>NW_027527824.1:4685255-4759959 GCF_008692635.1 Crocuta crocuta
GGCGTGAAAGGACCTGTGAGAGGCAGGGCAGGGGTGCCCTCCCGTGCATCTCAGGAGGAGGTCAAGAACGCAAGCCGGGCAATCAGAACTCCGCTGACCTGCTCGGCTGCTCGGCTGCCCGGCCGCCCAAGGCTGGCTTTCAGTCCCTGCTCTGTGCGAGCAGAGGGAGTGGCCCGCACATTCTTCTCGGGCACGACACGCTACACATCACACACCACATGGGGGAAGCGGCAGGGAGCTCTCCTGACAGCTGCTGCTCTCAGCCAACAGCTGGCCCTTCGGGAAGGTTCTTTCTGCATTCGGATGGGAGTCTCCAGTCGTAGCTTGCTCTTCCCGTCCCTGTCCCCCCACATCTTACTCCGGTGCTGCTGCGTAGAACCAGAAAGCGCCTGCAGGCCCCTGGGAGACCAACCCAGATTTCCCAGGACGCCAAGGTACCTGGCACTGCTATCCCTCTGCTCCGTGATTCTGGCGCCTGGTCCAGGGTACCAAACGCGAGGGCTAACGACTCACCCTCCCTCACGTGCCTCGATGTGTATCTTTGGATTACTAGGTCACTTCTGTGTATTCCAGACGACTCCAACAGTTTGAAAAGTTACAAGTAATTGTGAAATGCCTTAAGAACATGGGACAGGCTCTAGGAGGGAAGTATGATCAAAACTTACTAGGCAAGCAGGAGTTTTTCAAAACCTAAAAAATAATTAAAAAAATAAAATTTACAAAGGCTCTGCTACAGGACTACAAAGAAGTCAGGTGGATGGGGAAGACCAGAGTTCCCGGTCTGAAGAGCTCTCCCTCAGTCAAAATGCTCCTCTGAACCGGAATCTACATCTAACTTCTATCCTGGCCACTGCCCCAACTAGCATGTGGTCCTGCCAGACCTCGCATGGGGAAGTCGTTTCTGAGGTACCCAGAAGGCCTGCCCAAGAATATCACCGCAGGGCTCTCCCTGAGGAGGGGCGGAGCGAGGGCCACGGGCCCACAGAATGGATGTATTTTTGGTGCTACAACTTGAAGAGAGCCCAGAAGTCCCTGGGCAGCTGTAGTGGGATGTGTGATCTGCTCTCCAAAGAACATGAAAGAAGGCTAACCACCTGAGACTGAATGAAGGCAAAGAAATGTCACCTTAAGAACAGACTAGCTCCGGAACAGGAGAAACTGGTCCTAAAGAGGGAGGTAAGAAATCTTGGATGCCAAGACTGATAAAGGGAATTAAAACAGTAAGAAACAAAGATGACAATAACCTGAATTAAGTGAAACCTAAGAATTTCCTCAATATCCCAGACACAGTCCCATGCCTACCTTTCTACTCTTAAAAAAAAAAAAAAAAAAAAAAAAAAAAAAGCGANGGGGCAGGCCGCTGCGGCCCCACGCGCCAAGGCTGACTGGTCAGGGGTACACACCCAGGCAACGTGCTGGGCCGATCGTGTTCTTTCTTGAGAATGTGAATCAAGAGGCACCGGAAAGCTGTACTCAGTGATCCTTAGAGAGCCCGGATGTCGTGTCAACTTGGGGACTGGGCTGCCTATTCCGGGGCTTGCCTGATAAGGAGAAAGGACGAGATGCAAAGTCTGACAGTCCCAGGCCAGCCCCACGCAAGAATCAACTGTTCTTGTTATACGGGGGTCTATGAAATACCCTGTGTCCTCAGGGTTCCCTCCTTTCTTTAGCCTGTATACCTGTTTCCAACATCCGAAGGATTCCTAAACAGGACCATCAAAGACACAAAACTGTGGCCTCCTTTCACTATGCACCCTCCTCCGTGCACTACGTGGCTTTATGCACTTCTAAAGAAAGACAATGAACAGAGACTGAGGTCAAAGTAGTGCCAGTAACCCTGCATGTGGACTTAGAATACTTCAGATTGAATTCTAAGGCCTGAAAGTCTAGGAAAGTGGTGATGTGCACCTTCTGGTGCTAAGTTCTAGGGGGCTAAGTAAGGCTCCCGGCCCAGGGGGGAAAGGCTGGCACTTCTGAGAACTGACTGAGTTCCATCGGTTTTGCTGCCTGGCTCTTGGGAGAGCAAACGATCAGCTGAAGACCAGGACCAAACAACAGGTAGCCAGCCCCTCCTACACCTTCAGCCTTTCTGAGACAGAGGATGAGCTGCAAAGGGTGTGGAAGGACTGGAAAACAAGTCCCAAAGAGAGTGGGACGTGGTAACAGGTTCCCAAAGGGGGACAAGGAAACTTCACAAGGGGGATTAGGGACGCGAGCAGCTCAGTAGAAAGATCAAGGAAGGCACTAGACTGGAGAGGGACTCCGGGCAGATGCTTTACTTATACACATAACTGGCCTACTGTGCAGCTCTGAGCCAACCAACGCACCCCTCAACCCACCAGATTCCACTGAACTACATCTAAGATGGTGGGTGCCCACGAGACTTACACTGAGGAAATCTCCCCAACGTTTTCAAAGCTCTAGGAAGACGACACGGACTAACGGAAGAGCCTTGAATT
Source organism: Crocuta crocuta (assembly GCF_008692635.1). Classification (NCBI taxonomy): domain Eukaryota; kingdom Metazoa; phylum Chordata; class Mammalia; order Carnivora; family Hyaenidae; genus Crocuta; species Crocuta crocuta. The sequence continues at coordinate 4,687,715 of NW_027527824.1, forward strand.
GATTTTACCCAGGACAGCTCTTTAAGGAAATACAGATCTACATAAAAGAGCTGTGAATAAAAACTGCACAATCTTTTGGGGATAGGCTATTTTAGGGCCAAATGCAAGTATGAGACAGGGGGCATGCGCAGTCTGCCGGCATCGGTTACTCACCACGTGCCCGACAGGGGAATGCGGAGCCGGCACTTCTGGCACATGGTAATCGCTCAGAAACATCTGCTGAACGAACAAACTGGTAAACCGCCAGGCCAACGGTCAGAATACCGTTCTCCCCTGGGCGGCGGTTGGTCACCAGAGTCAGAAAAGCCAATGGCAGGAAGGCGGACTTACTTAGTTTGGGAAGAAGACCTAGAACCCTGACTGTCATGTGAGGTAGGAGAATATTCTGCATCAACACTATCGCCGACCACCCACAAACAGGCATCGAGCTTGTTAACGGTGCCTTGAAGGGAATATACAGGCCCTACTCTGCAATAGCAAATTCACAAAAACTCATTTGTAGGTCTGCCATTTGAACCATCAGTTGTATCTTACTCTTCTATACAGGAAATAAATACTTTAAGTATGAAGAAAAGCGACCCCCTTCCAAAAATTTTAACCCACAAAACAGCCGAAGGACACCATGAGTGCTATGCCCCATCCCAGGCCCCAGTGTCACCTGTATGGGAACAGAACCGAAGAATGGCTGAGAGTGTTGAGTGGGGGGAGTGGGGCGAGTGGGAGAGAATGGGCGCCCACAGGTGCGGATCACTATTTACATAAAAATGAACCGAGAGCCAAGGAGAAGAGGAAGTGCCCAATCTCTTATTTTCTTACAGGGAGGCATATATCACAGAGCCCCCAGGGCAGCTGGCGAGGAGGGCTGAGCAGAGCAAGCCAGAAAGAGGGAAAGGAGACTGGACTGAGCAAAGCGGCCTAATGCGTTTGAGAAAAAAGAAAAACATCAAAGTGACTTTTACCTTATCCACCCGGCAAATTAACAGAGAAGGAACCACTTGGAATTAGGAGGGAGATGGGTTTGCCCCACAGGGCACTATACCCAGCTGCCGGGCCGATCAACAAAGTGTATGTTCAACAGGGGGACTGACACCCCAGGTTGAGGGCTGACCCCATGAGCCACAGGGGTACTCGATTAGGAACAAAAGAATGAACTTGCCCGGAGCCGACACAAGCAAGGACGTAATCTCCAAAGATGCGGGACACACTAAACAGACAAAAGATACGCAGAACTGCCGTCGTGTGCTCTCCACACATACTACGGGCAATGTGTGCAGACGAGGAAAACCGGCAGCGTGTAAGGGCATGGAAAGCGCTGCCGTTTTTTTCGAGTTCTTTGTCTGTGTCTTCAGCATTTAAACAAAATACAAACTGAGTGTTACCACAAACAAAACACTATCCTTACCGGCTTTTCGGAGGAGATGCTGGGTTATGGTGTCCCATCCACTGGCACTCTCGCTGCCCCCAGCCACGCCGATCGGGACCCCCACACCTGACGGTGGGCTGGGCTGTGTCCCGCCACGTGGAGCAGACACTGGGGAACTAGGGCAAATCAGCAAGAAGTCCTGCACCTTCTTCCCTGGGAACGTAAACAGTTCGGAGGCAAGAGGGTGAAGCCAAAAGGTCCAGAACAGCTGAGAGCCAAGGGAAGAGTCAGGACAAGTGTGAGCTCCACAGATGACAAGATGCGAAAGAAAACTGACCTAAAGAGATTCTAGATCTAAAGACAAAAGCAGGATTTAGATTTCGAGGTGGGCAGATTTGTCAGAGTAGGCGTGCTTCTGACAAGTGGGGGTGGGGGGAGGGGGGAGCCAGCGGAGACCGGACAGAAAACTAAGCCAACTCCAGGGGTCATTTCGCAGCACCTCCGGGGGCTGACTACCGGGGGCCTCACCCTGGATCCTGAATCTTCTTCATGACCTGCAATGACACAAACTGCCGGGCTTCTCACGTGCGCGCTCTGCCCACAGGAAAGTCACGTACACACCAAACACTGTCTAATCACCATGGAGAATGCGGTCACTGGAGGACACAGGATTAAGGTGACGAGGAGACGGAAGGACGCGCTACAGGCCCAAAGCCAGAGGCACAAGAGAAACCCAGTTGTCGGGACCAGCGCCGTAAGCAAAACGCTGTGTGACCACGGGCGTAAGCCCCTTTCCTTAAAGGGCAAAGAGCGGACTCTCCTCTGAAACTGTAACCTGGCTCGTGTTCAAAGGGAGACCCCCACACAAGCTGGGACCGACTCGCTGGGAAGAAAAAACGAACAGGGAGGTCTTCACTATCCTGTGCGTCTGCTGGAGAACAAGGCAAAGAACACGTGAATGAAGCTTCCTAAAAGTTCTATGGGCTTCGGCCAGAAAGCCGTGCTGGAAACAACCGCCCGTCCCTTCCCATGAAGGATAAAAACCCGCGGGCCTACGGTCGCGCACACCCGGCACCGAGGCAACGCGCTCCCACAGACCATCTTCGGGGCGGGAGGGAGAGGGGTGGAATGTATCTGAAGGCCTCTATCTCAGACCGGTCATTATGTAATTAGGGTAACGAAATCATCTTACTTTAACAGATTCAACGTTCCTATACAAACAGTGCTTTGGAGTGACCAGTGCCAGCTGCTAGATCAAACAGGACTGTAACGGTACAGCAACAAGACGGGCCATCCTTCCCTGTCTACCACACAAACCAACACCATCACACATAATGAGGAACATCCCATAAGCCCCTCGGCTTCAGTGTGTCTGGTCACGGCCACCCCACTGCCAATGACAGACCCCGAGGAGGAGGAGGAAGCAGGACGAAGGACAGAGGGACGGGGTTCTAAAAATACAAGACTTTAGCTATGCACATGGTGATCCCAGCCGACGGGGAGTGTTGGGGCGGTCATACACACGGGATGGGTAGAAAAACCACAGTAGATGGAAGTCCTTACACGATTCCTTCCTAAACCTCTTGTGCTAATTCCCTGCCTGGGATTAACACACACAGCAGGTTAATCTTATAATCACGAGACACACGCAACCACAGACACACACACAACCACATCCTTAACCCAGGGAAGTCTGAAGTCCCCAATGAGGATTTACAGCACAGAACTTCTCCTACTGCTTTCTGGGCTGTTCCCCAGGTAGGCTACCATTTAATAAGAATCCACACTCTAAAGTGAGGACTGAAGGACACCTTCGAATCCACTCTCAAAACAAGTAAAATAATAAAACACACTAGCTGCTCCATGTTCATTCCACTGCTTTGAAATCTTGGAACCACAGATGTGAACTCCCACAGAGAGGGCGAAACTTCGCCATGAAGCCTCCAAAGAAACCTCTGCCCTTTCAGGGGCCACTCGGCTAAGAGCGGCCGGCTCACTGGTCCACGACGCAGCAGCGGGGCAGGGGGTGCTAGGTGGCCACGTGGGCGGGAGAAGAAATAGAAACAAATTCCCGGAGGATATTTTTGGCCATTTCGATGTTGTTGTGGGCAATGACCAAAGCTTTCTGAATGTCCTGGTAGGAGTACCCCTGGCTCATGAGGCTCTCGATCTCGCTGGAGAGCTGCGGTGGGGCAGGGGCAGCACCGCCCTGCTGGCAGCTACTTGCTTTTCGTTCAGAGTTGATTCTGCGAGGGAATGGTTTGGGAGGCCTTTCGGGAACTTGGGAGCCCTCAGTGAAGTCTAGAAGAAATAAGAAGAAAATATTTGCAAACCTGGGGGGCTGGGGAACGCTCACCTGACGGCAGGAGTCATGACAGTGTGCTAAGGCCAAGGTATTACTGACCTACAGCACCGGGGACTTGTGCTCTCAGAGGGCCGGGTTTTACCGGTTCCGGGGTTTTAGCACAAAGCCGCCGCCACTACCTCCTCACGGCAGGAGCAGCCTTCTAAATGTGCCGCGCACCTGCTCCACGGACAGGGACACTGGCGTCCTGAGCACAAGCACCTGCACCCACGTCACGCTCTACACTTCTCACACGCAGTAGTGCCTGGATTATTTAACCACTTTTCTGGCAGGGAAGCAGAAGACACTAAACTTCTCCTCTCCCAAAGAGGGAAACAGAAACGAGCCCAAGTTGCAGCGGAGGAGCATTCGACAAGGCTGGGCGGGTGGGGAGCACCAACTGTCTGGGCAATGGGATGCATCTTTTCGGCCAGCTGTCCTGAGAGCGGTCTTTAGTTTCCAAAGTGACAGCAACTGTGGCTGCTGCAACCCCAGGCAGCCACAGGTGCGAGGACAGCCCCTGCAGTCGAGGCCCCAGCGCAGGCTGGCTCTGAGCCCACTCAGTGCGCTTCCAGAGCCGGCACACCCTCTTTCCACTGGGACAGGGCCCGGAAGTCAGGAATGCGTGCTCTGAACCATCAAGCTCCGTTACCAGTGTCACGAAACACACTCCAAAGAACCAGAAATCTTACCAGCGCCAGCCAGGAGGAGCCACGGGTTAGGGAACAGCCTCGTTTCTAAGTCTGGCAGGATCCTAAAGACTGACTACAGTTCAACTTCCTAATGGAGACCCGGGACCAGCGTCCATTCCCCCCACTCCCGCCCCTCCCTGCCAGGGAGACTAAAATAAACTAACACCTGGTGACAAAAGTACTGTCACCAGGCAGTCACCTCTGTTGCAGTGCAAACCATGAGCCACACAGCAATTCAGCACAAACCCAAGCTGGCCTGGAGACTCACTTGAGGTGGGGTCGCCTTCCAGGGACAACCAGCCGAACGAAGAGCTGGCGTTAGAGATGTCGGAGAGAGTCCGCCGGGCCAGCGCTGCTGGCACAGGCGGCTTGGGGACGTCGTAGCTGTCCTCCTCATTTTCAGACTCCTCGGGTCCGGTGCCGGCGTGGGCCACGGCCGGATTCCCCTCACCTGGAGAGCAGTTGGTGTGGTTATCTTCCGCTTCTCACACAGCTCATTCATTCATGCGTATCCAGCACCCAAGCTACTGACCACCCACCACGGGCCAACCGCCCTGGGAGGCACTGTGCGTGGAGGTAAAAGAACAGAGAGAACGCAACCTGCACCGATACTGCAGCTCCAGTCTTCTCAACGTGGCAAAGGGTCCCCTCGCCAGGGTTAAAAGCCACCGAAGCTGAAGACTCAAGTGCCATTTTGCAGCATTCATTCAACGTTTCTACTGGCATTTCACCTCGGAAGACAGGCCAAAGGGCCTGTGTGTGCTGCCGTTTCGAACTTTCAACTTGGTAAGCTAGTTGATATGGGAATTGAGTATTCACCACCCACACACAAAAGAATTTCATCAATGTGAAAAAGCAAAGGAAATAAAAGGGAGCTGCCAGCACTGTGGGCCCAGGTCACAGAACCCAAATGCCTCTAGGCCCTGGAAGGATGAAAAAGTACAAAGGGAACTAGGTGTGTGAACAGGAAATAAGAGAGAGGAGAGGGTTTTACTGCCCCTGGATCAAAGATATTTTGCAAAGAAGATTATATAAACGAAGAGTCTGCTTAGAACCAAGCTGTCTTAAAGAGGCACATAGGACAGACTCATTCCAATGGCACATCCATGATTTTTTCAAAGTAGCAGAATGGCTACTCACCAAAGTTGCTGCTTTCCGTGACAGCAGGTGTCGCCTGGGACTGAATGTTATACATTGCTTCGTACGTACAGCTATCAATCTGCTGGTCACAGTCACACACTCTGAACCGGAAGGAAAGTGGCATATGATCTTCAGAAATAGAACTCTGTCATCTGCAAACTTATTAAGCCTCATCTATTCTTCACTACCGTAGACCCTGAGTCTATCAAGATGGTATTTTCCTTTTGCCAGATCACTAATAATTGGCACCAGATCAACTCTCATGACCCATAATGGACGTGTGGTTTTGAAACTGCTGTGACAGTGAGGAAGCAGAAGTGGAATTGCCCATAGGTGCATGGGCCGAACCCTGGGGTACGTAGGCTCCACATGTCTTTCTGCTTTCATGCTGGCTGGAGAACGCCACGTAGGGAGCAACCGGGCAGGTGAGTGGTGTCCACTGAATTCCCAGAGAAGACTTGCGAACATACCGTGAACTCTGCGTCGTGTCCAAAGGCCGTTTCCCATCTGGCTTCGGAAGCCCTAGAGGCCTGGAGGAGGGGGTCATATACTCTGTGTCCTCCTCACTTTCACCCTGCTCCCCGGGGGGCAGCTTTGGCACAGGAAGGGGCCTGGAAGAGGGAGAAGACAGAAAAAGAAAATGAAAACAACAAGCTGCAAAACGTGTAGGTGTGAAATGAGTGCCTTCGAGACAGGCGGCGACTCCCATCCAACAGGGCAAAACACGCCACTAGGGAGCTGTTACTTCCCCCGTCAAGACAGGTTAATTATCGCAAAACACACTGAACGCTAAGTGTTTTTTTCAGCTGACCACAGATGCAGCTATGTTGTGTGAGACGGGCTACACAGGAACAGTGCTTGATGCCAGTTCGTCTAATCCTCAATAAACTGGGGACCCAGCCCAAGGGCTGGCATGCCAGTTTTTCCCTCACCAGGCACGAAGCGAGCAGCGGCCGTGACCTTCTGACAACATGCTAGGAACTTACACCAGATCCTAAGTCTAATATCTATCTACGGTTTCAAAGACTATGCAGCTTGTTGAATGCCTCCTCATAGGTTATCTCCTAGTTTAAGCACCTTTTCTTGTTCTATAAAACAAAACTCTGCCATAAAGAGAGATCAAGTGCCTGGGTAGGTTAGCATCAATTCTGAGATGGGACCTGCCATCTTCTGACTCCTGCTTCAGGGATCTTGTGGTTACACCCAAAGCTCTCAGTCAGTAGCTTTAGAATCAAAAATTCTCCTGCTCCCTCCCCCCACCCAAGAAACTTGACAAAAGGGGCGCCTAGGGGGCTCAGTTGGTTAAGTGTCCGACTTTAGCTTAGGTCATAATCTCATGGTTCGTGGGTTTGAGCCCCGTGTCAGGCTCTGTGCAGACAGCTGGCTCAGAGCCTGGAGTCTGTCTTGGGATTCTGTGTCTCCCTCTCTCTCTGACCCTCCCCAGCTCACGCTGTCTCTCTCTCTCTCAAAAATAAATAAATAAAAAATTAAAAAAGGAAACGACAAAAACAACAGGAAAACGAAACAGCCACAAAACAAGACACATGCACAGGTGCACACATACACATAACTGCTGCTGGGAACGTGAGTTAAAGAGGGGCGCTCCTCCCTTCCTCTCTGTATTTGTTCTGCACACCCTAAACACTTGATAGGGAGCACCTACTGGATGCGTCTGTATTTACTCTGTGTTTCTTTTTCCCAATTATAAAAGCAAGAGCCGCTTATTATAAACCACTTACAGAAACCCAAGACAAAGCAACAGTCCCTCTAATCTAACTGGAGATTTTTCTTACGTCTACATAATACTTGATTTGTACGTCTACATAATACTTGATTTGTGCGCTGCATGCGGAAGTTCTGAGTTAGAAGCATGTTAGGATCTACAATATGCTCTGAAATGTGCCCACGAAGTAAGATAGACTGACGGATAGACAGTAGGATAGGTAGAGAGGTGTCTGGCTGCCTCGGTTGTTGGGAGTATGTAACTCTTAGATTTGTAGGTTCAAGCCCTGCGCTGGGTGTAGAGATGACAAAAAAAAAAAAAAAAAAGAGTAGAAGGAACCAGGGGGTATTATACTAAGCGGAATTAGTCGGAGAAAGACAGATATCATATGACTTCACTCATATAAGGAATCTGAAATACAAAACAGATGAATGTAAGAAAAGAGAAGCGAAAATAATCTAAAAACAGGGAGGGGACAAAACAGAAGAGACTCCTAAATACAGAGAACAAACAGAGGATTGCTGGAGGGGTTGTGGGAGGGAAGATGGGCTAAATGTGTAAGGGGCATTAAGGAATCTACTCCTGAAATCACTGTTGCACTATACGCTAACTTGGATTAAAAAAAAAAAAGTGTAAGTGAGCGTAAGAAAATGTTGATAGAACACAGGTGGGGGTATATGGATGTTCACTGTAAAAATCTGTCACCCTGACTCTATGCTTGAAACTTTTCATAATAAATTGTTCATGGGTAAAACCCATCCATCAAGATTAAGAAAAATATCAAGTATTGGTGAAGATGGAGGGAAATAGTATTTTCATGTAGTTTTAGAAATAAGAAATTGGTATAATTTTTCTGGAGCGTAATTCACCAAAAATATTTAACCGAACAGGCAGGCATATGCTCAGGCTCAGCAATTCCATTTCTAAGAACTTTCCCTAAGGAAATAATCAAGAATATTCACTAGAGCATTATTTAAGATACTGAAAAAATAGGAGATAACCTGTCAAATAATATTGTACTGAATCAAGTAACCTTGGAACCACATACATAGCAATATACCTGAAGCCAACTGGGTCCCTCGGTGCCTTAGAGGTTCTAAGCAGGAGCCTCAGAGGCTCACTTCCTTCTACCACAGTAGGTGTTCTTATCTATTTTACCTACTAAGGTTCCAATTAAGTCAGTTCCGCTGCTGTGTAATCATCTGCAATAACTTGAAAATCATCGTAGTAGGAGAATATATAATGACATCCTAGGATGTTCAAGGTTCTCCTAGTGAAAAAAAGCACGTACAACAGGATTCCATACCCACAAAGAATGGCAACAAAGAGATCGTCAAATTGCTAACGACTGTCTGAATCTAGGTGGTAAGATTATGGGTAACTTTCATTTCTTCAGTGTCACATCTCTCTATTTTCTAAGTATTCTTTAGCATATTACTTTCATAAAGCGAAAAAGGTCAATGAAAGGGCAAGCAAAACATTTTAATTATTAGAATTTTTTGTTGATGATGGTAATAAAAATATAGAACTGCACTTCCTTCTCATTAAGTATCTTGGCAATACATACTGCAAAACACTCACAATCTCTTGTCCCGGTAATTCTACTTCGGCTGTGTCTCTGGTTATGTAAAGATGTTCAATGAAGCAAATTTATGATGGTAAGTGGTTTTATACAAAATAAATATCCAACAACAGGGCAATGGGTTAAATATGTAATGTTATAGCTAGCTACGCTATATGACGCTATACAACCATTCCAGTGACTATTTTGAAAAACTTTTTAAAAAATTTTAGTTAACATACGTTGCAATATTGGTTTCAGGAGAACTCTGTGATTCATCACATACAACACCCAGTGCTCATCACAAGTGTCCTCCTTAATGCCCATCCCCCATCTAGCCCATCCCCCAACTCACCTCCCTCTATCAACCCTCAGTTTGTTCTCTATCATTAAGAGTCTCTTGTGGTTTGTTTCCCTCTCTCCTCTTCCACCTCCTCCTTCCCATATGTTCACCTGCTTTGTTTCTTAAATTCCACTATAAGTGAAATCATATGGTATTTGTCTTTCTCTGATTGGCTTATCTTGCTTAGCATAATACATTCTAGCTCCATCCACAATGTTGCAAATGGTAAGATTCCATTTTTTTTTTTTTGATGGCTAAGTAATATTCCATTGTGTACATATTACCACATCTTTATCCATTCATCAGTCGATGGACATTTAGGCTCTCTTCCTAGTTTGGGGCTACTGTTGATAATGCTGCTATACACACTGAGGTGTTAAAAAACTTTTTTAATAACAGGGAGAAATGCCCAAAATATAAGGCCAAGGTTAATAAAAGGGAGACTATGAAAGTACACTTTGATTTAAGACATACGTACATTTTGTGTGTCTACAGACATGACCAAGGAGCAACCATCATCCAACTGCCTGAAGCAGCCGTACAAGCAGGATGAAATACAAAAGAAAGGAGGCACTGGAGAGCGGCCTGGCAGCCAAGGCTCAAGAGGCCAAGACTCCAGAGAAGAATACCTCAAAGTATGCCCCATGCAGCGGTTGTGAACTTGAGATGTGAAGGCAGTTTCAACAGGCTGGAGAGAAAGGGACTAGAAATTTGGGGTTTCATGATGGCCAAGACACAGGAGGCAAAAGTCCTGGAGAAGGGCACAGGGGAGAAGTGGGTCTGAAATTCTGCCACAGTCTTCTCTGGAACTGCAGCTAACCCCTGACCCATGTCTGGAGGCCAGCAGATTCTGAGAAACCGAGCCGACGGTGCTAACAGAAGGGCTCAACTGATAGTCTGGCTACCTCACTAACCCGGAGACAAAGCTGGGGTTAACAGGTACGGCCTCTGAACAATTACACTTCATGTGTTCAATGACAAAAAGAAGAATGGAGACTTTTATTAGAAAATTATAATTAGTAAATTTTTAAAAGTCACGTGGAAATTCCGGAACCTTAAAATAAGAAGATTTAGGGCAGATTAGAAGCTGCAAAAGAGAAGATCAGAGAACTGGAACAGTGTAGAAACTACTGATATCAAAGTAAGAGAGGAAAGGAAAACACAGCAGAGAGCAGAAGAGGTGGATGAGGTCCGGCCAAGAGGTGGGACGTTCAGTAACTGTGGTCACAGGAAAGGGAGAGAGATGGCAGTGCTCAGTCTATTTTAAGAAAGAGTGGCTTGAAACTTTCTAAAACAGGTTTTAAAACATTAAGCCACAAAATTGATAAACTCTATGAACCTTAAGTAGAATAAAGAAAACTAGGAGCATTATAGTACCAGCTCTGGGATCCAAAGGCAAAGAGGTCTTCTACAAGTAGTCATGCAAAGAAACACTACCTGTAAAGAAGCAGCAGTAAGCCTGAGAGCTGATGTTTCAACAGAAACAAAGGAATATTCTTAAAATGCTGAAAGGCGGCAATGGTTGGTAACTGTACTTTTTTTTTTTTTTTACCATGAGATCATGACCTGAGCTGAAGTTGGATGCTTAACCGGCTTAGCCACCCAGGACCTCTCCACCCCAATTTTTTAAAGTAATCTCTACACCTAATGTGCAGGTTGAACCTACAACCCTGAAGTCAATAGTCACATGCTCCACCAACTGAGGCAGCTGGATGCCCCACTTCATAAAAATTTTTAACAATTTTTATGCATCGAAAAATTCTATCCACGATAAAATGGCAACCCACAGAATGGGAGGGAGTTATTTGCAAATCATTATCTGATACAAGATTAGCATCCGGGATATACAGAGAACTTCTAAAACCTGATGTGACGACGGCAAAAGAACAAACAATCCAATTAAAAAACAAGCAGATGCCTGGGTGGCTCACTTGGTTTCAGCTCGGGTCGAGATCTCAATGTTCATGGGTTCGAGCCCTTGCGCTATCAGCGCGCAGAGCCTGGGATTCCCTCTCTCTCTCTCTCTCTGCCCCTCCCCAGCTTGTGCTCTCTCTCTCTCAAAATAAGGCAACTTAAAAAAACTGAAAATGAGCAAATGCCTCAAATAAACATTTTTCCAAAGAAGATATGTAAATGATCAATAAACACATCAAAAGATGCTCGACATCACTAATCATTAGGGAAACGCAAATCAAAAGTATAAGAAATCACCTCACACCCATTAGGATGACTACTATTAAAAAAAAAAAAAAAAGCCCCCAAAGTAACAGGAGTCAGCAAGAATGCAGAGACACTGGAATCCTTGTGCACTGCTGGTGGGGATGGAAAATGGTGTAATAGCTGCTGTGGGAAACCGTATGATGGTGTCTCAAAAAAAAAAAAAAAAAAAAATCAAACAAAGAATTATCCTATGATTGGGGAATATTAGTTCTGGGTGCCGGGTCACAAGAACTGGAAATAGGGCCCCTCAGAGTCCTGGTTGGTTCACTTGCCTCCACAGCAGTACTCTTCGCAAAGAGCAGCAACGCAGAACCGATCCAAGTGTCCATCCACCGACGAGCGGATAAGCAAGCTGTGGCACAGCAGTCCCCCTTTATCTGCAATCTCTGTGGTTTTACGTTCCCATGGTCAATTGTGGTCTGGAGGCAGATAGTCCTCCTCCTGACGCACCATCAGAAGGTTAATAGTGGCCTAACACTGTTGCAGTGTCCACAACGCTCAGCTCCCTTCATTTCGTCACATGGGCATTTTACCATCTCACATCATCCCAAGAAGGGTGAGTACAGTACAGTATTCGAGAGACCCCACATTCACACACTTGTACTGTGGCGCACTGCTCTAACTGTGCTGCTTTAGGAGTGTTAATCTCTTACTCTGCCTAATTTATAAACTACACTTCATGTATGTATGTATGCATGTGTGCATGCATGTATGTATAGAAAAAACAACACAGACATGCTTCAGTACTAGCCTCGGTTTCAGGCATTCATTGGGGGTCTTGAAACGTAACCCCTGCAGATAAGGCACGGGGCGGGGGTGGGCGTACTACATACAGCTGGAATATTATTCAGCCTTAAAGAGGAAGGAAATTCTGCACTATTCTACAACATGAATGAGGACATTATGATAAGTGAATTAAATCACAAGAAGACAAAGACTGCATGATTTCACTTAAAGGCAGTACAGTTATCAAAATCATAAAGATAAAGTGTGACGGTGGCTGCCAGGGGCTGGGGGAGGGAAGGATGAGGCGCTGCTGTTTAACAGGCACAGAGTTTACGCTTTACGAAATGAAGAGTTTACGAGCATGGATGGTAGGGATGGTTGTGTGAAGTGAATGTTTTTAATACCACTGAACTGTACGCTTGTAAGATGGTACAGTTACGTGGGGTTGTTGTTTTTTTTTTTTTACCACACACACACAAAACAGACACCTAAGAATTAAAATTTAAAACTCTACGAATTAAGAATTGTTTACAAAAGCCAACAGAACCAGAACGGCTTCTTTGAGAAGATGAATAAAATTGTTAAGCTCAGCAAGACAGAGAACACACACAGAGAAAAAAAAATTAGTCCAAGACAGAAAATATAAGAATTCTGAATGGATACAAATACAGATCAACTTTAATTTTCTTTATACTCCTCTGGGTTTTCTAAATTCCATGACTGAGCGGTTTTAACAGAACCAACTCCACTGTGAAATACAGCTTTAGGGGAGCCTGGGTGGCTCAGTCAGTCGAGCATCCAACTTCAGTTCAGGTCATGATCTCACAGCTCATGAGTTCGAGCCCCGCATCAGGCTCTGTCTGTGCTGACAGCTCAGAGTTTGGATCCTGCGTCTCCGTCTCTCTCTGCCCCTTCCCCTCTAGTGCTCTCTCTCTTTCTCTCTCAAATAAACATTAAAAAAAACCTTATCTTTTGAGATACAGCTTTAGTACTTACCTGGCAGCCAGAGAATAAATGGCATTGGCAGACGCAGAAGGTTTGATTTTGGGGTGCTCACACTCTGAACCTGCTAGTGGGCTGTTATTCATATTCTGGAAAGACAAGTGGTGAGAAAGAACCTTCTTAACACAGCCCAGTATCTCTTCTTATTTATTTAACTTATTCAAAATAACAAGAACAGTAATATAGACACAGATAGCACTCTCAAGTCATGCTTACGGGTTATTACGTATCAACAAAAGGAGGGTTTCTTTCAGGCTCTGAAGAAAGTTTAAGGGTTAGGAAGATAGAGATCTAAACAGAGCCAAGGTGGAGCACCTGGGTGGCTCAGTCAGTGAAGCGTCCGACTTCGGCTCAGGTCATGATCTCATGGTTCTTGGGTTCGAGCCCCGCATCAGGCTCTGTGCTGACTGCCAGCTCAGAGCCTGGAGCCTGTTTCAGATTCTGTGTCTCCCTCTCTCTCTGACCCTCCCCTGCTCACGCTCTCTCTCAGAAATAAATAAAAAAACATTAAAAAAAAAAAAAAAGATTAAAAAGAGCCAAGGAGATGTGGGGTTTTGTTTTAATTCTGGAAGGTTTGAGGAAACTGGCTGTCTACATAAATACCGTTTCTAACTTTAAAAATCTGTACCTCTTTCTACAATGGTGCCACCAGAAAGTCAAGCCTAATTTATTCTTGCAAATTAGACTGCCTATCACACATATGCCACTTAAATGTAAGTGACCCTCCCCCTTCTCTTGCAACCAAGAGACAGGCGGTTCATTTAAGGGCCACAGCATTCCTCAACTTCACTACTCACAGACCATTCCCTCTGTTTTTATTTGTCTGAAGGAGACAGACAGCATTACTGTTTACTTATACTGCTAATTAACCTTCAACTATCTGTACAGCATGCAAGAAGTAACACTGCTCACGTACACCGAGAAGGCAGGGCAACGAAACATGCACTAGACCATTCTCCCTCTTGCTTACTTAAGCACCAGCTACATGAGCCCCTTTGTGATTCCTCACAGACTCTCCCAAACTCATTGGCTTCCCCTTCATCCTGGACGGTCTCCCTCAGAATCAGCACAGATCGCTCCAGGTCTTTGCTCAGAATGGCACCCCATCCCTCCGCGTACCCCTCACCCCAACTCCAGCTGTCCCCACACCTCCCCCCCTTTGTGTGCTATTTTCCTCCAGAGCACTCAGCAGCACCCAACATCCTCTCTTTCATCATTAGCTCACCGAGTTCATTTTGCCTTGACTCCAGCAGAAGTAAACTTTGTAAGGTAAGATTTCTTGTTCGAGAACATACATAAACGAGCCAGCAAAAGGACAAACACACCTCCCCACCCCCAGGTCGGGACCCTTAGCTCATGCTTGTTCAATGAACCACTAACCTTTCTTCAATCTATTCTCTTAGCAATCCATTTGGCCTCGATGGGATGTTCAACGTCCTCTAATCTAGTACTAATGCTCCCTTTCACGACCTTTCCCCCACCCCGATATACAAAACTTCTGCTCCACTCATATTAATCTACTTCTAATTCCACAACACACCTCAAGCATTTGTATCTCCTTGGTTCTGACCTTAAAACTGTCCACTTGGGAAAGAACACTTCAAATTCAGATGCCATTCATTCCATAAAGCCCTGATGATTGCTCTATTTGGAAATAACCTCTCCTTTCTCCAAAACTGAAGTGTCTTCTATTTACACTACACGAATCCAGCCATATCTACACACACACAAACGCACACATGCATCCACATACATATTGTAGTATTTACAAACATGCCTTATCTGCTCTACTAACATACTTCTTGAAGGTATATATACTTCTGAGAGTAGGGATTATTATCTGACTCCTATACAAAACGTATACAAAAGTGTGACCCGTTCAATGCCATCCACAAATATTTGTTAACAGGCTAAATAAGGCTAAATAATTCCAAAAGCAGCACTCACCATGGAGGTATCCACACTGAATGTGCTTCCAAGCCTAGGCCCTTCTGTTCTGGGCTCCATTTGGGAGGGCAATGAAAATGGAAGTGAGTGCCGGTTGGTTAATTCCCTACCTGTCCAGGGGTCGCTAGAGTTTGGGGCAACCACTGGTACTTTGGGGATCGGCCGAGGCAGCCATGATTCCCCAAGGCGGCTAGAGGGAATGGGGGGCAGTTTGTCCCTGGACGGACAGTCGCCTGGTGTGCAAGGCAAGGGGCGTCTCTGAGGCCGGGTTTCTGCTCCAACAGAATATGGCCGGTCTGGAGGGGGCGGTGGTGGAAGATCTCGAAGTGTCGGAGGTATTGGTAATGGTTTGTCCTTATGAAGGGAGCCAGAAGCTGCCTGTGGACGCAGGAGGAAAGCAAAATCAAACCCACTAATCTACAACAACAACAAAACACCCAACAACCACCACCACACACACACACAAAACCCACTAATCCACAACAAAGAATCAGAAAACCGTAGAAACGGATAACGTCTTACCTTAGAAGCACTTCCAAGCCCAGAAGCACTTGAAGGAATAGACACCCGCTGTTGCAGAAGGTCAAGCCGCGGTGGCACCGGGGGAAGGGAAGCTTGCGGGGCCATTGAAAATGGAGAAGGAGGCCGTTCCACCTGACACAAATCAAATGTCCTAATAGGTTATTCTTGTTTGAGAGGGCGGCACCTCCCGACTCCTCCAAAGGCTGCAGACTGCGAGTACTATATGACCACTGACTAGAGCTGCGAATGGCTCAGACTTCCTGAGTTAGTTCTCTGTCACCATAAGAGGGCACTCGCAGTCACAGGAACACCAACATGCAAGTTACAGGCAAGGATCTGGAAATGGCTGTGCTACAGAAAGCTTCCCGGCTTACAACTGAAAACAGATACTACACTTTTCCACATCCTCGCCTTCAAAGAAATAAAAAAATCTTTTCAAGGTGACAAACACAAACCCATACGAGAAGAAAGGAGCAGACGTTAACCTTTCAACAAGTCACCTGGGAAAAAAACATTTAAGGCACAGGACAGTGAAAGAGACCAAAGATGAGAAATTCTCCACAGGTTATTAGGATACAAAGAAGAAAAAATATAGATGTTTTAAGAGGAAAACAATCAACAGTGTCGCTAAAAAACACCTTGAGAGTCCTTCTGAATAAGTTATTTCCATTTGGTAATTTAAAGTGATTAATATTTTCTGTGTTCTTAAAAAAATGAGGTGCCAAGTTAGGCGAAGCCGTACATGTCTAACCTCCTCCACTTCTGTGCTGATAGCAGGGCGATGAACAGCTGATACGCTTTCCCAGGTAAGCCATCAAGAGGCAGAATTCATACAAAATGCTACCTGGCCTCTGCATTCTGCTCCAGGAAGCAATACAGACGGAGTATGGGCAAATACGTATGACAAGCCCTTATGCAAAATGACTGAAAAACCACCGTTCACATACTTAGTCCTGTCATTAATGCTGGGTGATAAAGGAGGGCAAAGAATGCCCTCATCACCAGCTACCTGCTTTTTCTCATGCCTAAGAAAACAGGCTCCATGTCAGTGGTGCATGAGCAATGCAGTGGGAGCAGCCAGGCACCTCAAGGGTTAAGAAACTCAGGCTAATTCTCACTTTGTCATTAGTTTCTAGCCAGTCACAGTGTCCTGATTTTTCCATGAAAGAGTCTCGTATCTTTATGTGCCTTTTCATGCTGCTCACCAATCCCACACCCGATTTATTAAAACCATCTTCTAGCCAATTCTCCCAACTTCTGGTTTCTTATCTCGCCAAATCCTTTTGCTCAACATTACCAGCTTAGCCATCCTTAAATACGCAGTGGCTCCAAAAACCATCCAACAGTAATTCTCACTTCCCCAGCCATCTCAACTCTGGAATTCCTACCTCCTTGCCTTTGTTCAAGTTGTTTCCCAATCTGAAAGGCCCTCTCTGCTTTTTTTTTTTTTTTAAGACTTTATTTTTAAGTGATCTCTATACCCAACATGGGGCTTGAACTCACAACCCCAAGAGTCACTCATTGCACCGACTGAACCAGCTTATTTTAACCCCTCTCACCATCTATCACTCATTCTCATTCCTAAGTGCAGAGGTTGAGCTAATCATACTCTGTAATTCATGGCTCACTGTCATAACTGACCTTTGCAATCTTCTTTTATCTCAACATATAAGAAAGTCCCAGAAAAGGAGAAACACACAGAGAAGAAATTATCAGAGAAATAAAACAAGAATGTTTCTGTGACCTAACGGACACAAATATCCACAGGAAAGGTTTACTCACCGCACAGTTAGTCCGATAAAGGAAAAAACCCACAAGCAAGCAAGCAAATAAACAAACCTTACATTTTCAAGGAATCAAGGATAAGGAAAATAACCTAAAAGCTTCTTGGGACAGAGGGAAAGGGAGCACAAAATAGCAAACTAGAATCTAGAAGCAAAGTGAAGCCGTAACAATTGAGAGCTGAGTCTTTTTCAACCTACTATTCTGTCACCAGTCTGTCTAGAGGTTGAACAAAGATACTGTAAGATATCAAACATCTCAAAAATTTTACCTCTCACCTTTTTGAGGACATACTCCATCCAAACAAGTAAAGCAAGAAAGAAGGAACGCGTTTCACAGGCACTTCCACAGAAAGGAGGGACGAAGGTTTCATGGGGCAAGAGGAAGGCTCCAGGGGTCAGGGGCGCAGCACCCCCAGAGAGTCCAGGCTGGGGCTGGAACGTGAAGGACTCCCATATGGTCCTACACTAGATTATATACTATCTACTGTATTTAGAGAATTGAGAGGATATTGGACAGCTTGGTTAAGACTTGGCAGTGACGGGGACAGACGGAAAACTAAGGAAATAAAAATAAAGCAATTATCCCAAGGAGAGCAGAAGGCCGTATGCGAACACAGCAGCAATTCTATCGCAGTATGTATTACTTGGAGCAGTAGGGAGCAAAACCATTTACACACCGACTGGTGATTTGGCCAAAAACCACTTAAATGTAGTAGGGAGAGAGAAACGGTGTAGGAAGGAGGGAGATAATAACTCCTTTTGTACAACACCTGAAGTGATCAGAGGCTGCTACTGAAAAGGCAAAAGAAAGGAGTGCAAGTAGATGGTCTGAAGGGTTCGAGAATGAACAAATCTGAGCAGGGCACACAGAGGAGCCGAAGGGAGGGCGGTGGAGGCAGGGAGCCAAGGCTCTGCCAGCCTTCTAGCAATTCTTTTACACTTACCAAAAAATCCATACACATTTATCATTTGGATTTTGTAATAAGTAGATTCACTGTATTAAAAATAAACCGAAATAAAAGAGCAACAAAAAACCCTCAACAGCAGCTACCCGGCACGTGACGCAACAGGCACCCTCCTAGTCTCCTAGACCGTTGCGAGTGATTTTACAATAGAAGACTGGGGATAAACTTTAGTATCTATAGAAAAAAATTAAATATTTTATAAAATATTTTATTCATACAAATGCGAATAACAAACACCTAGGTAGTACATCTAAGAAATGCAATAGTGCCGTCTCTGTGAAATCCCCCTGTGCCTCGCCCCTAACTGTATCTTTTCCTCCATCAAAGACTCTAAATGTACCTTCACTTTCATTCAGCAATTCCACTGCTAGGAATTTATCCTACAGACAGACTTGCAAAAGAACACCAGTCCGTATAAGTCTCGAAATAATACAAAATATTCATTAAGAGACTACATAAATTGGGGGCACCTAGTTGGCTCAGTCAGTTAAGCATCCAACTCTTGCTGTGACTGAGGTCATGGTCTCACTGGTCCTGAGTTCAAGCCCCAGCAAGTTAGGCTCCACACTGACGGCGCAGAGCCTGCCTGGGATTCTCTTTCCCTCTCTCTCTGCCCCTCACCTGCTCACACACTTTCCCAAAAATAAACAAACTTTAAAAAAGCAGGGTCATGAGGCTGAGTTCCATGTTGGGTGTACAGATTCTTTAAAATCTTTTTTAAAAAAGGAAATACTATAAATAAATCATAGAATAGCCAAGTGACAACACATGAAGCTGTTTTTTCTCGATTTGAATATTTACAGTGTATATTTATTACTTTTAGTTAAATGAGTAAATTTAAAATCATTCATACAGATCACATTAGGAAAATCTTTTACAACCATTTTTTTGTTGTTTACAAAAATAAGGTTGACACTATAGTATACAATTTTTTTTTTTTTTAACAATATACATTAGGGGCGTCTGAGTGGCTCAGTCGGTTTCAGCTCAGGTCATGATCTCACAGTTTGGGGGATGGAGCTGTGCATGGGGCTCTGTGACAACAGCACAGAGCCTGCTTGGGGTTCTCTCTCTCTCCCTCTCTCTCCCTGGCCCCCCAGGCTCACACTCTTTCTCTCTCAAAATAAACTTTAAAATCTATATATAGGGGCGCCTGGGTGGCTCAGTCGGTTAAGCGTCCAACTTCGGCTCAGGTCATGATCTCACGGTTTGTGGGTTCAAGCCCTGCATCAGGTTCTGTGCTGACAGCCAGCTCAGAGCCTGGAGCCTGTTTCAGATTCTGTATCTCTCTCTCTCTGACCCTTCCTTGCTCACGCTGTCTCTCTCTCTCAGAAATAAAGAAAACATTAAAAAATTTTTTTTAAATAAATAAAATCTATTATACATAGATATATGGGAGACAGCTTTCCACTGAAGTGTATGTAAACTGAACTCCTTCTGTAGAACATTCCATTATGTGGACTGTGGTAGCCAGAATGAGGATTCCCTGTCCCCGGCCCTAAGATGTTCATGCACAACGCAGAAACTTACTTTCTGGATACCTTACTTTCCCTGGTAAAAGGAGAACTCCGCTGATATGAATAAGGGTGTGGATCTTGAGATGGGGGAATTATCCTGGACTATCAGGATGGTTCATCTAATCCCAAGAGTCCTTAAAAGCAGAGAACCTCCAAGAGATAAGGGGGAAGGAGAAGGAAAGGAGTCCAGGATCCGAAGAATGGGGCTGACCGCTGGAATAGGGAGAGCCCGAGCTGACAGCCAGCAAGGATGCAGGAATCTCAATCCCACAACTGGCAATGAACTAAACTCTGCCACATCCAAACGAGAAAGGAAATGCATCTTCCCCTAGAGCCTACAGAAAGAACTACAGACCTGCCGACAGCCTGATTTTACCTTGACTGCACATGTGCTGCACTTCTGGCCTATGAAACCGTAACCACATGTTTGTGTTGTTTTAGGCTGCCAAATTTGTAGTAATTTGGTATGGCAGCCATAGAATACAAGCACATGGATGTATCATAATTTCTTACTGCTGGACAGTTCATTCTGATTTTTCATCATTACAGATAATGCTGTAAGAATAACTACATGCACATCTTTTATGTGCTTATCTGATTTTTGTTTATTTTTTTTTTTTATTTTGAGAGANATGAGTACTCCTGCAAGCTGGGAGAGGCGCAGTGGGAAAGAGAAAGAGAATCTTAGGCAGGCTCCACACTGAGCAAAGAGCCCGAGGTGGGGCTTGATCCCATGACCCTGGGATAACGACCTGAGCAGAAATCAGGAGTCGGACATTCACCCGGCTGAGCCATCCAGGCGTCCCACTCAGGATAAACTGCTAAAATACTGGAATTGCTAGTTTACACTCTGAACATTACACATTTTGACAGATGTCAAATTGTCCTTCAGAAAGATGGGCTAATTTATACCCACATCAACAATGAATGTGATGCCTATTTCTCCACAGTATTACTCCATAATAAATTTCACGAAGGGGTCATTTTAATTTTAAATAAGTGCATTCATGAAAGCTCACCTCCTTATCTTTTTATTCAGCTTCCCTAGTATTCCAGGAGTTACCAAGAAATTTTCATGAATAAACACACAGAAATTTATGTAAGAACATAACACGGCTTTAGAAGTCGAATTAATCTCTTAACATGGAACCAAAGAGCCTCTTATAAGGGCCAAGACTTCAAAAAAATCTGTCCACGTCAAAAAACCAAAAAGGTACACCTCACTCTAGATTCCCTCAAATATCCGTTATTGATACAGCATAGATATATCAATCCTGTTTTGAAAGCAGTTTCAATTCCCAAGCATTCAAAGTAATTACTAAGTGCTCAATTTTGAGTAGCAAATTACAAATGAGACACGGCTCTTGCTTTCTAGGAATTTATAATATACCAGGAAATACATTTATAAAATATTACAGGGAAGTAAGTTCTACGACAGACACATTCAGTGTCCCAGAGGCACCCGGCCAGACCTAGAAATGATGTACGTGTAAATACATGTGAACTAGGGGGTGGAAGAGGCAGGGAACAGTCTGGAAAGGTTTCCTAGGAAATGAAACCTCAGCTGAATTACACAGAAACCACCACAACAAAAGCACGGAGAGATTTTAGTGGTTTGGCCTTGCCGGACCACAAAACATAAAGCAGAAAGGACTGTAAGGCCAAAGTGCCTTGAAAGGAGAATGGCTTAACCCCTTAAGTTATGAGAAGTCTGTGGTAAGAGTATGAGACAGAGCAATGAAGAGGTCAAGTGTGCACTGTAGACCAATGGTTCCGGCAGCAGGGAGAAGAGAGGAAGACAGCCTCAAATAAGGCGATGGCACTGAGGACAGAGAGGAGACACACTGGATATAATCATTTAAGAGAGCACATCCGGGGCGCCTGGGTGGCTTAGTCGGTTAAGCGTCCGACTTTCGCTTAGGTCATGATCTCGCGGTTCGTGGGTTCGAGCCCCGCGTCGGGCTCTGTGCTGACTGCCAGCTCAGAGTCTGGAGCCTATTTCACAATCTGTATCTCCCTCTCTCTCTGACCCTCCCCTGCTCACGCTGTCTCTCTCGCTCTCCTAGAAATAAATAAAAATATTTAAAAAAAAAAAAAAAAAAGAGAGCACATCCATTCTTTCAATACATATTGAGCACCTACTATGTGCCAGGCAGTAAGGTACTGATATGAAAGAAAGCTGCCTGTGAGTTTGTAACTCTAAACTAGACAACTAAAGCATATCAGAAGCTTCTGTCTGCCCTACGTTGGCTACAATCTTCAAGGACTGCCTTACTTCTAATTAGTGAATAAATCCGTTTTACCCTATCCACATATGTTACTGAATTGGATCCCGTCCTTTCCTGGCCATTATCCTCTCAGTTTGTTTAGTTTCTACATGGAACCTCCATCCACCCTCTGGTCACTGTGGTTGTCATTTATTTGGTTACTAACAGTGCCTCTCTCTCCACAATCTCACCTTCCAATGCCAAGAAGTCAGGAACAAAGGCAAGAAGACCATTCTCCGCACAGCAGCAAAACTGGGTCCTGTTTCATTTTTAAAAAATTTTTTTTTGGTTTAATGTTTTATTTATTTCTGAGAGAGAGACAGCATGAGCAGGGGAGGGTCACAGAGAGAGGGAGACACAGAATCCAAAACAGTCTCCAGACTCTGAACTAGCTGTCAGCACAGAGCCCGATGCAGGGCTCAAACCCACGAACCGTGAGATCATGACCTGAGCCAAAGTTGGACACTTAACCAACTGAGCTACCCAGGCGCCCCTGGGCCCGACTGTTTTATACCTGCCCCCCCATTCTCTCCAACAAGCTATGTGAGTAAAGCCAATTCTAGGACACAGGGGGTGGGCCTTAAATCCAGAAGGTCTAGCCACAGACCCTGGTTCAACTCACTAGCGGTGTGATTTCCAGCAAATTCCTTAACCTTGCCATGCACTGGTTTCTTCATCTGCTTAATGAGAAGAAAAGTATCTACTTCTGCGTTATTGGAGTATATACAAGTACAGGACTGTAGGAGTTAAAATAAGAGAAGTACTTAACATGGTATCTCTCGCATAATACATACTCAATAAACATAAGCTACTTTGACCCCATGTAGATCAATGTCATCAGGTGCTCTACCGCTTTAGAGCACAGCTCACCATGGAGTTTGCCACAGTCTCTTAAAGTGCAGTCTTACCTTGGCCCCAGCCAACTCCTTCATCATAAAGAGAGAATCATCAGCTCGTTCGTCGTCGTCATCCTCATAATTTGGGGAGGGAGCTCCTTCGGCTCCTTGCCTGAGCAGGCTGCCGCTTCCTCTAGGGTCAAACGGATCTACCACAATGGGTTCAGTACCTTTAATTTCACATCGGCAGAAAGGACAGCCCTGGCCTTCTGATTCCTGCAGAAGAAAACAGGAGATGGTAACAGACACGTCTCAAAGTACTGACAAGATCTGCCCGCTGGGAATTGCATTTCCTAGAGATGAAAAAAGAAATCAAAAACTCAAAACCTACCCCACAAACCAGGCCATCTTTTTTTATCTGCAAAGGATACACAATCCCCAATTCTTCAGAGTGATTACACAGCTGAGAAAACGCACGGTCTGGACCCATACCTGCCAGGACGTGAGACAGGACGTGCACATGAGGTGTCCGCACGGCTCGATTTTTACATCCTTGTCATTTTCAGCACATATTTTACACAGTTGGAATGTAGAGCCCATCTCACAGTATAATTCATATTGTTCCTTTGATTAAAAAAATACAAGAGATTACTCAGCCTATTCAGATATTTGTTGAATGAATAAATGATCATAACTGTAAATGCTAACAAGAGAAAAACTAAAACGACTGCTATTTTCTATACAAAATTGGCTTGTACAAAAGCAGTCAAGATTCTCTCATTAAAAGGGGGGAAAAAGCACTCAGTCTTAATCTTATTTTAAGTTCTTTAGAGAAACCACACACACATAAATTCACTAATCTAGTCAATGGTTTAAAATGTAAATGTTCTGGGGCGCCTGGGCAGCTCAGTCGGTTAAGTGTCCGCCTTCTGCTCAGGTCATGATCTTGAGGTTCGTGGGTTCCAGCCCCATGCAGGGCCCTGTGCTGACAGCTTGGAGCCAGGAGGCTGCTTCGGATTCTGTGTCTCTCTCTCTCTCTCTCTCTGCCTCTCGCCCTCTTGCCCTCTGTCTCTCTCAAAAATAAGCATTAAAAAATAGTATAAATATATAAATGTAAATGTTCCAACCACTTAACACAACACTCCTGTCAGTTCTGTTCAGCACATACAAAAGCTGGCCGCTAGAGCTATGGTTGTGCCATACAACAAAATTCACCTGGGTCACTTTGATGTGGTCTTGGGGAGTTGGTTCACATAAGCCTGTCAGGTCAGGATTCTGATTCCGTCCATCTGGAAACAGATAGCTGTAAAAAGAGTAACCAGCCTCGGGATTTTACTAAAGCCAATTTATAACTACTACTAATACAGACAAATGTTATCTAGCAATTCTCTCATTCTAAAAGGGCAATTTTGGGGCGCTAGGATGGCTCAGGCGGTTAAGCGTCTGACTTCGGCTCAGGTCATGATCTCGTGGTTCGTGGGTTCGAGGCCCGCGTTGGGCTCTGTGCTGACAGCTCGGAGCCTGGAGCCTGTTTTGGATTCTGTGTCTCCCTCTCTCTCTGCCCCTCCCCCACTCATGCTCTGTTACTCTCTGTCTCAATAATAAAAACATCTTAAAAATTTTTTAAAAAATAAAAGGGCAATTTTGCAGAAGTACAAAGATATATCTTACTAATACTTCCAAAAACATACAGGGGCACCTGTGTGGCTCAGTAGGTTGAGCATCTGACTCTTGATTTCAGCTCAGGTCATGATCCCAGAGTTGAGGGATCAAGCACATCAAGCTCCACGTTGAGCATGGAGCCTGCTTAAGATTCTTCCTCTCTCCCTCTGTCCCTTTCCCTGCCCCGCTCGTACTCTCTCTAAAAACAAAACAAAAACAGAACAGTTCCAAGAAGATATTCCCAAACACTGACAGCTCTTTCTCTAGGCCATAATGCCACAGGCTCTATCTTTTACTGAGAGGCTGATCACTTTTTCAGTAAATGACCGGACGGTAACTATTTTCGGCTCTGTAAGCCATGCAAGTCTATGTCATGTATTCTTCTTTGGTGTTTTGTTTTTAAATAACCTTGAAAAAGGAAAAGATATCTCAGGTGCAGGCTGTACCACAACAGCTAGCCTGCGAGCCACAGTTTGCCAACCCCTATGAGCCCTTTTAAATAAAAACACAAGTCCTACAGAACTTGGAGGTCCAAGTAATATAACCTGGTAATATATCCCTTGACTCTTACACTGTAGAAGAACCCGGAATAAAGTCGCTGATGGTCAAGTCTCACAGCCCCTAAGTTCCTAGATCCTGGCAGATGACAAACAGTAGATACTCACAAGCCTTCCCTGAAGCCGTCAATTAGGGCTTGAAAGAGAGGTTTATTGTGCGGGATTGTCTGGAGAATGTTCCCATCAGCAGTGACATACCCAATAGCCCACTGCCCCAGACGAGTACAGCTGAGCCGGAAAATGTAACTGCGAACACAGATGAACAGAATCTTTTACATACTGTTATTTGGGGGAAGGCAAGACAGAGACCAAAGTCAAAAGGACCATCAATAACAGATTCTACAATGACTCCAGAGCAAAAGGAAGAAACACATAAGCTCAAGTGGCCTGAGAGCATTTTCAAGTCCTAAGATCTGAATCTGTCAATTCCTCTGGTAAACAGACCACAATCCTAGTACAGACACGTGGCCGCTGGGGAACTAATTCAAGATCATGCTTCCTCTACTCTGGCAGGGGTTGCAAGAGAATAAAATTCAGAAGGAGAAACTGCTCGCTTCACGGCACTGACCTGCCAGGTTTGTGAATGAACTTCTGGAGCCGAGCTTTCACTTCATCATATGTCAGGAAAGCCATGTAACCAGGATGAGTTACAGCAAGACTGTTCCAGTTCCTGAGCAACGAGGACCAAGGCTACGGGAACAAGAGCTCAATCAGACCACTCAGCTCAAGAGCTGCAACCAACCTCACGGCAATGAAGGAAAACCATCTTGATTCTCAGTGATAAATTCTCCATTTACACTCACAAATTTTCAACGATCTTGTCACTTTGAGGGAAATAACCTTGAGGTAAGAGCTTAGAAAAACTAAGAAAAGATGAATATATGCTTACAGAAAGAGATTTTTTTCATAAAATGAAATTTGAGACAATCTAATGCAGTTCTAACCAACAGGAGCGGGATTAAACAGAAAACAAACAAATCAGAGAAACAGCAGGACCCATACGTGCAGCTAAGAAGCTGCAAACAAAGGTTTGTGCAAGCAGGCGTACACACACCTTATCTCAATGGAAAAAAATACACGAGCTCTTTCTGAAGGATCAATACATCTCAATATTAACAGTCAAGAATTTCAATTACAACAGGAGAAAAATACCTAAAAAATAAATACCTGGAAACATACCTAAATGTCCAACTAGAGGAAACTGATTAAATAGATCATATTATACCCATTTTCTGGACATTTCACCATTAAGATGATGCAAAAGAAGAAGATCCACTAACAAAATGAGATAATAAACAGGAGGGGAAGAAAGCAGATTATATAGTTATTATTTTTACCAATAAATAAAATAATAGAAATACAAAGCAGTGGGGAATTTTTTTCCTTATAACTTCCAGACTGACTAAAAATACTTTCATAGACCATATATAATCGCTTCTCGGCCTTTTGGCTAAGATCAAGTGTAGTTTCATAGACTATATAAACTCTCAAATGTTACTTTTTTAAAGAGCTCTCTCTTCAGAAAAGTATCAACAACTAGTGGTTAGTTTTCTGTTTTTAGTATCCTACCTGAAAGAGTCTTGTAAAGATGTCAAACTCAAAAACTGAAATATAATCATTGCAGGTCAGATCAATAGTGGATTTCAGAGCCATGGCCTCGAGCCCGGAACTGATGGGATGCACTTCGTGAAGGGCCTGTCGGAAACTCTTCCAGGGGACTATTGTCCTGGGGCGGGGAGAGGAGGGAAGACACTGAGTGAGACAACAGACGATTCTGGACATTGCTAAAATAATCAAGGAAAAGAAAGCCACATGAAGGTCTTAAAATCAATTTCAATTCTCTTAAAGAAGCTAAGCTGTATTTTGGACTGAGAACAGAATGGGAGTAAATGATACATTCTTAACTTTCTAACGAGTATATTAGTAACTGAAATCTTTTTCCACTATTCTCTGGCAGAAGGTCACAAACGAATCCCCTTTCTCATCTTTCTTCACACATTTCTTCTATTTAGGGAAGCATGGTGAGAGAGAGGGAATTACTTTTTTTATATAATAAACGTAATCTCTGGCCAGGCCTCAATTAACTGAAAGCTTATGTTTAAATTAAGTTTTTGCTTTTATTTTTTTAATGTTTGTTTATTCATTTTGAGAGAGAGACGGCACATGCATGTGTGAGTGCACAAGTGGGAGAGGGGCAGAGAGAAGGGAAGAGAATCCCAAGCAGGCTCCGAGTTGTCAGGGGAGGGTCCAACACAGGGCTCGATCCTACAAACTGTGAAATCATGACCTGAACCAGAATTGAGAGTTGGACACTTAACTGACTTAGCCACCCAGGCACCCCTAAACTAACTTTTTCAAAGCATGAAATACATTCTGAGTTCTCTGAGGAGCTCACTCTCAAGGACTAGACAGGAGGAAATAGGTTTAAGGCACAGGAAGACAGAGCTCTGATAGGGATGAAGAATAAATTATTAAAGTGATGAAACCCTAGATTAGGCAAGCACCTCATTGCCTTTGAAAAGTTTTAAGAGATCAAGCGGCATTTTGAATTCTTTTCTAATGTAGTTATTAAGTTAAAAGAAACAAAGTTAAACTTATTCCCATCCTCTTTAACCAGGTTTTTAAATCACTAATCATTTTATGTTTTACATTTACACATATTTTGAAAAAGAAAGCATTTAAAGAAAAATTTACATTAGGCTCTGTATATTCAGTTAAAAAGTTTGTTTTCTGGGGTGCCTGGGTGGCTTAGTCGGTTAAGCGTCCGACTTTCGCTTAGGTCATGATCTCGCGGTTCGTGGGTTCGAGCCCCGCGTCGGGCTCTGTGCTGACTGCCAGCTCGGAGCCTGGAGCCTGTTTCAGAGTCTGTCACTCCCTCTCTCTCTGACCCTCCCCTGCTCACGCTGTCTCTCTCTCTCTCTCCTAGAAATAAATAAAAATATTTAAAAAAAAAAAAAAAGTTTGTTTTCTATCTTTTCATTTCCTTGGTCCAAAATTTCAGAGGACACACAAGAACATTTATATTCATACTTTAAAGCAGAAGTTTAATTCATAAATCTGTCTATAGAATTTAAAACTTCTGTACATGAAAAGACAATATAAGGAAAGTGGAAAAACCAGCCTCCGTATCTTAACAGCCACAGACTAGAAGATACTTGCAACGAAAGTAACTAATAGACAACCCATAAGTAACTAACGGACAATCTGTATCTTACAACAGGAGAAAGACTCAGCAGTAAAAAGGACAAGTCAGGAAGAGGAGCAGGCAAGTCAGAGTAAGAATCCCGACTGGTCATAACTGTGAAAAGATGTTCAATCTCCCATGTCATCAGGACCAGAAAGCAACCATGACACCCAGTTCACATTACCAGTGTTAGCCAGATTGTGGAGCTACTGGAATCTGTGTACACCGTTCACAGGGATAAAAACTAGCATAACCACCTTGTGAAGCGATGGGCAATATCCGGCAAAGCAGAGGACGTGAAACCCCGACTCAGCTACTTCGCTCCTAGCATATAACTACGGAGAAGCTCCTCAATATGAAGGTGAGTATAATTTTGTTCACCTCAGCACCATTTGTGAGAGCCGGTTAACGGGAAACATAAATGCCCATGCACAGCAGAATGGATGGGGAGAAAAAGAAATACTCAACCGAAGAGCATGGGTTTCGATGGAATCTGCAAAGTTTTCTCAAAAAATAAAAAAAAAATTAAAAAGTTACTATTTACCAAAGCAGGGAAGTAGATACAGTAAATGCTCCCTTATCTGCAAGAGATACTTTGGAAAACCCTCAGTGGATGCCTGAAAATGCAGGTAGTACCAAAGCCTGGTATATTATGTTTTGTCCTATCTGCATACACTTAGCATAAAGTTTAATTTCTAAATTAGGCACAGTAAGAGATTAAGAATAAAAGAGAAAATTATAACAATATACTGTAATGGAAGTTAATATAAATATGATCCTTCTCTTTCACAGTATCTTACCGTACACAGCCTTCTTGTGGTGAGGTGACATGATAAAATGCCTACGTGAGGTGATGAAGGGAGGTGAAGCATGTAGTTAACACTGTGATGTAGTGTCAGGCTACTACTGTCTGAGCAAGTATCAGGAGGTCACCTGCTGTGGACCACAGTTGACCACAGGTAACCCAAACCATGGAAAGGAAGACAGCAGATAAGGGAGGGGAGAGGGGGGNCTTTCCCATGACACAATTATTGTATTAATAAAAAAAATAAGTAGGGGCTCAGTCAGAAGACCATACGACTTCGGGTTGTCATTTTGAGCCCCACACTGGGATTAGAGCTTACTTTAAAAAAGCTGGGGCACCTGGGTGGCTCAGTTGGTTAAGCATCTGACTCTTGATTTCAGCTCACAGACTATGAGATCACTTGTGAGATCAAACCCTGCGTCAGGCTTGGTGCTGAGTGGGAGGCCTGGGTGGGATTCTTTCTCTCTCTCCCTCTCTGCTCCTGCCCCCCCCCCCCGTTCCCAGNTTAGATTAAAAAAATAAACAAAAGGCCAAAACATATGCTTTAGTTCTTCATGTTCAAATTACTTTGGGACTTACTTTTCCCCAAAAGCTTTCCTCCAGAATTCTGCAGCATCTGCTTTAGTAATCCGAAATGTGTCTCCTTGAAAGAGTCCACTTGGAAAGATTCCTTTTAGCTCCGCCAGCATGTGGCTGAAGATCAGTGACAGTTTGGTGAGGTTTCGCCTACAAATGATCAGAAGTGCAGTAATTAAACACGTGAAGTTATTTTTCTTTTAAATGCCTTGAATTCGCCATGTCAGAGGTTATAAAGAACCTCTTCATATATACTTTCTGGTCAATTATTATTCAGAGGTACTATAAAACCAGGAAAGGAGAGAGGCAGGAAATGTGCTGTTAACAACTGAAATACTCTTGTGATATTATCTTCACTCAAAGCAGGGCTCCAGAAACTGTTTTTGCTCTAACATCCTATGAAAGATGCAGATATAATGGGGCCAAGACCGGGGCCCTCACTAGGTCCACCCCCATTCCCTCCACTCAAAAAATGTCCTATAGTAAATAGAAAAATTTAAACAATAATACATTTTAAGCCCTTTTCATCTTACTCAGGCCAAATACCTCTGAGCATTAACTAACATGAACAAATCTACTTTCTGAGGATGACAGGTAAGAGGATTCAACGAATAAAGGTATACAAATTTGAACACCTCTACTAATCCACTCGCAGAAGAAAGGAAACGCTTAAAAAAGCAAAATATATCAGAGTAGCTTTGCACAAGCTATTCTGGATTTTAAGACGAACCACCATATAACTCACACAATTAAAAAATAAATTACTTATAATCAATTACAATTCTCAATTTAAATATCCAAGACCTAACAAAGATTTTCACTTAAATCAGACCTTAAAGAGGGTAAGTTTTATCAAAACAACTCCTCACCCTATAACAAAACTCAAGTGCTAATATCCAAACCATGTAAAAATTTCTAAGTGAGTGTGCTACTACTGTGCTTTAATAATCAGTGAACTTATTCTAATAACCTCTGTTTAATCTCTGCTAAATGCATGTGATTATAAAGATGACACACAGCATAGAGTAGAGAGTTATCTAATCACTGTGTGGGGGTGCCTGGATGGCTCATTCAGTTAAGCGTCTGATTTTTGATTTTGGCTCAGGTCATGATCTGAGGGTCACGGGACTGAGCCACGCAGATTAAGATTCTTTCTTTCCCTCTGTGCCTCTCCCTCACTAGTGCAAGCTCTCTCCCTCCCTCTCTAAAATTAAACAGTCACATCCTCCACCAACTGAGCCAGCCAGGCGCCCCTAGGTGTATATTTTAATCAGATTACCTTTCTTATCTACAACATGCTGTCACACAGACCAAGATGCAGACAGATGCTTTAGATACTGTTCTACCCCAAAGCAGATACCGGCTGCCCTACCTTCCCTTTGTCTCAATCATCAGTATTTATGTATTCAAAAGTCTAGTCTTGTCGTAAGTGGCTTATAAAATTCCAAGTCAACTCATGACCAAATCTGATTATCTAAAAACTCTCTTTAATAGAGAGAGATTTTTCTCTTTAGGTAGAATGGAGATCCCATCTTTATCTTTCCTGTGTACAGTGCTGCACCAAAGTAACCAAGTCTCTCTAGCCCTGACTCTTGGGCAAAATGCTACTGAAATCTTTCCTTCCAGTCAAGCTTTTCAACGAATCCGCTCCACTTCTCTGATGTGCCTTCTTGCACTTGTAGCAAGTTACTCTCTTTCTAGTTTCCTATTTGTTTTCTGAAAGCACCTACAAAAGTGATAACATATTCCTTGAAGACAGTCTAAAAATAATTCATATGCTAAACAGACCAAGTGTGAGATAGGAACACAAGCACTTATCCAAGCCCTGAGCTGGCACTCTGGGATCCTTCCATTCTGGCTGGTTAGAGCTTTTACTATTTTACCAAAGAGGAAACAAAAGTCGTCAAGATCAAAGGATGCATCACAGAATGGAGAAAAAAAAAAAACTGGGGCACCTGAGTGCCTCAGTCGGTTAAGTGTCTGACTTTGGCTCAGGTCATGATCTCACAGTTTGTGGGTTTGAGCCCCACGTTGGGCTCTGTGCTGACAGCTCAGAGCCTGGAGCCTGCTTCAGATTCTGTGTCTCCCTCTCTCTCTGACCCTCCCCTGCTCATGTTGTCTCTCTCTCTCTCCCAGAAATAAATAAAACAGTAAAATAAAACCAAAAAAAACTATGCTTAACAGTACAGCAGAATAATATATGTATAATATGGCCACGAAGATATTACAGCACATTCTAAAGGTTTTAACAGCTTTTTCTGGAGTCTTCATCCTGAAAATACCTTTCTTTGGTTTCTCTCATATTGTCCTCTCTTGGCTTTGTCTTTCTTTGGCTTTTCTTCCTGTTCTCTCAACAGAGCTACTTCCCAAGAATATGCTCCCTGCTACTTTCCTTTCCCTCTCCGTGTAATCTCTTGACTCTTCCTTCACAACTGCAGGCTTCAGAAACCACCCTGCGAGCGATTCCCAAACCTTAAGATTTGGTAGCTTTCCACTTGCCATTCACATGCCAGCACCTCAAAGCAACATGTTCAAAATTAAATTACTCTTTCTTCTCAAATCCGTTCTTTCTTCATAGTCTCTGTAATGACAACACCATCTTACTTCTCACAATTCAAAACCTTAGAGGGGCGTCTAGGGAGTTCAGCTGGTTAAGCACCAACTTTGGCTCAGATCATGATCTCACCACGGTTTCGTGGGTTTGAGCCCCACATCAGGCTCTCCACTCTCGGCACAGAGCCTTCTTTGGACCTTCTCTCTCTCTCTCTCTCTCTCTCTCTCTCTCATGCACACACGAGCACACTCTCACGCTCTCAAAAATAAACATTAAAAATTTTCAAAAATAAAGACTTTCTGAAATACATACATAAAGCTTAGAGTTATCTTGGCTTCTTCCACTTCCCTTATTCTCCATATCTGATCTATTTGTCAATTTGCTGACCACTGCTGTCTTCCCACCTTTAACCTATATGATTCTAATGTAAGTTAGTTGCAACCCTCCCACACCTCCTCCACAATTCAAACTTCAGTCTTCCACACAGATGGCCAACAGCCATGTGAAAAGATGCTCCACATCACTCATCATCAGGGAAATGCAAATAAAAACCACAATGATATATCAGGGAGCCTGGGTGGCTCAGTTGGTTAAGTGTCTGATTCTTCAGATTTTGCTTCAGATTCTGTGTCTCCCTCTCTCTCTGACCCTCCTCATGCTGTCTTTCTCAGAAATAAAACATTAAAAAAATTTAAAAAAAAAACAAAAACACCACAATGAGATATCACCTCACATCTGTCAGAATGGCTAAAATCAACACACAAGAAAGAAGTACTGTGAGGATGTGGAGAAAAAGGAACCCTCTTGCACTGCTGGTAGGAAGTGAACTGGTGTAGTCACTGTGGAAAACCGTAGGGTGGTACCTCAAAAAGGTAAAAACAGAACTAACCTATAATCCAGTAATTGCACTACTGCGTATTTACTCAAAAACTACAAAGCACTGGTTCAAAGAGATACACGCACCCCTAGGTTTGTAGCGGTATTGACAGTAGCCAAATTATGGAAGCAGCCCAAGTGTCCACTGACTGATGAACAGATATGTGTACACACACACACACACACACACACACACACTGAAATATTACTCAGCTATGAAAATACAATGAAATATTATTCAGTTATGAAAAATGAAAACTCCCCATTTGCAACCACATGGATGGAGCCAGAAAGTATAATGCTAAGTGAGATAAGTCAGGCAAAGAAAGACAAATACCATATGATTTCACTCATATGTGGAACTTAAGAAACAAATGAGTAAGGGGAAGTAAGATAGAGAGGCAAACTAAGAAACAGACTCTTAACTATAGGGGACTTCTGATGGTCAGCAGAGGGCAGGAGGGTGGGAAATGGGTGAAATAGATGATGGGGATTCAAGAGGGCACCTGTGATGAGCACGAGGTGATGTATGGAAGTGTAGAATCATTAAATTGTACACCTTATACTCATTTTTTAAAATTATTTATTTTGAGGGAAAGAGAATACAAGCAGGGGAAGGGAAGAGAGAGGAAGGCTACGAAGCAGATTCAGCATGGACACAGGGCTCGAACCCATGAAACCGTAGATCATGACCTGAGCCGAAACCAAAAGTCAGACGCTTAACCGACTGAGCCACCCAGGCGCCCCATTATTATACTAATATTCCAGTTGGTATGTTAACCAACTGGAATTAAAATTAAAAACCGTAATAAAAACAAACTTCAGTCTTCAGTCTCCTCCTACAGAGGTCCAATCATGCCACATATATAACTGCCTTTTAAGGAGGGAGGGGGAAACAATTTTCACACTGCCAGTGGGACAAAAGCCAAACTCAATTTTGATTTCAAGACTTTCCACTGACCTGAATCTAACCTACATTTCTAACTAATTTACTTTTTCATGAGTATATTCTAGCCAAACTGAGTATGTCATCTTTTCTTATACATACTAACTACCCTGGTTCGCTTTCCCACCTGTAAGCCTCTGCTTATCAGTTTCCCTAGTCTGAAATAAGAGGCGGCTTAAACGTCATTTCCTAAGAAGCCGGCTAGAACTCAAAAACCACTCAAACACCCACAGCACGTTCGCTGCAGCTCTCATGTCATCTGAGCTCCTCCTGTACGAAGTCTGTTTCTAATGGGTATTTATATCCCTTTGGGCATCTGCCACAATTTCTAACCTTCATTACACCTTCGGACAACGCTGCCTACCAGTGCTTGGCACTAGGGACGGATGCAGCTCTGAATAAAATGAAATCTCTGGCTTAACGGCATTCCTGTTCCCATGGGAGAGCACCAGGTGGTGGGAGAAAAAGTGCTTTGAAGGAGCACAACACAGCCTATGAGCAAAGAGTTGTGCAGGGTTGACGCTTTAGAGAGGGCAGTCTCAGGAGCCTCTCTTGGAGAAGCAGGGACAAGAAGGGAGTCTGGGATGACCGGGCTGCGTTGGCATCTTTTCAAAGAATGCTCCAGTGAGATCTACTAAGGGTCCAGCACGATGCTGGATTAGAGATAAAATACACACACCAAAATCATAATGGGCAGAAAGCTATTTTCATTTGTGAAGCCAGCCACAAATAAAAGGGGGGGGGGAATTATTGACCACAAGGATGTAATGGCACCAGGTACCAAAGAGCAGTTCAAAGTGCTGACTGAAATAGTTACTTAAAATCAATCCGAGACACTTTCCGACTCAAGGAAGCAGCCCCAAAACAGCCAGCTTACATTTCTTAAAACCACCAGAGACATGCACCATAAGCATCACACTTCTTAAAAGGAAATTAAACATCTATAAAAGCCCATGGGTCAGAGCATTTTGTAACTGATCTGAGTTGCAATTCTGTTCAATAACATTTTAAGGCCACAGGCTTATGGTTGAGTGTCTGCTGTGCATAAGGCTGAATTTAATCAGCAGAATCCATCTAAACACGTAATCTGAGAACGAGGCGAGGCGTGATGGATATTTAGCTTATTTCGAGGTAAGCAATACTTTTCAAAATTCTGTCAGCAGCTCCTTCAATTCATACAAGATGTTCTAACAATTCTCCAAAGAGCCACAAAGGAACACAACTGTTCTAGGTTTTGTTTTGTTTTTTTATAAATACCCTGAAGACAAAACTTTTCTTAAGTTCCAGCAGTAGCAAGTAATACAGGTTTTGCTTTAACTCATGAGGTATTTGAAGAAGGAAGTCATTTTTTTTATGTTTATTTTTGAGAAGGAGACAAAGAGCAAGGGGGAGGGGCAGAGAGCGAGAAGGGCTCGAACTCACAAACGCAAAATCATGGCCTGAGCCAAAGTCAGACGCTTAACCAACTGAGCCACCCAGGTGCCCCCATTTTTACTACCACTGACACCAAACATCTACATCTACGTAACCACAAATTCTACCCGATAGTTTCCATCTTCCTCTTCTCTTAGCTCACAACTTCCCCATAATCGAATGCTGACTCAGTGTACAGTGTCAATTGTTTTTAAAGTCCAGGCCAGTGTCAGTTCTTCCCCCAACTCAGGACCTACTCCCCAAGCCAACATACCTTTGTACCTCAGGCCTGAAGTAGTGGTTACTTTTTCTGGGTATCATTTCAGTTAATAAGAGACTAAGATGTCTATGTCACCAATACATAGGTATATTAAAGATTAAAGAAGCAATGATAGCTCCTGTTTTCGCTTCTAAGGTAGAATGATAAACACAACTTGACAGGAATTACAATCACCATTTCTATAAATCAAACAGGACAGTGTTGAAAAGTAGCCTTTATATGAACACGACATAAACAGAAAACTCTTCAAAGGATTCCAACCAATGAACTTACTACACAAAATACTGAAAAACAAGCCACCTTATAACTCATGGCCACAAAGTACTTTGCAGAGAAAGAGGAAATGAAAAAAAGAACACAGTATGGGGAGGTAAATTAACTCTTTATCTGAAAGTTTATGAACATTTAAGAGGAGTACTAAGAATGATGCCACTCTTTTGCTTTAATAGAATGCTCCATCCCTTCCAAGCACAGCAACAATTTCATGAAGAAAAGGACTACTGAAAAATAAGAGATTGAGACTTTTTAGAAAACAATGACGACTCACAAAACAAGTGGTCCAATGGATTCATAAAGATATTCTCACATAGGGTTACATTTCTGAAACTCCATTTTGGGGCCGTCTGGGTGGCTCAGTTGGTTAGGCGTCTGACTTCGGCTCAGGTCATGATCTCAGAGTTCATGAGTTCAAGCCCCGTGTTGGGCTCTGTAGTGCCAATGTGGAGGCGGCCTGGGATTCTCACTCTGTCCTATCTGCCCCTCCCCTACTCATGCTTTCTCTCAAAATACAGACATAAACAAAAAAAAAGTAGAGTCCTTAAAAAAAAAAACAAACTCCATTTTGGTAAATTCTGTAATTTACAAGCATGCTCTGTTTATTCTTTCTACAAAGGAGTAGCTGAAAATATGTATGAGAATAGTTAAGACTAGAGATCTAAAATGTATTTCCTGGAGGGGAGTACGTGGGTGGATCAGTTGGTTAAGCCACCGACTTTGGCTCAGGTCATGATCTCACAGTTCCTGAGTTTGAGTCCTGCACTGGGCTCTGCACTGTTGGTGCAGAACCTGCTTGGGATGCTGTCTTCTTCTCTTTCTGCCCCTCCCCTGCCTGTACTTGCTTGCTCTCTCTCAAAAATAAGCAAACTTTAAAAAGATTTTAAAAAAATATTGTGAGGTATTCTAACACTAACGACTTGCTAAATGCCAGAATCTGTGAATTACTTTACTCAATTTTCTTTCTGAAAAAATAACATGGGCGCCTGGGTGGCTCAGTCAGCCGAGCATCAGGCTGATCTCAGTTCATGAGTTCCAGCCCCGCATCAGGCCCTCTGCTGTCAGCACGGAGCCTGCTTGGGATCCTCTGTCCCCATCTCTCACTGCCCCTCCCCTGCTTGCTCTCGCTCTCAAAAGTGTTAAAAACATTAAAAAAAAAAAAACCCAGAAACATCAAAAATCATCTCAGCCATTTCAAAATACTGTCTCACGTGAAAACGGTTCAAAGACTCAGAAGTTTCTTTGATTTTTAAAGTGAAGGAAGCAAGACTTTCCTTTTATAATTTAGTTACTTGTAGAATCTAGGTGATAGGTATCTGATTGGTGTCAAGTTCTTTCAAATTTTTCTGTATGAATGAAAACGATCATAATAAAACATTGGGGGGAACCCCAATAACTTAGGCTGAAATCTATTTTAATATTTGTGGGCCCAATGAACCTGTGTTTCCCAGTGGGTAAATTTCAAAATGATTAACACTTTTAATACAATGATTCACAAATAGCTATTCAACATTATATAGTATCATTTTGGAGTCATAAAATATTCCCCCAAATGAGGTCAATATAACCCATTTTTTGTCATTCAGCCATGGTGCGGGCTAAAGACCCCACAGAGATGATGACAAATTATACTGTTGAATGGTGGAGAAATGATCAATGTTTGTAAGTATTTCATGTACTGGTGCCATTTCAGTTCTAACTACACTGCTTTCCTAGTCACTGGGCTCCAAAACCGTCCATGCAAACACTAATGTCATCCAAAGAATGCTGAGTGAGAACATAGTGACACGACATTTATAACTCAATAGCAGCATCCTCTGCTCAGAGTAATCAGCTTTAAAAATAGATACAACGGAACTTCTTTCAACAAGCTTCACAGGAAGTCAATAAAGTACTGTTTAACTCTTATCTGCTTAAACTGCTTTAAAAAAAAATTTTTTTTTAAAGGGCCAAACCAGAACCATCACCTACAAAAAAAAATTCTGAACCAGTATCTCTGAAATATCAATGACTTTTCTTTTTTCCCCCCCCATCTTTTTTTTTTTTTTTAATACTAAACACATATTAAACGTATCTGTTGTTATACAGAGCTAGTAATTGGCAGAGCAGGTCTTGAGCCCAGGCTGGTTGAAATGATACATATTTCCTTTCTAATGCCTGTGGTTACTGAAATCCTACCCATTCAGAGTTCATTCTAAATGCTATCCCTTTGATGTTTGTATTGGGTGGGGTGGGTATAGGATATTTACTAGTTTTCATTTAATGTCTTACTCTCCAACCCCAGACCCCAAAGCATCTTATTAATTCATGATACAGGCTTCACGGGGTACCTGGGTGGCTTAGTCTGGTAAGAATTCAGCTTTGGCTCAGGTCATGATCTTTCAGTTCATGAGTTCGAGCCCCACATCAGGCTCCGCAATGAACAGTGCAGAACCTGCCTGGGGTTCTCTCTCCCTCCTCTC
The DNA here is from genome assembly GCF_008692635.1 of Crocuta crocuta. Taxonomy (NCBI): domain Eukaryota; kingdom Metazoa; phylum Chordata; class Mammalia; order Carnivora; family Hyaenidae; genus Crocuta; species Crocuta crocuta. The sequence continues at coordinate 4,726,255 of NW_027527824.1, forward strand.
TGCCTCTTCTCTGTTCACACTCTTTCTCAAAATAAATAAGTAAAAACTTAAAAAAAAAAAAATACTTAGCACAGCTTCCATCATGCTCTGCTTTGTATGAGGTGTCTCGGTCCCCAACGAAGTGACACCTCAAGGGCAGGAGCAGGGAAGTGTCTTACACGCCATCTCCTGCAGTAGTGAGCAACGCCTTGGACTTACCAGGCATTCAATAAGTTTGTAGAATGGGATTAGAAAACATAACTTTACCTTTTAAATACACTTTGTATTTTGAAACTCAGATTTACAGAAAAGCTGCAAAGATGGTACAGAATGTTCCCATATATGCCTCATTCAGTTGCACTTTCTAATACTATCACCTCATGTTACTGTGGTACTTTTGTCAAAACTAACAAACCTACATCACTATGGTCCTATTAATATTAACCAAACCCCAGACATTATTCGAGTCTCACCTGTTTTCTCCATTAATGTCCTTATTTGTTTCAGGACTCAATCCAGGACATGTAACATTTATCATAGTATCTCCTCACTCCCCTCTGATGTGTGATAGAAAGTTTCTTAGTCTTTGTTTTTCATGCCGTTTAAGAGTTTCGCAGGTTACTCGTCAGGTACCCTTGCAGCATGTGCCCTCCAGGTGTCTAGCTGGTACTGTCATACTTTTGACTGGGCTTCAGTTTACAGAAAGAATGTCACTGAAGTGAGGTGCCCTCCTCATCACAATAGGGGGTATGTGAAGTCCACATGACATCTAGTGATCTTAACCTTGACCATTTGGTTAATGCAGGGAGTGTCTGATTCTCCACTATGTAATTATTAGTGGAAAAGAGACTTTTCCACAGATCTTTCTTTCCTAACTCATCTGAAACAGATCACTTATACTAGAGACAGTATTTTAAAATAATTATTTCTGGGGCACCTGGGTGGCTCAGTCAGTTAAACAGTGGACTCTTGGTTTTGGCTCAGGTCATGATCTCACAGTTCGTGGGATCAAGCTCCGCGTTGGGCTCTGTGCTGACAGCATGGAGCCTGCTTGAGTCTCTCTCTCTCTCTCTCTCTCTCTCTCTCAAAAAAATAAGCCTAAAAGTAAATAAACAATAAATAAATATTTCCTCAAGAGTTTAAGAATAAAATCTGACTTCTCTATATATTTTTTTTTAACAAATAGTTTGTCAAATTAGTTTCCACATAACACCCAGTGCTCATCCCCACAAGTGCCCTCCTCCATGCCCATCTCCCCCCTCCCCCCCACATCCATCAGTCCTCAGTTTGTTTCTCAGCATTCAAGAGTCTCTCATGGTTTGCCTCTCTCCCTCTCCCCCACCATTTCCCCCCTTCTTCTTCCCCTTGTTCCTCAGTTAAGTTCCTCCTAATCCTCCTATACGTGCAAACATATGATATTGTCCTTCTCTGCCTGACTTATTTCACTCAGCATAACAACCTCAAGGTCCATCCATGTTGCTACACATGGCCAGATTTCATTGTTTCTTGTTGCCATGTAGTATTCCATGGTATAGATAAACCACATCTTCTTGATCCATTCGTCTGCTGATGGACACTTAGGCTCTTTCCATGTTTTAGCTATTGTGGAGAGTGCTGCTATGAACTGACTTCTCTATATTTCAAAATAACTTCTGAATTTATTCAACCCAAGTTCTGCAAGGTAACTATGTAAGTTATTATATACACTGAAGCATTTGTCTGCAGCGAAGAGCATATTCACCCTGAGAACTGATTACTACTTCTCCATACCAGTTCTTTAAAGAATACACAAACACATAAGTAACACAGTAACAGAAATCTCCAAAACGTCTCAAACCCTCACACTAACAAATGACAAAACTACCAGGCAACTTTCAGAAAGCTCATCCTATAAACTTAAAAAGTAAATTTAAAAATATATGGAAAGACTATAGACAAAGAAAACAAATTATATGAGGAGACAGCTCGGATAGAATCTAATCAAATATGCAGAAAGTCTACCTGGTTAGTATTGATTACTTACCTCCTGAATATATGACATGTTAGACATTTAAATACATGGTTTTTTCCAACAAATACAGAGTAGCTACTAAACTTTGCTATCCTCAAAACTTAGGAAAGAACATGGAATTTTCTAGAACTATCTGTATCTAATGCTTCTGAAGGAATCAAAACTAGAGAAATCTTCATCACTACCATTCCCTTCAATATATTTTCTATGAAAAATAATCCTCAAATTCACAATTCTGTGTCTCTGTACAACTCTGGTATTAGTATTTTAGCTATTTTATTAGTATTACTAATTAGTATTTAGTGTATGGCTTATATACATAAACATGTATATATAGAGTATATATTTAGTACATAATATAAGTATTTTATCAAATTTAACATACTTTATTAGAAACCATCAACAAAGACAATGGCCTAGAACATAGGAAAGAAAGTCTTTCTGGACCCTACCATCTAGTCAGCAAAGCAGACTCGCTCACTTAGTAGACTCTGGTAAGTACTCACGTCAAGTAAAAACCAAGTGCCATAAGAACACGGTCAGGGGAACCACATATTAAAACCAGTAAAATTCAGGAGGCCTCTTGGGCTTCACAGAATCCACAAAACCTCAACAGACAACGAGCAGGAAAGGGATTCCAGGCCGAGGGAGTGAAGCAAGACTCCGCAGGGGAGCTCGGGGACCGGCATACCGGGATGGCTACCGGGATGGCGGGGTGGTCACCACCATGGCAGCATGCGCTGGAGCTGAAAGCGCGGGCAAGACTCAAAATGCAGATTTGGCAAGCAGAGTGGGAGATGGGGCAGATGCAGTGGAAGATGATTAAGGGCTTGCAACCAGGAGTCGTATTTAATGGGTTTTAAGGCCATAAATGACACTGGCAGGCAAGAGTGAATAAGAAGAGAAATGACAAAAGCAAGCATATCAATTAGGACATACTGCAGTAGAAAGGTAATGGGAGCCTGAATGCGGGCAGTAAAAAGAAGACCGACTTGGGGCACCTGGTGGCTCAGTCAGTAGAGCCTGCAACTCTTGATCTTGGGGTCATGAATTCAAGCCCCATGTAGGGTGTAGAAATTACTTAAATATACATATATGATGTCTTTTGTTTTGTTTTGTTTTGTTTTTATTTATTTCTAGGAGAGAGAGAGACAGCGTGAGCAGGGGAGAGTCAGAGAGAGAGGGAGTGACAGACTCTGAAACAGGCTCCAGGCTCTGAGCTGGCAGTCAGCACAGAGCCCGACGCGGGGCTCGAACCCATGAGCCGCGAGATCATGACCTAAGCGAAAGTGGGACGCTTAACCGACTAAGCCACCCAGGCACCCCACATATATAATGTTTTTAAGACCGATTTGAGAGATACTGCAGAAGTAAATCCAAGAAGAAGAAATGACTCAATAGAAAAGATGGTGAACAGGAAACTGAGCCTGAGCAACTGGGAATACGGTTATTCCCAGTTTTCATAGTAATAAATATGTAATATATTAATTTTTTATATTAATAAAAGCTAACACTTTTTAAGAGGCTTTCTATGTGTCAGGCACTTTACATATTTTATTATTTAGTTAATTCTCATTCACAATCCTGCAAGACAGAATGAACGATTATCCCCATTTTACAGATGAAAAACCCAAGGCTGAAAGAACAAAGCCTATGACCAATCCCAGCAGCTCGGGCTTCTCACCACTATGTGATATCAATGCCAGGAACACAGCAGAGCAGCTGGTCTGCTTAGTGAAGAGGGCACATTCTGTGTTGCGACACGCTGAGTGTGAGGTGTCTGAAAGATATTAACATGGCAGTATCTAGCCAGCCGCCTGGCAAAGGGGCAGGGAAGCAGATCTGTGACTGATCTGGATAGGATTGCTGACATGACTGAGAATGGCCCGGCCTATCTGCTCCTTCCTTCACACAGGACAATCCAACTGATATGACGGGGTTTTGAAGAGACGTGGAGCATCTCCCTTTAGGAGTGTGGGGGAAGGTGGGACAGAGTCAGAACATGACTGGCTGACTTCTCTTATAAAAAGCAGAACAAATCCATGTGAAAGCTTGTCTTAAAACAATGGGCAATCCGTGTCCCAAGTGAGCTGCCTTTCTAAGAAAATCGTACTACTTTTCTACTTGTTCTCATATAAGGCAGAAATTAATGCCATCTCTTTGGAACCAGTCTTTGTTTCTCATTATCTTCTATACAGACTTGATGAAAATGCATTTAGTATCCCAGCACATCTCCATACATTCTCAAACTTTAGGGATCCTACTACCCTTTCAGTGGTATTGATCATACTTTTTGACAGGAAAATGCACATGGAATTTGTCTACTAGAGCCGTCATGCAAAAGTAACCCACATTTGCTGTGTCCACTAAATTTGATAAAGTAAAACACATATGATAAAATGCCAACATTGTCAAAGTGCAGAGGTACGTTCACAAATGAAGAAAAATAAAGGGAAAAAAATCACAAATATGTCTTGAGAAGAATGTAAGATACTTGAAAGCTGAAATCTTAAGCCTATCCTGATGAATTGGTAAAAAAAAAATCTTCAGAATGCAGCAACTCAAATCTAACGCAATTAGACACAAATAAAACCATAGAAGGTATTTTAATAACGGAGTACAATGAAATCTATTCAAATAACCTTTACTAATTTGCTCATTTCATAAATATTGAATGCCTATATATGGCGAGCACTGTTAAGTTTAGGGGAAATCGACTGTTTCATTTCAAACTCTGAGTAAACCACAACCCCTAAAAAGAGTAGGCATCAGACCCTCCCTCCCCAGCCCTCATCCACATAGTTATGCATGCATGTATGCACAAGCATGCACATTAGACCATATCAGTATTACAGAAGAATTTTTGCTGAATATTCCCCACAAAAGTTAATTATTTTTGCAAACTGTCACAAATACAGAAAGAGAATAGCTCATTTTGATTACTTCCATAGTCAAAGATCTTGAGAAAAAAGTTCTATGCTAGTTCCATTTACTAATATAAACCAAAAAATCATAAGCAATTGTGAAATAGAATCCAGTGAAGCATTTACCCATCGTTACAAACTACGGTTGATCCAAGCAACACAAGGACAGTTTAACTTCATAAATCTATTACCATAATTCACTGTAACTGCATGGGGCGGGGGGGAGTTCACTTTATAGAGCCATCTTTTTTTTTTGAGAGAGAGAGAGAGAGAGCAAGTGTGAGTGGGGGAGAAGAGGGGGAGAGAGTGAGGGAAGAAGTGGGGGGCGGGGGAGAAGGAAGGAGAAGGAGAGAGAGAATCTTAAGGAAGCTCCATGCCCAGCATGGAACCTGACGCAGGGCTCAGTCTCATGACTGAGAGACCATGACCTGAATGGAAATGAAAAGCCAGACGCCCAACCACCTGCACCCCCCAGGGGCCCCTACGGAGGCTTCTTCTATCTCCCATCACAGTCCAGTTACCACTTTAGTCCGGGCCACCAGCATCTCACGCAGCTGACTGATTCTGACTCCTGACTGATCGTGCCACGCTCTGGCAACGAGCTTAGCAATGAGCTAACGAGGACCAAGGGCTCCTCCTTCCCTCTGACAAGAAGCGTTTCTCCTAAACACCTTCCCAAGGGCTCCCACAGTCTCTAGGTACCAGGCAGCTGGTTCTCAGCAACTCTTGGCCACAGGTGGTTCCCATACTCCCACTTTTTACCTTCCTCATCACACTGAACCCCATAAAGAGAGCTCAGGGGTGGGCTGGGGAGGTAGGGTCTCCTTCCTGGAGCTCAGTCTCGGGCCCCAACCTAAGCACTCCGCTCCACAAGACACCGAGGGATAGGGGATCTGTGTACCTGTCATCCTTCCACCCATGAATTCCAGCCCGACATTCATCTGGAGTCTGAGAGTTAAGTTTTCAAAACTACTTACTGACTTCAATAGCCTTTGAATTATGATAATTCTTCTGAAAAAAATTATGGTAAAATATACATGACATAAAAGTTCTTATTATAACCATTTTCAAGTCTGTAATTCAATGGATGGGACATTGAATACTTTTCTCCTTCCCATAATTTTTTGAGGTCGGTGTATCTAATTTTTTTTAAAGAAAGCAAATACTTAGATCTGTTTCCTGGGAAGAGGCATTATCTTAAGAGTTTTCTAAATATTAACTTATTTATTATAATACGACAATCCTATGAGAACACCTTTAAGTGAAGATACCGGAGGCAAAGAGCAGTAACTTGTCTAAGGTCATTACACATGGTTAACGGCAGAGGACTCCAATCCGGGCAATTCAGCTCACACACTGTCAGCTCACGTAATATCTAATTCTACTGTGCCGTAACATCACTGCTTAACATGCCATGTTTCCTGACATGTAAGTGTGACACTGAGTGGAAATGACCAAGAAACTGTGCTACAAAGCAGGGCCGTAATAATCATTCAGGATCTGCAAGTAAAGATTTAATCTACAAAGTCTTCATCCAGTGATTAAAAAGTAAAATAGAGAATATTCACTCAGACATAGGCCTAAAGACCCCTGCGCAAAGTTCTCGAGGAGAATTTAACTCACTGTTAACACAAACAACAATGGAAGATTCTCTCTCCTAAATGCCTTTTTAATCATGCTCTTTGAAATCAGAACAGGGGAGTCAAAGAAAAGGATCACTATTAGTTGGTTCAACTTCACCCAGGTAATACAAGTCAACTATTCTAAATGTAAATAACTGGGTGAAGAAGTTCTAAGAAGAACGGAAACAAGTTAAGAAATAGGAACTCTAACTACTTAAACTTGGATTTCAACCGTCTAGGTATACTTTTATTAGATACTAAAGCTGGGTGAGTGCTTTGCATGTAAAAGGAGGAGGGGGAGGGTTTAAACAAAGAGAGGAAAGAAAAATGCTAATGAAAGCTTCTTATTCCATTTCTTTGGCAAATTTAAAACACTGGATTTAAACTCTCTGAAAAACAAAACAAAACAAAAAACATGTATTCCGACACACAGTAAGTAAAAACAGAAGAGTAAGTTGCCAGGATGAGAGTTCACAATGCATTTTCTTACTTCTTAGGGACCCCTAGCAAGCATTCGCTACTTTGTACGCGGTAGCCTGGCAAAAAAGGCATTCTCAGCCTTGGGCTTGCTCTTTAAGATGTTCTCATTTAAATGCAGTTGTATGCTTCGCAAGTATTATGGTTTTAGAGAAAGTCTTGGTTGGCACTATGAGAGCAAAGTGATTAGAAAAAGGCCTTTTACACATTCTACTTGACATTCACTGCTTACTTCTCTATAACGTTCTGGTTTTAGAAAAGTCATCACAGATTCTCTGAGGGGAGGCAAAGGGGGAGACCTTCATATTCCCTCTACATGCATAACCAAGCTTATGTCCAATTAGAAGTATTGCAAGCCACCTTCTCTTATTCTGTAAAGACACAATACTGTGATAAACGGCACTATTGAATATTTCTGTGTTCAAAAGACAGGCCTATTAAAGAATATTTTAACTTCTCTGAGTCTATGTGGTTTACTATTTTAGAAGATACTTGAAGTGGGACCTCCAAAAATCATTTCTACAGCATGAAACGGAATATACAGTTATCATTCCTTTACATTCAAACAAAGAAAACCAAAGTCATTAGTAACAAACATCTGGGAGAGAAGCTTTAAAAAAAATAAATAAATAAATAAAAAAGAGGCTCTGGCATTTACCTAGCTACACATACACTTGGGTAACTTATTCTAACTGTTGATAATACAAAAATATCTATCCGGGTCCTCTACCCATTGTTTAGTCAGGTTATTTGTATTTTTGGTATTGAATTGTAGGAATTCTTTATATATTCTGATTAACCCCATATTGGATAGATCATTCGCAAAGATCTTCTCCCACTCAGTGAGTTGCCTTTTTGTTTTGTTGATGATTTCCTTCACTGAGCAAAAGCTCCTTAATTTGACATCTTCTCAAGTGTTTATTCTTGCTTTCGCTCCTCTTGCCTCAGGAAACTCATCCTAAGGCTGATGTCCAAGAGTTTACTGCCTAGATTCTCTTTTAGGAGCTTTATGGTTCTATATTTTAATCCAAATCCCTTCTCAATTCTTTTGATAAGTCTCTAAAAAATGGAACTGCTGAGCAAAAGTTTATATTTTTCTATATAAGCCAGCCCCCAGAAAGGCTGAACTAATTTCATTCCTAGCACAACCAGGTGGGGGTGCACTCCATTTCCTGCACCCTCCTTTGAAACACTAGTGATAAGCCAATTTTCCACCTTCTGTCAACTTTTTAGGACAAAAGAATTATTTTAGGACGAGCAAACTAGACTGTTTTAATATTTGTATTTGCCCTTTTCTTTTGTGAACTAGTCATTTCCTTTGTCAATTTTCTTTTTAACATCTAGCGATTTTTTCTTTTAAGTTTATTTCAGAGAGCGAGAACACGCATGCGTGCTGCACAAACAAGGGAGGAGCAGAGAGAGGGGAGAGAGAATCACAAGGAGGCTCCCTGCTGTCAGCGCAGAGCCTGACACAGGGCTCGATCTCAGTAACCTTGAGATCATGATCTGAGCCAAAATCAAGAGTCAGGCGCTTAATCGACTGAGCCACCCAGGTGCCCCTGTCAACTTTCTATTTAGAAAGAGGATTTTTTGGTGTGTTTTAAAATTTTCTTTGTTGGCTACTGCAATCTATTCTCTTCTTTCTTTCTCAGTCTCCACTGCCCACTCCTCTCCCCCTAGATGGTTCTGTCCACTCTCATGGCTTTAAATATTATTCTGGGGGCGCCTGGGTGGCTCAGTCGGTTAAGCGTTCGACTTCNTTATTCTGAAAGCCACTACATTTCTAACTGCATTCCACACCTCTCCCTCTGAACTCCAAAGTCCAATATAGCTAATTGCCTGGTTGACTTCTCACCTTGGATGGCTCATAAAAATATCTCAAAAAGTAAACAAGTCCAAATGGAACTCCTGATTCTCCCCACTCCTGATTTAGTGCTCCTCACATCTAGACTCTGAATCCCCCAGTTTAGTAAATGCTGCAGCCACTGGCAGAGTTAATGACAGAAATCTGTAGGTCATCCTTGATCCTTCTCGGTCATCTTTTCTAGCTCTCCTCTTGTCCAATTCACTAGCAATTCTTTTTGATTCTAGCTCCAATCGACCTCCGGTCTGTCCACTTTGCTCCCCAGACCAGGCTGCCTCACCTCCCGTCTGGCCAACATCAACAGCCTTGTCATACACTTCCACTCGCATCACTGCTACTCCCACAAGCCTAATCCGTTTCCCACACAGCAGCCAGCACTATCACTGCAAAGTAACAGTCAGATCGGGTCCTTCCCCTTTTCTACGGCTTCCCATTGCACCATCATCTAACCCGTTTCTCAAACCAGAAACCTAGCCAATCATTAACAAGTCAAGCGATGCCAACCTGAAAACACAGCAAGTACTATCTGCTTCTTGCCATCTTTGCCATCACGATTTTGGGTTCAAGCCATCATCCTCTCTCCCCAGGACTGAAAAGGGGGTGCTGCCCCTGTCCCAATCGTTGAGAAATGTATTCCTAATCTAAGCGGGAATCTTTTCTCACCAAGCCCAAACTTCTCAACACAAAGATCTAAGCTGCCAGTATCTATCTACCAATAAGATCTGGCACACCAACGTGATAACTGAAAAGGCAGGACAGCTACAACAAAGTTCAGTCTTCCTTCCCAAGTATAGACAATAAAATAGTAATGTTTTAAAAGTAGCTGCATCTCATAATCCCATTCAGCTTCTGCTCTAACATCCTGTGCAAGAAGGAAAACAGGTGCAAAAACCAGGGTTACAGATCAAAGACAAGAAAGCAGCTTATCGTTTTTGCTTAAATCGTTTTTCATGAAATCTAAGAAAAATAAGGGCAAACGTCTTTAGAGAAGTTACTTCATCCAAGTATCCTCTCTAAAACAAAGACAGGAAGCAACTATATTAAATACTGATAGATATGCTTAAGCAGAGCATATGTAAGGGATCAGCTCTTCAACCTCCAGTCTAGGAACAAACTCCCTGTGCACACAGCCTTAGGGGGGGTAGGGCTCCCCACGCCACAGGTTCGTCTACAGGGGACACCTGGCCCATGCCAGATGGACTGCAGCGTTTGCCTTTTCTTTGGAGTTAACTGGTTCAGGGATACTCAACTGATCGCTAGCAAACCAGATCAAGACTGGGACTAAGAGTCAGATGTTCTGCTACAGCGGAAACCCTTAAAATGTAAATCCTGGGTGTAGCAGAGGCCAGATTTTCCTGCAATTCAGACACGAATCTGCATCGAGAGAACGCAGTTAGAGCCCCAGCACATTTCCAACCCTGGTTTCAGTTACTCCTGAGGCTTACTTGCATTCTTGCCCATAATGCAACTTAACATATTCACTTGTTCTAGAATTTTACAAGCCCACACATTTCTCTCTCCAAAGAAGAAAAACCAGGAATGAACTATAAAAGGCCTGTAACTTCCTTTCATGATAAAAAACACTAAACATGGAATAGAAGGAAACTTTCACAATCTGATAAAGGACATCTCTGAAAATCCCACAGCTAACATCATACGCAACAGTGAAAGACTGAAAGCTTTCCTCATAACATCAGGAACAAGACAAGGATGTCTCCTCTTACCACTTCAACATAAATTCTATCCAACATATGAGGTTCTAGCCAACACAAGTAGGCAAAAAGAAATAAAAGGTATCCATAAAGAAGAAGTAGTAAAATTTTCTCTATTTGCAGATGATATGATCTTGTTTGTAGAAAATCCTAAGGAATCCACTAAACAACTACTAGAATCAATAAATTAGTCCTGCAGAGTTGCAGGATATAAAATCAATGCACAAAAATCAATTGTGCTCTATAAACCAGCAATAAAGTATCCAAAAGTGAAATCAGAAGAGCAATTCCATTTATAATAGCATCAGAAAGAATAAAAATACTTAGGAACAAATTAAGCCAAGGTAAAAAACTTGTACACTAGAAACTGTAAAACAATGTTCAAAGATTTAAAAAAAAGTCTAAATACATGGAAAAATAGCCCATGTTCATAGACTGGAAGACTTAGTATTGTTAAGATAAGAAAACTTCCCAAATTAATCTACCAGTCCAATGCAATTCCTATCAAAATTATAGCCACTCTTTTTGTAGAAATTGATGAGCTGATCCTAAAACCCATAAAGAATCTCAAGGCACCTCAAATAACCAAAACAATCTTGAAAAAGAAGAACAAAGAACAAAGCACACTTCCTGATTTCAAAGCTTTACTACAAAGCTACAGTAATCGAGATGGTGTAGGTACTAGCATAAGGAAAGACATATACCCAAAGGAAAGAACAGAAAGAATCCAGAAATAAACCTTTGTACATATGGTAAATTGACTTTTGACAAGTGCATCAAGCCAATTCAATGGGAAAGAGTGCTCTTTTAATTTTTTTTTTAACATTTATTTATTTTTGAGAGACAGAGCACCAGCAGGAGAGGGGCAGAGAGAGAGGGAGACATAGAATCCGAAGCAGGCTCCAGGCTCTGAGCGGTCAGTACAGAGCCGTACATGGGGCTCAAACCTACAAACCATGAGATCACGAACTGAGCCAAAGTCAGATGTTCAACTGACCAAGTGCCCCAGGAAGAGTGTTCCTTTCAATAAACAGTGCTGGGCACCAAAGGATACCCACATGCAAAAGGATAACGTTGGACCCTTACCTTTAGACCATATACAAAAGTTAACTCAAAATAATCACAGGCATAGTCTTCATGACATTGGACTAGGCAATGGTATCCTAGCCTTGATATCAAAAGCACCAGTAACCAGAGAAAAAATCGTGGCATCAAAATCAAAATCTTTTGTACTTCAACTGATACCAACAAGAAAGTAAAAAACAACCCACAGAATGGGAATAAAACCTAGTAAATCATATATCTGATAAGGGTCTAGTATCCAGAATATGTAAAGAACACTTAGAACTCAACGATATAAAGGAAAATAACCTAAAATGGGCAAAGGATTTGAATAGACATTCCTCCAAAGAAGATATACAAATGGCCAATAAACACATGCAAACGTGCTCACATTATTACTCATTAGGGAAATGCAAATCAAAACCACAATGATACCTACTGCATACCTAGTAGGATGGCTATAATCAGAAACAAAAACAATAACAAGTCTTGGTGAGAAACTGAAACCCTTATATGTCGTTGGAGGAATATAAAATGCTGCTGTGGTAAACAGTCAGGTAGTTCCTCAATAAGTTAAAAATAGAGGGTGCCTGGGCGTCTCAGATGGTTGAGCAATCGACTCTTGATTTTGGCTCAGGATCTCAGTCATGAGATGACCAAGTTTCATGAAGCTTCATGGAACCTGAGGCTAGGCTTAGAGCCTGTTGAAGATCATCTCTCTCCCTCCTCCTCTCTCCTGCCTAGTGCACTTTCTTTCTCTCAGAAAAGTTAAACACAGAATTACCATATGACTCAGCAATTCCGCTCTCAGGCATTTACCCAAGAGAACTGAAAACACAGAGCCACACAACGACTCGAACACAGATGTTCACAGCAGCATTATTCATTACAGTCAGTGGAAACAACAAAGATGTCTGTAATCAGAATGTGGTATATCCATGCAGTCAGATTATTATTTAGGCATTAAAAAGGAATGAAGTACTGACTCACACTGTAACATGAATGAGTTGTGAAAACACGTGCTATGAAAGCCAAACAAAAAAGGCCACCGTGTTACAGGACTCCACCCATGTGAAACATCTAAAACAGACAAATCTTCAGAGATAGAAAGGACTGTGATGGTCACGGGGGCTCGGAGCAGGAGTGGGGAATGGAGAGGGACTGCTAACGAGTATGGTGTTTCTTGCTGAGAGCATAGAAACATTCTGAAATCAGAAAGTGGGGACGTTACACAATTTTGTGAACACACTAAAAAACCACTGAATTACATTATTTATAAGGGTGAATTTTATATCAGGCTCTGCACTGACAGTGCAGAGCTTGCTTGAGATTCCCTCGCCCTCACGCTTTCTCTTTCAAAATAAACAAACTTTAAAAAATAAAAAACTGATTAAGAAGGAGTGCCTGGGTAGCTCAGTCTGAGCATCTGACTTCGGTTCAGGTCATGAACTCACAGTTTGTGAGTCCAAGACCCATATTAGGCTCACTGCTGTCAGCGCAGAGCCCACTTTGGATCCTCTGTTCCCCACCTTCTCTCTGCCTTTCCCTCACTCGTGCTCTGTCTCACTCGTGATCTTTGCCTCTCTCAAACTAAAAAAACAAAACAACAACAACAACAAAAAACAACCAAAAAACTGATTAGGGAAAAAAGCCTTTAAGGAACCAAAATACAGATCACAAAGATCATACAATAAAGTCATTTCCCTTTGTTTAAAAAAAATATTTTGAATCTTAGCTGAAATTTATTTATTCTCACTTTACATAAAACTTGTACAAACCTTGCTGTATTAAGCCTATAGTGTATTAAAAACTTCATATTATGGGAATAAAATTGATATAGACAGGCATGCTGACAGTAAAGTTTAAAAAATGGCAAAAGAGGGCCCTCCATGAGAGCCTGTTTGTGCTTAGTGTCCTGTGCACACGCTTTGCAGGCAACGGCGCCATGTGTCTGACTTCCAGCAGACAAGCTGAATGGGTCGCAGCAGCAGTTACTTTTGCTGCCGGTACAGCTGTGACTGGGAATCTAGCTCACAAAAGATTTTACAGTAAAGATCATCCAACAAGGGGCACCTGAGTAGTTCAAGTTGGTTAAGCATATGATTTCAGCTCAAGGTCATGATTTCATAGTTCGTGGATTCGAGCCCTGCATTGGGATCTAGAGCTCAGTGCCTGGAGCCTGCTTCAGATTCTGTGTCTCTCTCTCACTCTGCTCTGCCCCTCCCCTGCTCATGCTCTCAGTCCCTCTCTCTCTCTCTCTCAAAAATAAACAAACATTAAAAACAAGATCATCCTTGGGGAGAGGGGAAACTGGGTGATGGGCCTGGAGGAGGGCACTTGTTGGGTTGAGCACTGGGTGTTATATGGAAACCAACTTGACAATAAACTATATTTTTAAAAAATCTGCAAACCTATTGATCCTTAAAAAAAAAAAATCATCCAACAAATCTATGGTGAACCCTCACATCTGGAAAGACAACCCCAAGGCAGTACATGCATGTGTTTGACACTGAGGATTTGGGAGATAAAAGCTGCATAATGACATTGCTGGAGGCCCACCAGGGTCCCATTCTGGGATGGAGTCACACAAATACAACGAAGAGACTGCAGACAACGTGGGACCTCTGATCATTTAGAGAAAGGAAACTTAAATGGACAGGTTTGATGCTTCAAACCAACTCATCATGATGTTACCTGACTGCTTAATGAGAATGACTACCACTTATGTCTGATTCACCTCCCCTGGGTTCTGGATGGGGTATACTGCCAACTGCAGCTTTCGTATTCACAGCATTTGCCTTACTTGTTGAACCATCCTGATGCACAGTTTAAACACAAAAAGGAGAAAGTAAAAACCTCATCCCTGTGGGTTAAAAAAAAAATTGCAAAAGAACTTGAAAACAATAGTATGAGGCCATTCAGTCAGGACAAATTGGTCTGTAAACTTCATTAGGATCTGGCAGTATCACTAATACTCAGCCTCGTACAGTAAGCTATGTTTATAATAATGAAAATAAGGAAGATGATTAAAATTAGAGCTAATACACTTATCACTTTCATTGTGCCAATCACTGTCCTAAGTTCTCAACCTTTACTCAGTCAGTAACTCCAACAACCCTACAAAGAAAGTACTACTATTATCTCATTTTACAGATGAAGAAACTGAGAGATCAAAGAGCTAAGTGGTAAAGTTCAGATTTAAACACAGGCTTCAGAGTCTATCCTCTTAACTATTACACGATACTGCCTCTCAGAGATGAACAAGTCATTGTTTAAAAAAAAAAAAAAGAAAAAAGAAAAAGTTAAATGATATTCAGTATGCTCTAAGACTGGAATATCTTAATTTTTATTTCACTATAACAGTGCTCTTTAAAAAAAAATCTTAAAAATCATGGCAGCCTATGTATGATCTAAAGGAGACCATCTGAAGTAAAAGAACACTTACTGACTTCAACCTGTACCCCCAGCTTACTTATTTTCCCCAATTCTAGCTAAAGCAGACTGCTCACATTCCTTCAACATACAGAGCCTATGTTTTCATGCCCCTGTGTTAAAGGCCTTTTCTTCATTTCTCTGACTAGAAAATTTCTACTTGCCCTTCTAAAACCTGGCTCAAATAACACTTCCTCGGTGCCGAATTCTCTGATGCTGCTGGGCAAAACTGTGTTCACACAGCGTTTTGTACATCTCTCTATTCAAAAATCTATCACAGTTCATCATAATTGAGAGCCTAACCCCCCTTTTCACCTCCTCCAATTAGAACCTAGTTCACTGTAAATGTTAAAATTAAATTTGAAAGTTCTGATATCTAATAAAGTAAAATTATTTTTTAAAAACTTAGCAATACAAAATCACCAGTCAGCTAAGGTCCACACAGTCAGGGTTTTATTTTAACAAAAGTCATAAGATTTAAATATTTAAAAGGAATAAAGTTCACTTTCACATAAACTAGAAGTTACAAAGGTTCCGACAGATTGAATTCCATCACCAGAAATCTTTTTAACAAGAAAAGACTGATACTCTGGACGAAACCTGAGCTATCTGTCACAGTAAAGTAATATGAATAATTACATGGGTAAAACTTTAAGTGAGAGATGAGGGTTCCCAGAGAGTCAAAGGAGTGGCAGGTAGGCTACCAGGATACCATTTACTACGTTACTGCTTGAGTCACACGTGCTAACTTAATCTCATCTTTCCTAATTCATGTCACTCCTTGAAAGTAATTTACTACCTAAAAAGTTCTAGTAGAATTTACATTGTATTACTAGTTCTAGATGAGTTAATATTTCCAACTGGACCAAACCAAATACAACCATACCTACAATCAACCCATTTCTCTCCCAATACGTAATTTATAACAAACTAGTAACATACATAAACACATATATATACATATATATACACACACACACGTGTACATACAGTACATATACATAATATGGTATGTAATAAGTATAAAAGGGGTCTCTCAAATATTTATTGAGTTAACTGTTAATTCAATAGGAAAAGTTACCTATAAAATATTTCAGTTTTCTTTATTTAAAAAAGCTAACTGATTTTTTTACTTATTATCTCATATTTATGACTTCCCTAATATACTATAGCTCTGGCAAAATACACTCTCTTTACTCCCAACCTCAGCTGAACCTCAACCTTCTTTCAAACGCTTGCCTATCTACAAACTTTCATGATCTTCATCATCTCTAAGGGACCTACTGCCTCCAACTCATCTTCATGACTATTAGTCACTGACTGTTCAGAGGTAAACAAATCTGTCAAAGGTAGGGATGGCTCAGTATCCTCCAAGACAACCTTTTATATAAAACACACCTTTAGGGGCACCTGGGTGGCTCAGTCGGTTAAGCATCTAAGTTCGGCTCAGGTCATGATCTCACAGTTTGGGAGTTCAAGCCCCACGCTGGGCTCTGTGCTGAGCGTCTGGAGCCTGCTTTGGATTCTGGGTCTCCCTCTCTCTCTGCCCCTTCCCTGCTCACACTCTCTCTCAAAAATAAACATTAAAATAATAACAAAAAATAACAAAACATACCTTTAAATCAAATATCAACTTTGCAGTCTCGTTGACATAAAATTAATATTAATTCAACTACTTCTATGTGTTACCCATTCAGGCAGTCACAGACCTGAATAAATATTTGTGTAGTATTTGTCATTACCTAGGCTGAGAATTCTCCTCATACATTCTTTCTTTTCCCTCCTTGAAGAGGCTTATGGTCTGCTTAGTTTTCTTCATCAAATTCTCCATGAACACCCTAAAATACTCATTTTCTCCAAGTGTCTCCATCTTCCCCTCATATCTTGACAAGATAGTGCGCAGGTGCTGGTAGGTATCTGGCAGCAGGTCTAAGATATAAGGTGGGCTATTCTTTAGCGCCAGCTTTGGGTTCTGACACAACCGCACCACCTGCAACAAATGGAAAAGAAGGGCTATTACTGGGAGGATCTTAAGGACAATTTCCTTTTTCAAGTTAAAAAAAAGAAGTTACAAAATATGTGTTCGATTGCAGAAATATAAAAAAAAACTGCACAAGACCATAAGAAATGATCTGTAATACCCCTGCCCAAGGGCAATTATTTTCCATTTTTAGTGCTTCCCCTAGAAGGGTGGGTTCTTAAAACCATGCAAGAGACTAATGGTTCAGAAATTACACAGCAGACAAGGGCCGCCTGGGTGCCTCAGTCGGTTGAGAGTTTGACTTCAGCTCAGGTCATGATCTCACGGTTCGTGGGTTTGAGCCCTGCGTCGGGCTCTGTGCTGACAGCTCAGAGCCTGGAGCCTGCTTTCGATTCTGTGTCTCCCTCTCTCTTTCCCCTCTCTCTCTAGTGTTTGGTCTGTCTCTCTCTCTCTCTCTCAAAAATAAAATTAAGCATCTGACTTCAGCTCAGGTCATGATCTCACGGTTCGTGGGTTCGAGCCCCGTGTTGGGCTCTGTGCTGACAGCTGGCTCAGAGCCTGGAGCCTGTTTCAGATTTGTATCTCCCTCTCTCTCTCTCTCTGACCCTCCCCTGCTCATGTTCTCTCTGTCTCTCTCAGAAATAAATAAAAAACATTAAAACTTTTTTAAAAACAATAAAAAATGATTAAAATAAATAAAGAAAGAAAAAACAAATTACATAGCAGACTAAATATTGCACGGGGGAGGGAGACATCACACCAAAAAGTGCTAGATGCAAGTTTGTTTTAAATGCACAGGTCACCTCACAACAGAATAAACAAAATTCCCAAAGGTAGAAATAAAATATGTGGCTACCCTGGGAAGTAATGCAGAGGCCAGAGTTTTACAACCACTAGGGTGAGGGCGCAGAGGGGTCCTGAACCCAGAAAAGCATGGAGTTGAAATGAGATACCATTCCTTGCCATATAAATGACCTCCAGAATTTGCCTGATAATTCTTTTTCCCATCTTCTACTTTCAACTTTTCTGAGTCCCGATGCTTTACATAGGTTTCTTTTAAAGAATACGTAGCTATATTTTTAAAACTCAATGTAACAATCTTTGTTTTTTAACTAGTGAGGTTAGTACATTTTATATTTGTTATAATGACTGATAAATTTGTATTTATTCCTACCATCTTTTGTACTTGCCATTTACATGGATTTTTCTGTGTCTGAGAAAGACAAATAAATTAGTGGAACAGAAAAGACCCACACATATACAGAGCCTTCACTTATCATAGAGGACTGGTCTTTTCCAAAAATAGTAGTGCAACAATTGGGTATCCATATAGAAAAACAATAAAGTCAAACTAAACCCTCACCTTACACTATAATAAAAAAAGCAAAAAAAAAAAAAAAAAAAAAACCCCACAAAAAAACANAAAACAAACCCACCAAATAACTACGTAGGTTATACACCTAACTGTGAAAGCCAGATCTATAAAGCTTGAAAAGACAATAGAAGAAAATCATCTTTCTTAAACAAGATAAAAAGCATTAACCACACCATACAAAAGATAATTAAATTCTACTTTATAAAAAACTTGTTTATCAAGATACCCTAACAAAGAGTAAGAACATATAATCAAAGAATATACTTGAAAAACTATGTCTAAATGTACATATATCCAAAATATACAGGTATACCTCAGAGATATTGTAGGTTCGATTCCAGACCACCACAATAAAGCACCTATCTCAATAAAATGAGTCAAATGAGTATTCTGGCTTCCCAGTACATACAAAAGTTACGTTTTTATACTATACTATAGTCCATTAAGAGTATAAGAGTATTAGGTCTTTAAAAATGTATATACTGGGGCACCTGGGTGGCTTGGTCAATTAAGCGTCCAACTTCAGCTCAGGTCATGATCTCACGGTTCGTGGGTTCGAGCCCCGCGTCGGGCTCTGTGCTGACAGCTAGCTCAGCCTGGAGCCTGCTTCGGATTCTGTCTCCCGCTCTCTCTGACCCTCCCCGGCTCACACTGTCTCTCTCTCTCTCAGAAATAAGTAAAAAATTGTTTAAAAAATAAAAATGTATATACCTTAATTAAAAATATTTTATTGCTAAAAAAACGCCAACCATTATCTAAGCTTTTAGTGAGTTGTAAGCTTTCTGATGGTGGAGGGTCCTGACTCAATGCTGATGGCTGACTGATGAGGGTGGGTGTGGCTGCGGCAACTTCTTAAAATAAGACAACGGTGAAGTCTACTGCTCTGATGGACTCTTCCTTTCCTGAAGGAGTTCTCTGTACCATTAGAGGCTCTCTGAGAGCATTATACCCACAGTAGAAATTTTTTTCAAAATCTTTCAGTCCTCTCAAAGCCTTCCATTGCTTTATCAATTAAGTTTATGTCATTCATATTCTAAATCCTCTGCTATCATTTCGACAGTCTTCACAGCATCTTCCCCAGAAGATTCCATCTCAAGAAATGACTTTCTTTGCTCCACTGTAAGATGGAACTCCCTCATCAGTTCGAGCTTGATCCTGAGATTGCAGTCATGCAGTCCCATCTTTGGGCTCCACTTCTGATTCTAGTTCTCGTTACTTCTATCACACCTGCAGCTACTTCCTGCCCTGAGGTCTTGAGCCCCTCAAAGTCTACAGGAGGGCTACAATCAACTTCTTCCAGACTCCTGCTAATGCTGATATTTTGACTTCCTCCCAGGAATCACCAATGTTTTTAATGTCATCTAGAATGGTAAATCCTTTCCAGGGGTTTTTAACGGACTTTGCCCAGATCCACAGAGGAATCGTTATCTATGGCAGCCTTATGAAATGTATTTCGTTAAGCAGTGATTTGAAGATCCTTGATCCACGGGCTGCAGAATGGATGCGGTGTTAGCAGGCATGAAAACAACATGAACCTTTTACATCTCCATCAGACCTCCCAGGGGACTAAGTGCAATGTCAATGAGCAGTAATATTTTGAAATTATTTTTTAAATACTTATTTTTGAGAGAGAAAACCCAAGTGGGGGTAGGGGCAGAGAGACAGGGAAACAGAATCTGAAGCAAGCTCCAGCTTGCTCAAGCTAACAGCTCAGAGCCCCATGTGGGGCTTGAACTCACTGAGATCATGACCTGAGCCAAAGTTAGATGCTTAACCGACCGAGGCGCCCCTGAAATATTTTTTTTCCTTTGAGCAGGTCTCACCAGTAGGCTTAAAATATTCAGTAAACCACATTGTAAACAGTTGTGCTATCATCCAGGCTTTGTTGTTCCATTTACAGAGCGCAAGCAGAGTAGATTTAGCATCATTTTTAAGGGCCCTAGGATGTTGGAGTGGTAAATGAGCTGTGGCTTCAACTTAGTCACCAGCTGCATTAGCCCCTCAACAAGAGAGTCGGCCCGTCCTGTGAAGATTTGAGGCCAGACACGGATCTCTACCAACGAAAGTCCTAGATGGTATCTTCATCTGAAAGAAGACTGTTTCATCTACGTCGAAAACTTAAGTTTAATGTAGCCACCTTCACTATCTTAGCTAGATGTTCTGGAGAGCTCACTGCAGCTTCTACACCAGCACTTGCTGCTTCAACTTGCATTTCTATGTTACAAGACAGTATAGCATCTTCCCTTAAACCCCAAGAGCCAGCCTCTGCTAGCTTCAAACTTTTCTTCTGCAGCTTCCCCTCTCTTATACTTCACAAAATAGAAGACAGTCAGGACCTTGCTCTGGATTAGGCTTTGACTTAAGGGAATGTTGGGGCTGGTTTGGTCCTCTACCCAGACCCCTAAAAGTTTCTCCACATCTGCAGTACGGCTGTTTTGCTTTTATCATCTGTGTGTTCACTGGAGTAGCACGTTTTATTTCCTTCAAGAACTTTTCCTTTGCACTCAACTGGTGTAAGAGACATAGCTCTCAGCCTATCTCAGCTTTAGATGTGACTTCCTCACTAAGCTTAATCATTTCTAGGTTTTTGTTTAACTGAGAGGCATGCCACTCTTCCTTTTATCTGAACACTTAAGAGGCCACTGTAGGGTCAGTAAGTGGCCTAATTTCAATATTGTGTCTCAGGAAACAGGGAGGCCAAACGAGAGAGATGAGGAAACAGCTGGTCAATGGAGTAGTCAGACCACATACATTTATCAATTAAGTTCACCATTTTAGGAGTGCTTAGATGGCTCAGTACAGCACGCAACTTTTGATTTTAGGGTCATGAGTTCAAGCCCCACATTAGGCGCAGAGCTTTCTTTAAAAAAAAAAAAAAAAAAAGTTCACCATTTCACAAGGGTGTGGTTTGTGGTGCCCCAAAACAATTAGAATAGTAACATCAAAGATCACCGTAACAAACATAAATGAGCAAGTCTGAAATACTGGGAGAATTTAGCATATGACAGAGACATAAAGTGAGCAAATGCTGTTGGAATAACGGAGTAGAAGGTTGCCAGATACCTTCAATTTGTTAAGAAAACAAAGCACAATAAAACGAGGCACACCTGTAATTGCTACTGTGCCGTTTCCTTTTTCCTCACCTTCTGGAACTTCAATTACTTACACATAAAGACCTTTTCATCATATTCCGTATGTCCTTTACACTCTTCCATCTTCTCCATCCTTCTGCCTCTCAGTGCTTTAGCCTGAATTTTTTTCCTTTTACTTCACTAATTTTCTTTTCAGCTTTATCTATGCTGTTAAACCCATTCACTGAGTTCCTAATAACCAGTTCTTGTGCTTTTCAGTTTCAGAATTTCTAATTCATTATTTCAAATCTCAGTTACCAATTTTGTCTTTAATTCTTTTAACACATTAATCACAGATTTATTAAGTTCATGATTGATAATTCAAATATCTCTGCTTGTCCTACGGGGATGTTTCTACTGTCAATTTTTCCTCTTGGTTTCCAGTTGCATTTTGTCTTTTCATGTGCCTATTTTTTTTTACTGAATGTTAGACACTGTATATATATAAAAAATTATAGAGTGGTATCTTGAGTGGCCCAATCAGTTAAGTGTCGAACTCTTGATTTCAGTTTCAGCTCAGGTCATGATCCCACAGTTTGTGAGATCAAGTCCCATATCAAACTCTTCGCTGATAGTGCAGAACCTGCTTAGGACTCTCTCTCTCTCTCTCTCTCTCTCTCTCTCTCTCTCTCTCTCCCCCTTCCTCCCTCTCCCCCTCCCCCCCCATGTGCACACTCACTCTGTCCCTCTCAAATAAACATTTTTTAAAAATTATAGAGACAACCTGAGGCCATCGATGATGCTATTCAGAAAGGGTTTACTTTTGCTTGAGGCCATCGATGATGCTATTCAGAAAGGGTTTACTTTTGCTTTTGGCAGGCAAACAGGCTGGGGACATTAAGAATCCCAGACTATTTTCATGTAATCCAGAATTAAACAGATTGAAAAACTGGGTTTTAATCCCTTTAAAGACTAGTCTACTTCTGTTTCACCCTTACTCCTACAATTTAGGCCCTGAGGGACCCAACCCAAAAAAACCCAGAGTTTCCAGGGCCCTCTAACTTGGCAGGCTCTAATTCCAATTGTTTTTGTCCTCCCTGACATCCGAATTTTGAAAACTCTACTCCGCCTTTCAACTGTCACTTCCAGAATCAGCCTTGACCTTACGGGCAAGGCGGCCTCAAACGTCAGGCAAACTTCTCAGAGCTTTCCTTATCTTCCAGAACCTGGCCTCATAATTCCTTACTGTCTTCACAGCTGAGTGCCTTCTGGTTTTTCTAGTTATCAGCAATATAGTTGGTTGAAACTTACCTAACGTTGTCTACCAGTGGGAGAAGCAAAGTGTGACACCTTGCTTTTTATTTCACATTTAAAAACATCAATTTCTTCCTTGTGTCAACAAAAGCTCATTATAAACTTTTTTATGATGTCTAAATGATTCCATTCTATAGATATACTGTAACATATCTCAAACATCCCCCCTTTTAACATTTATATTGCTTTCAAGCCTTTACTGTTCCACGTACCACTGTGATGGACATCACTGGCCACGGTGCTCTTCTATACATTAGATTATTTCCTTAGGATAGATGCCCCAGAAGCGGAAACAAGAGGTCCATCTAGAATAACTATAAAATTCCCATTTAATAACTAATCATCAATGACTCTTCAAATGAGGAGTAAGACAATAAATTTTTAAAGCTAGGTATTTTATTCTCTGTATGCCATTTCCTGAACTCTTGAAAAAATAGTCCCATATAACAAACACAAGCTGCATCAACAAAAATATCTGATGTATGAATATTTTAACAGTGTTTTAGGAAGCTGCTCATCTCATCAAAGGTTTAAGCCAAAAGGGAACATAGCCAAGAAAAAAAAAGACTCTATATTCAGAAGACAACTATATTCTAAGTGCAAGAATTAAGAACTTATATCAATAAAAGTCTCCAATATACAAGTGTTATATTCCAAAACCTCATTTGTAAGTCAGTTGTTTATAATTCAGAATATATTTTTATAGTGTATTTATAATAAAATAACTACAATGATAGCTTCCTTAGGTTAGTCCATGGAGGGAGGTAGGGGAGTCTAACAATAAGACTAAGAGATCAAGACCCAGCAAAGACTACATGAGATATATAGCTAAAGGTTTTTATTTTCAGAGAAAATTAGACATGATTTATAGAGAGAAAGAATCAGAAGAGAAAAAGATAAATGAAAAGCTAAGGTTTCTGGCAAGACAATAGGGAATGAGAGGCAACACAGTTAGAAACACTGAATACCATTAAAAGAAGGGTTACCTCCCCTTCCTCTCAAACAGAAGAAAGCCAGGGAGGGCAGGTTCAGAGATAAATTCAGAGATATTTATTTATTCAGAGATAAATTCAGCAGTAAGCTGAAGGCTGTTCCTGATGGTTTTGACTTTCCTCAGTGCACATATTCAACAAATATACGCCAAGCACTGGGATAAAGAAGTGCAGACAATATGCCTGGATCTGAGAGCAATCAGGCAATAAACTGTAAAAAAGAAATTTAAAAAAAAAACAAGGTTCTAACACCTGAAACCATAAAACTCTCAGAAGAAAATACAGGTGGCAAGCTCCTTGACATTGGACTTGAGGATTTTTTGGATCAGACTCCAAAAGCAAGGGCAAAAAAGCAAAAATAAATGGTACAGCATCAAACTAAAAAGTCTCTGCATAGCAAACGAAACCATCAACAAAATGAAAAAGGACTCTACTGAATGGAAGATATTTGCAAATCATTTATCTGATAAGGAGTTAACATGCAGAACATATGAAGAACGCTTGTAACTCAATAAAGTTTTTTTAAATCTTGGATTTTCACATGGGCAAAGGTCTCAACAGACATGTTTTCCAAGAAGACATACAGATGGCCAACAGGCACATGATCAACATCACTAATCATGAGGGAAATGCAAATCAATACCACAATGGCATATCACCGTATGCCTGTCAGCATGGCTAGTATCAAAAAGAAATAAGTGTTGGCAAGGATGGAGAGAAAAGGTAACCCTCATGCACTCTTGGTGGGAATGTAAATTGGTGCAGTCATTTGGAAAATACTATGAAGGTTCCTTAAAAAATTAAAAATAGAGGGGTGCTTGGGTGGCTCAGTCAGTTGAGCACCCAACTCTTGGTTTCAGCACAGGTCATGATCTCATAGATCGAGAGTTCAAGGCCCACATCAGGCTTCGTGCTAACAGTGCAGAACCTGCTTGAGATTTTCTCTCTCTCTCTCTCTCCCCCTCCCTCCCATCTCTCTCTCTCTCAAAATAAACTTAAAAAATTTTTTTAATTATAAAAAAACTACCAGAAAATCCAATAATTCTGCTTCCACAAAGTTGTCTGAGGAAAACAAACAATTAATTTGAAAAGATACATGTACCTCTATGCTCACTGCAGCATGATTTATGACAGCCAACATATGGAAACAATCTAAGTGTCCATCCATGGATGAATCGATAAAGAAGATCTGGTATGAGGGCACCTGGGAGGCTCAGTCAGTTAAGTGTCCAACTTTTGATTTAAGTTCTGGTCATGATCTCATGGTTCGCGTGATTGAGCCCTGCATCAGGCTCTGCATTGCCAATTGGGAATCTCTCTCTCTGCCCCTCCTGTGTTCGCACTCTTTCTCTCTCAAAATAAATAAACAAACATGTTTAAAAAATAAAATAAAAAAGTATAATTCTGAATTAAGAACTGAGAATACTATTCAGCCATAAGAAATAATAAAATCTCACCATCTCTGACAGCATGGATGGACCCTGAGGGTATTCTGCTGTGAAATAAGCCAGACAAAGAAAGACAAACACCATATGATTTCACTTATATGTAGGATCTAAATAATAAAACAAGCAAATAAAACTCACAAATACAGAGAACAAATTCACGGTTGCCAGAGGGGGGCGGGATTTGGGAGGTCAGCAAAATGAGTGAAGAGAGTCAAAAAGCATAAACTTCAGTCATGGGAATGTAATGTACAGCTTGGTGACTATAGTCAATAATACTATCCTGCATACTTCAGAGTTGCTAAGAGTAAATCTCAAAAGTTCTCACTGTAAGAAAAAAATTTTGTGAGGACAGGTTTATAATTATGTATGGTGACAGATGGTAACTATTACTTATTGTGGTGATCAATGTATACAAATACAAAATTATTCATTATGTCATACACCTGAAACTAACAGAATGTTACATATCAATTATACTTCAATATAAAGAAAAATATCAGGGGTGCCTGGGTGGCTCAGTCAGTTAAGCATCCGGCTTCAGCTTCAGACTCTGTGATTCCCTCTCTCTGTTTAATGCACATGCGCGCTTGTGCGCGCGCGCGCACACACACCGCCTCCCGCTCACACTGTCTCTCTCACTCTCTCAAAAATAAATATTTTAAAATTTTGAGTAAAAAAGAAAAACATCACACTCTATGCAAAGAATTAGAGTAAGATAGTAAGAAAATATTGAACAACTCCAGCAGGCCAGTTAACAGGAAAAGCTTCTCTGAGATGAATCTGGACTAAAAGTTGAAATTACACGAAGGAGCTAGCCATGTAGCATCAGCAGAAGAGGAGCCCAGAAGGCGGATCATCTTTAGGTCCAAAAGCGGGAACAGGTCTGGACTTGTTTGAAGAATAAAAAGATCAGCGACTCTAAAATGGAGACAGCAAAGTGGAGAGAGCAAGAGAGAGATGTGGAATGGACAGGGAATTAACAAGGAAACGTTACAATAAAGCCTAACAGACAAGCTTTTAAAGTTTTCAATTAAAATTAAACATTAAAATTATCTGCAAAAACAGAGACAATACCTCACAATAAACACTTATGAAAGGCCTGCACAGCTTGCAATTAACTAGGCACTCAATATGTTAGCTCCCCTCCCCAATTCCATACAACTTGGCCAGGCTTATCTTCAGGGCAGGCAGGAATTATGTATTGAAGATGAGTGGTAGACAGCACATCACCCTTTGAGGACTCCCAGAAACTGGTACCATTATTCCTATCATCTTTGTTCATGCCACCCCAACTTGCCAATCCTGCACGCTCTCTTACTGATGACCACCCAAGAATAAACAGGGTGACGTCCCTTCAAAGGCATAAATCCAGCAGAGCTCCCAATAAGAGTTTATATTTATATCCAGGACTATACACATGAACTGACATGTTCTCCCTATTTAAAGGTAAATGCACTAGGGTCCCTGGATGGCTCAGTCCGTTAAGTGTCCAACTCTTGTTTTCGGCTCAGGTCATGATCTCAGTTTTGGGAGTCTAAGCCCCGCACTGATAGTGAAGAACCTGCTTGGGATTCTCTGTCTTCCTCTCTCTCTGCCCCTTCCCCACTCACAGTGTCTCTCTCTCTCTCTAAGAAAATAAATAAACGTAAAAAAAAAAAAAAAAGAAAAAGAAATGCATTAACTTCACAGAATTTAGGTTAAAATGTAGTATTTGCCCTAATTCCTCTGAAAAAAGACATGCTTCCTTCGAACAAAATGAAAAATTGCTTAGTATTACATACAATGCCCAACCTATAATATGTAATTAACAAATGTGTATGACAATTAATTGAAAAATATATCACTTCTCGTAACATTCATATTTAAAATATCATGTGTTAAAAAATGTTTCCAAAGTACTTGATTTGCTTGCATTTTCAAGCTGGTACCATGTACCTTCCACAAATATTATCTGTCCCTCCTTCAAATGTGACCTTGTAAAGATCATTTGTAGATTAAATGTCTGCTTTTCTCAAGATCTTTTTGAGAGGAGTCATCACATGACCAGGGAAATCAGTATTCCACCACCAACTCTTGAGTTTTTAACACTAATGAAAACCATAAAGAAAATATATTGGGAGACCTACTCTTTTGATGTTAAAATCTACTAGAAAGAAAAAGAAATACCCTAAATATGCATAACCTCTAGAAAAAACGTTCAGAAAAGTCTCTGTGACTAATTCAAGTCAATAGTTAACAAACTTCAAAAGCTAAAACACCCTGCCTTTATTATGTAGTGAACTTGAAATCACCAGTCATAGTTAAAGCATAAATGGACACTCTGAGCTTAAAAAACATTCACCAAAAAATTTCTAAAAAGGTAAAATACTTTCCTGCTTAGTGTGTCTTCCATTTGGCCAACTTTATTTTGCCTTCCGAGCCTTGCAATACCAAAAATGGCTCCCTTTTGTTTACTTCTGCCTGTACATTTACAGCGTCACTCAAAACAATGCCAAAAAGAAACGTGCTTAGCTCTGGGAAAGCAACAGCATCCTTGTACAGCTGCCATACAGCCCATTCATAATAGCTTTCTCATTGGCCTCGCTCCCCCCTTGCTTCTGCCAAGGCCCGATGGTCAATAGAAAAAAAATTTGGAAAGTGCTATGATCACAATAAAGAGGAATAAAATCATGCTTGGAAATACCTAAATTTTTAAAAGGGAAAAGGTACCAAGAACAGTGCCTAAACCTAATTCTACTCTGAACACAGACTCCTTTCAAACACTAAGGAATGTGAATTTCTAATTAGGCAGAAAACTCTTAAGCATATAGGATTATGAATGACTAAGCATTTACCTCTACAGACTTCAACTTATCCGCAAAAGTTTCTTCATTTCAAACTTCTTTGTATGTTAAAACTCACATGATTTGGGGCGTCTGTGTGGCTCAGTTGGTTAAACGTCCAACTTCAGCTCACGTCATGATCTCACAATTCGTAGGTTCGAGCCCTGCGTGGCGGCTCTGTGCTGACAGCTCAGAGCCTGGAGCCTGCTTCAGATTCTGTGTCTCCCTCTCTCTCTGACCCTCCCCTGCTCACGCTGTCTCTCTCTCTCTCTCTCCTAGAAATAAATTAAAAAAATATATTAAAAAAATAAATAAATAAATAAACATTAAAAAAATTTATGTGATTAAAATAAGCTTTATGCTTTAAAAAGGAGTATTCAGTATGTTGAGTTCAACATAAAACATATAAAATTTGATTACGGTTTTAAAAGGCTCCATATTGCTCAAGTGAGCAGAAGATACACTGGAAAGGACACCAGGTCTGGAAATGCGGGTTCTAGTCTGATGGCCAACATTAACTGGCTCTGTTATTAGGTAGGTTTGTTCAACTCTCTGGGTCTCAATTTCCGCCTCTCTAAATGAAAGCGATCAGTTAATTCCTAAAGCCTCGTTAAGTGTTTCCTAACACTTTATTGAAGCTTCAAGTTTTAGAAACTCATCAACACAGAAACTTGAAGAGATTTAAAATTTTCAATTACAAATATACAGTGAAGCTTTTAAATGTTTTTGAAAGAGGAATCAGAAACCTATACTTTTTTTTTTTTTAAAGAAACATATCATCACTAGATAATGGTGAAAAGAAAAAGGCTTTTACTTCTAATTACTATTCTCCATTATTGATTTATCAAAACTCCATTCAGGGACTTGAACTGTAATTACTACCTAACACTTCTCAAATACCACCCAACACTATTTATTAAAGACACTATGCCACTTATAACTAATTACCAATGTCATTACTTTCATTTATCACATTAGCTACAGG
This sequence comes from Crocuta crocuta, assembly GCF_008692635.1. Lineage (NCBI taxonomy): Eukaryota > Metazoa > Chordata > Mammalia > Carnivora > Hyaenidae > Crocuta > Crocuta crocuta. The sequence goes on from NW_027527824.1 coordinate 4,755,326, forward strand.
AAAAAAAAATACATCCAATGCAATGTATGATATTAAATAACCTACATGCGCTGATAGTTTAACCATGCAGTTTTTATACATGAATTCTGTTTTTAAAAGGAAAAAAAATAAAGTCTCTATCCGGACGTGTTGGTGCAACTTCAAACCGAATACTTAGCATGAGCTAGAGATGAGACGATTTTAGCCCTGCTTTTGGATGTCAGCCCGATTAAGATACAACTATGGCTCAGGATATCGCAGACGCACCAAATTGCTCTAAAGCCGTCCCCATTCCCAGTCCCCTTTCTTATGTCCTCGGGGACTAAGTCATGGGTGCTTAATGATTCCCACAGAGGTTTATCAGAGGCTCTGTACTACTTCAGTTATATCACCGGATTCTGAGTACACTGATTCATCTCTAACTCCCCAGCACCAGGCATACAGCTTGAGCTCAGGAAAAGTGTGATTGTGGACAGATGCCACCCTAATTTTCACTGAAGTTAACAAGAAACTTTTTTTTTTTTTTTTAATATCTTGAGAGAGAGAGAGAGGTAGAGAGCAAGCAGGGGAGGGAGAGAGAGAGGAAGACAGAGAATCCCAAGCAGGCTACTGACGCGGGGCTCAAACCCACAAACCATGAGATCACAACCTGAGTCGAAACCAAGAGTCGGATGCTTACCCACCTGAGCCACCCAAGTGCCCCAAGAATCATATTTAAATCAACAAACAAGACAAGGATTGTGGTTGGAAGCAAACTTTTTGAAGGGCAATGTGCTAATATATAGATTTTTAAAACTTTAATGTGTGTGCCTTTTGACACAGCACATTTCATTTCTGGGAGTTTATCCTAAAGAAATATTTAGAAGCTGCAAAATGGACAATCACTACAGCATAGTTTCTAATATTTAAAACCAGAAATAACTAGAAGATTATCAATACAAGGGGCACCTGGGTGGCACAGTTGGTTAAGCATGTGACTCTTGATTTCAGCTCAGGTCAGGATCTCAGGGTCATGAGACTGAGCCCCATGTGGAGGCTCAATGCTGAGCATGGAACCTGTTTAAGATTCTTTCTCCTCTTTCTGCACCTCCCCTGCTCACTCTCCAAAATAATAATAATAATAATAACAAAAAGATTATTAATATGAATTCATCAGATAAATATAATTATGAAATCTCATACAATCCTTAGAAAAACTCAGGGAGACCTTTGTGTAGCATTAACATAGAGCATCACCACAATTCAGCAAATTTTTAAAACGAAAAAGATTTTAGAACCATTTTTGTTTAAAGTCCCACTTTTGAGGCACCTGGGTGGCTCAGTCAGTTAAGCAACCAACTCTTGGTTTTGGCTCAGGTAATGACTTCACACTTCATGAGATCAAGCCCCAAGTCAGGATCTGCACTGACAGCACAGAGGCTGCTTGGGATTCTCTCCCTCTCTCTCAAAATAAACTTTAAAAATATTCTTTTAATTTAAAAAAAATGCCATTTACGGGGCACCTGGGTGGCTTGGTCGGTTGAGCGTCCAACTTCAGCTCAGGTCACAATCTCACGGTTCATGGGTTCAAGCCTCACGTTGGGCTCTGTGCTGACAGCTCAGAGCCTGGAGCCTACTTCAGATTGTGTGTCCCTCTCTCTCTGCCCCTTCCCCACTCATGCTCTGTCTCTGTCTCTCAAAGAATAAATAAACATTTTAAAAAATCTTTTAAAAATTCCATTTTTGCTTAAAAATGTTTAATTCTGAATATAAATTACTTTTGAAACTTAAAAACATAATTAAAATCTNTAAGGAGGCCTGGTACTTCAAGTGCCATCCCTTCGCCAACTGATGGGACACCACCTGGGAGCTGGGCAGCAATACAGAATCGTGGGCCCCGCCCCAGATCTATTCAGCCTCTACACTTTTTTTTTTTTTAATGTTTTATTTATTTCTAGGAGAGTGAGAGAGAGACAGTGTGAGCAGGGGAGGGTCAGAGAGAGAGGGAGTCACAGACTGAAACAGGCTCCAGGCTCTGAGCTGGCAGTCAGCACAGAGCCCGACGCAGGGCTCGAACCCACGAACCGCGAGATCATGACCTAAGCGAAAGTCGGACGCCCAACCGACTAAGCCACCCAGGCGCCCCCAGCCTCTGCATCTTTAACAAGATCCCCAGATGGCCTGAATTCATGTCAAAGTCTGAGAAGTACTTGTTTCTAAGAAATCACTTAACAGAGTCTGAATACCAGGTCAAGACCCAAAGAAAAAAGCAGAAGTATTAGATAGGTGACTTAGGTTACTTAATCTCTCTGAATCTCAGTTTCATTCTCCTAAAACACACCATTTCGAGATTTCTGATATATCAGCAGATGTGAAATTGTAAACTGGGCTACAATATAAGGAATGATTAGAACTCAAGCTATCAGTCTTAAGGAGTAAATGCTAAAGAGTCCGTAACCTGCTCAAGTGGATAACTCTTTCAAGGGCAATGCTGTCCATCCAATCTTCTCAGAGCCACTTAGGGAAAAGGATAAGGATGGAATGTAAGCTGTAGATGCCAAGTACCTCTGGAGAGATAGTCATTTGAGGGTATGAGAGTAAAAGGGGACTTTGACATTTAGTTCTGCATTAAATTGTTTTTCACGAAGAGTGTTATGCCTAGGTACTGCTATGCAAAGTTGGTCTAAGAAAGGAAGAGGCAGGAACAAGGATTCCATCCCATTCACTGAAGTACCAATAAGCTGGCCTCATTTAAGACTTCCTCATGGCTGATACCAGAGCCAGAGGAAAGGCAGAGACCAGTGATGGTTCTGAGAAGGAGCCCAGGCAGCAGAGTCTGCTAAGAAGGACTCATCATCCATCCCAAAAGCTGCAGACAGGAGACCCCGAGTCTTCTGTGGATTTCTTCTGAAGGAATCGCGGGAGCATCTATGACAGCAGCACCAAACCTTCCCAGGGCTTGAAATCTGCACCCTTTTCCCCTCCTCCTTTTGGAAGCTGCTGCAGGAAGGAACATTGTGGGGACAGAGCTGAGGCTGGCTTCCAGTGCTCCTGGTTGACTACTCCCACCTATTTCCTTCCAGCACAAAATGTGCTAATCATGAAAACATTTCACAATGACTTGCTTGTCATAATCCCCCTACTTCCAACAAACCTAACGTAGATCAGAATTAACAACTTCATTAAAAAATGTGATTGAAGCTTAGGCTAAGTTTTCAAACTAATACTTAATTTTTCTTTTAATAATCTAGGTCAATCATTAAGGAAGTGGGTTTTCACAGCATAAACATTATGTCATGTTTGAATATAACAAACTCCAATGGAAGTAAGGGTAAGGGACCAATTTGCCCATGATGGATCAGGGTTAGTGTATGTATACTAAAAATATACCAACATCATACTAAAAACAGGTTCACTACCAAAACTCAAGTAATCCAGTGAAGAACTGGGCAGAAGACATGAACAGACACTTTTCCAGAGAAGACATCCAGATGGCAAAGAGACAAATGAAAAGATGTTCAACATTGCCCATCATCAGGGAAATCAAAACCAAAACAAGATACTACCTCACACCGGTCAGAATGGCTAAAATTAATAACTCAGGAAACAACAGATGTCAGTGAGGATGTGAAGAAAAAGGAACCCTATTGCACTGCTGGTGGGAATGCAACTGGTGCAGCCACTCTAGAAAACAGTGGGGAGGTTCCTCAAAAAATTAAAAATAGAACTATCTTTGACCCAGCAACTGCACTACTAGGAATTTATCTAAAGGATACAGCAATGCTGATTCGATGGGTCACATGTACCCCAATGTTAATAGCAGAGCTATCAACAATAGCCAAATTATGGAAAGAGCCCAAATGAAGAATGGATTAAGAAGATGTGGTACATATATATATACAACGGAAGACTACTTGGCAATGAAAAAGAATGAAATCTTGCCATTTGCAACAACATGGATGGAACTGGAGGGTATTATGCTAAGCAAAATCAGTCAGTCAGAGAAAGGCAGATATCACATGATTTCTCTCATATGTGGAATCTCAGAAACTAAACAGATGATCATAAGGGAAGAGAAGAAAAAATAAGATGAAAACAGAGTGAGAGGCACACCATAAGAGACTCTTAAATGCAGAGAACAAACTGAGGGTTGATGGGGGTGGGGTCAATGGGTGATGGGCATGAAGGAGGGCACTCGTCAGGATGAGCACTGGATGTTATTTGTAACATGTATCACTGGGTTCTACTCCTAAAGCCAAGACTACACTGTATGTTAAAAAACAAAACAAACAAATAAAACTAAACAACAACAAAAAAAATCCCACAAGGTTTACTACAGCAAGAGTTACCAAAAACTTTAGCCAAAGCTACAAAATGAACAGATCCTCTTCTCCCCTGGACCAAGCTCACTTTTATTCTATTTACCTTTCAAAATTCCTATCATGAGTCACATGAAATGTTCAAGTGAGCTCATGTTTCATATGAAATTATTAAGAATTTTACATCCTTTGGGGGAGTTCTTAACAGCATAAAAAAAACACAATCATGTTTTACAATGACTGTATATTACCTCTATAACCAAAAAAGTCAAACTACTTTAAGTAAATGATACTTTAATTCAGCACTCAGAAAAAAAAAAAAAAGCCACCCCCCCGGTGGCTCAGTCAGTTAAGCAT
>NW_027527824.1:4760020-4765202 GCF_008692635.1 Crocuta crocuta
AGCCACCCCCCGGGTGGCTCAGTCAGTTAAGCCTCCCACTCTTGATCTCAGCTCAGGTCATGATATATGCTTCATGACACTGAGTCCCAAGTCAGGCTCCTCACTGAAAAAACACAGCCTGCTTGGGATTCCCTCTCTCTCCCTTTGCCCCCACTCACTTTCTCTCTCTCAAAATAAACATTAAAAAAAAAAAGAGAGAGAGAGAGAGATTCCCTGATCCCCCTCCTCCCCCCGCTTAATCATACGGAAAATGAGAAGAGAATATGTTTTGACCTCATTTTATTTTGTTAAATGTCTGCACTTCATTCACCAAGTACCACATGTTAGGCCCAGGAACTGAAAATAAGACAAAGCCTTGGTCCCAAAGAGCTCTGCTGGAAGGAGAAACAGATGAAAAAGTGATAAATACTACCACAGGTAACACAAATCAAGTATAAGAGGGAAATGAAGTTAAAAAAAAAAAGGTCTGTGACCACCATGCAAAGTAACCAGTACACGTTAATTTGAAGAGATACAAACACTGAACTTGAAAGTAGATAACAGGTTATCTCACTGGATGGTATTGAATGCTACCTTACTATTCAAGAGAACGTCTACTTTGCTTGAGTGTGTTAATGGCGGAACGTGTGTGCACGTGAGAATTACCGTATACCTACACAGGTCAACTTTCTGAATGGCTTCTGTCACTGAGGCTTTGTGGTATACCTGAGAAGGTCCCGTATAGAGGAAACCACCAAGCCTCAGGAGGTGGGTAATCCTGGATTCCAAGTCAGGCTCCACCATTAACTCAATTAAATTATGTAACGTCTCTGAGCCTACGTGTCTCTGTCTATAAAACAGAGGTGATACCACCAAAGGGTTACTGCAAGAAATACGTTAAGTTTAATGTAATTAAAATGCATTCCTACCCCCACACCTTTTCTTTTCAGTTATTCCTTCGGAACACACAAAGCAATTTAAATATTTACAAGGCTCTTACTATTGTATAAGTCCTCAAGACTGGACCCCGCAGGAGATAAGCAGATTATATAGTTGCTGTCCTCACAGGAGTTTACAATTTCGAGAGGTTAAGATAAACACAGAAGTAATACATATAGAAGAAATAAGTTCCAACTTAAGAGATCTCATATCACTGTGTACATACTTACATAATCACTTATCACTGTACCGTACTATCCTGGAGTATAAGAATTTACACCTAGCACTAGGCTTGGGACTTAGCATGCAGAGGGAGGGAGGAAGCAGTCCAATGAAATACACTGAATCAAATTCTAATTACTGCCCCTTCCAAAGTATAGGAAGTTACTCAAGGTACTTTGGGGAAGGGGTGGGACAGGGGTGGGACAAACAGGACTTCTCCTGTTTGCAGCAGAAGGATCCTGTAGCAGAAGGATCACCTTTTGAAAATACTTTTTTAAACTCATGCCTTAAAGGGAAGCTTTTTCCCTTATAAATCATAAGGGAATTACACCTCTTATAAACTGTATCTCAAGACGCCTAGGTGGCTCAGTCGGTTGGGCATCTGACTTCAGCTCAGGTCATGATCTCACAGTTCGTGGGTTCGAGCCCCACGCCAGGCTCTGTGCTGACAGCTCCCTCAGAGCCTGGAGCCTGCTTCAGATTCTGTGTCTCCCTCTCTCTCTGACCCTCCCCTGCTCATGCTGTCTCTCTCGCTGGCTGTCTCTCTCTCAGAAATAAATTTTTAAAAATAAATAAATTTTTTAAAAAGTGTAAAATAAATTGTATCTCGTTAAAAAAATCAACACCTTAACGTTTTAATGACATAAGCTAATTCAAGATAAAAGACAAACCTAAATACAGCCAGCATGTTGCTCTACCTCACACATGGGTGAACTAAAACCTCCAACACTCTTTCTGTCCACCTGCAAGCTAGGAACGGCTTTTACATTTTTAAAGAGTTGTGAAGCAGCAACAAAGAATACAAGACTAAGCACGTGTCCGGCAAAGCCTACAATATTTTCTACCTGTCTCTTGACAAAAACAGACTGCCAACTCCTGCTCTACTTCATAATGGAATTTTGAGTCTCTCATAAACTAGATACCTTAATACTTTGAAGTTTACATTTAAGGCAATTAATGGGATTTCTCTCTCCACTCCCCTGCCATATCCTCTCTTACCAGCCACTTTCTTCACATACATTTACACAGATGTTTTATTATAATATACTCGGCTGGCAAAACAGAGGCTGACCATGTCTTTTGTTTCAGAACAAGTGTTCTAGCACAAGGATTTTTCCAACAATGTTTAAGTTCCACAATGGATTAGTAAATCAGGCCTATGTTGACCAGAACCTATGACTTACGCCAACTTCTCCATCTGCACACATTCAATACTGGGGGAGGGGAATAGACTAACAGTTCCCCTTGCTAAGTCAATACACTGATTATTAATAGGCTGGAATAATATTCACCTAGCTTCAACAAGGACAGAACAGGTACGAGAGGGTGACTCAGAACCAAAGTCAATAAATGTGTGGGACATCTGTGGATCTGACAGTTAAGTTCTCTACCACTTACATCATACCATATGAAGAAGGGTTACTGACATTTATTTAAGACTAACAATAAAAGTGAAAAAAAAAATCTATGCAAGCATAAAAGAACCAGTTCAATCCAATACCTATGAAAATACTCAGAAATCGGGAGAGCAATATGAACCTATCAGACTAATACACCAAAAGAAGACTAGTAAGTAATACGTGCTATGGGGCACAAAGCTTACCAAAAATCATCTTCTAAGACAAGCAACACAAGAATAAAACATCCCTCTCTCCCAACACTAGAAAGGAAAGCTAGGCACCTACTTTCCTTCAAACTATCAAAATCTTTGAAAAGCACTCAAAATGAATCCTATTCTTCCCATATAATTAAACATTCTGGGGGCGCCTGGGTGGCTCAGTCGGTTAGGTTAGCCGACTTTGGCTCAGGTCATGATCTCACGGTTGGTGGGTTTGAGGCCCGCGTCAGGCTCTGTGCTGACAGCTCAGAGCCTGAAGCCTGTTTTGGATTCTGTGTCTCCCTTTCTCTCTACCCCTCCCTCACTAGTGCTCTGTATCGAAAACAAATAAACTATAAAAAAAATTTTTTTAACATTCTGCAGGAGAAAAAAAACACAACTCCATACTTTTTTGAATTTTTTTTTTAATTTATTCTTGAGAGAGAGACAGAGCACAAGCCCTGGAGGGTCAGAGCGAGAGAGGGAAACACAGAATCCAAAGTGGACTCCAGACTCTGAGCTGACAGCACAGAGCCCGATGCGGGGCTCGAACTCACAAGCCACAAGATCATGACGTTAGTGGAAACTGAAAGCTTTACCGTCTGAGCCACCCAGGTACACACACATCTCCATACTTTAAAGAAATGAAGGAATAAAACTTAAAGAGGATCTTATTTGAACTATGTTATAAAAATTCAAAAGTTTGAGGAAAAGTTTTTTATTTTTAAGGAAAAGTCTCTAATCAATACCGTTTGGATATATTGCATACACGAGAAACCAATTAAAAATACAATTTTTTTTTAAAAATTCCAGGAGAACCTTTTTAGTCCTCAGCTGTAAATCCCTATAACGCAAACCTACAAACCTCAGATCTTGAATACATATGGTATTTTTCAAAAAGGTGTCAATAAGGGGCACCTGGGTGGCTCAGGCGGTTGAGCGCCTGACTTGGGCTCAGGTGACAATCTCATGGTTTGAGTTCGTGCCCCGGATAGGGCTCCATGCTGACAGCTCAGAGCCGGTAGCTGCTTGCTGATTCTGTCTCCCCCTTTCCCTTTGCCCCTCCCCCACTTGCATTCTGTCTCTCTCACATAAAAAAAAAAAAATTTTTTTAAAGGTGTCAATGAATTCACAGTTTCCTTTACATGCCTAACTTTCTGCACCGGTTTTACTACAATTTCTAAACAATGAAATTGAAACTACGCCACCAACATAATAAATATACAAATAACTTCTATCTTTAATTATAATACCAATTATTTAACGTGAGAAACACCAGCCTGAAAAAAGGCGCTGAAACCACTTGTATGCACTTCAGGAGTGTTAATTCACACACAGGACTTATTAAGCATTTATATAGCACATTTATATTTGCCAAGTGTTTTATAATCATTTTTACTAGCTGTTTTAGTCCAAAACAATCCATGAAAAACTTTACAGAAGAGGAACCTAGACCTAGAGAGGAACCAGAGAAAACCAATTTTCCTCTGGAGGAAATAACACCATTCCCTTAAAACATGCTAGATACTTCCAGTTACTTTTCATTGGCAATATGAAATTTTCCAAAAAGAAGTTATTAATTAAGGAATGTGAAAAATATTAAAACATTGTATTGAGTGCTCTCAAAATGCTTAAACACGTTCAAGTACTCTGGACTACTATATTATAGACACTATAAAGAAGGAAAATTCTCCCAAATGCCAAACGTAATGGTTAAATATAAAAGCGATTATTTTTCACACTTGCTTTAAAAAAGGTAAGCAAAGAAGCTCATTGAACACGCTTAAAAGTCAGGTCCTGTAACGAGAAGTCAGGTCGGCCACGAAAAAAGTAGAACCCAGCTAAAAAGCAGCGTGAAGAGGAAGTTCTGGAAGCAGTCAGAATCTGGAAGTCAGGATCTGCTGCTTAGCACGCTCGGTTAATACATCTTTCAGAAGATAATGTTTCTAACCAGAACTTGTGGTTTAATCTCAGCACCAGCAATGGATCACATCCAATGTTCTGGGGAATAAAAATTTGCCCCAGCGTTGGATGTGGAGGAAAGTTCCTTTCCTCGCCCATTTAAACATCCCGATTTCTTCTTTCTTGGTGTTATATCTCAATGAGAAAAAACTATGCGCTCGCCCCGAGCGCAATTTGCCTGCGGAGTCGTCCTGACCCCAGGTCTCTCAACCAGAGCCCGTAAACGTTAATTCCCGAGTCAGAGCTCGACTCCTCATCCAGCTAACAGCCCCAGCCGGTAAACTGCACGCTCTTCTTCGCCCTCCCCCTCCCTCCTACCTCCTGGGGCCAATTCCGTGACCCACATCCCCAGACCCTGCAGAGCCCCAAAGTCTGCACCCCCCCGTTATACTTCCGCCCCGGTGGCTTCCCACTTAACCTTCACCCCAGCCCCCACCCCATCTTTGTCTCGCTACGCCAAACACCACCTCAACGTCCCCCAAC
>NW_027527824.1:4765272-4797563 GCF_008692635.1 Crocuta crocuta
CGCGGGCGCGCCCCTTCCGAGAGCGCGAGCCCGAGGGCCGGAGGAGCGCGCGGCACTCAGGGAAGCCGGCAGCCTGGTCCGGACTGGGTAGCGACGACCCTCCCTGCGCCACCCCCTCCCGAGCCGCAGCTCCCGGAAAGCCGAGGCCAAGTTTCCGCGCCGCCTACCCCTCCCCTGCCCCCGGGGGCGGGACCAGGCAGAGCCTTTGCGCCTGCGCCCTCTGCTGGAGAAGCCAGGAAAGGAAGGGGGCGGGGTCTGGGTGGAGTCTGCGCATTAGACAGAAGCCGAGCCCTCCATGTTCCTTGTGGGTTGTAGGTTGGTGCTCTTTGGAGGGGTAATTGGGGTATTTAAATTAAGACAGCTAGCTGTAGAAAGAACCTTAACGTCAAGTCTTTCCCCCATGCCTGGTAAGTGAGGAAATTGAGCTTAAAGTCATTTGCCCCTTCACATTGTGGGAGAAAACCGGGTTATTTCCCCACCCCTTTGGTGTTTTAAACCCATTAAGTCGGCACCAAGGACAGGAATGTGAATGCTGCAGATGGTTCTAGCCTGATTACACGCCAGAAAGGCTTAAGACACTTAGGCCGCAAGCTCTTCTTCCAGGTCCTTTGACCTTCTGAAAACAAAACACTTCCCCCTTTTTTGGCTTCTGAACACTAGTTCCTTTTCTGGGAATTGGGTCTGTACTTGAGATTCCCCGGCTCAGCGGGTTGCAGCCCCAGCACCAGACCTTGACCACAGAAAGACAGCTGCGAGCCCTGGCCCCAGGAGTACTCACTCCTCTCACGAAACAAATGCAGTTCCCAGTCGTTTCCACTTCTCTAATCTAAAAGCTTCGTTGGAAGAACTATGAAAAAGGGAACTTTCTTTCTAAAGAAGGAAGTGCCCTGCCCTAATTTGCTAATCCTGAGCCTCCTCTCTGGGAGCTTGCAGGCTCTAGTGTGTCCACAAGGACTCAGTTCCCTCTTAGATCCTCCCACCAGGGTCCTTCACAAAGCCCTTGATTGGTTAAAGAATCAAGTTTATTCTGTGCCCATGTTAGAGGGGAGAAATATCTCTGGACTCAAAGACCTGTCAGCCAGACATCCTTGTTCTGCAATTCAGTGGCCTTTATCTAAAATCGATTAAGGAGTCAGCATTATGGTTTCCTATCAGTAGAATTAGAAAGAGAAGAAATCTCCCAAAGGAAAAATCTAGGCAAGGCTCTTCGATAATTGCCAGAACTCCCCATCTACCACCCTAGGTGCAGGCCCTCCCTTTCTCTCCCCAGATCTATTGAAACCTTTTCCTCACAGGTTTCCCTGCCACCTCCGATCCTTTCTGCCACCAGACCAGTCTTCCTGAATGACAGTTCTAACAGCGTCAGGAAAAAAACTTTAAGGGGCGCCTGGGTGGCTCAGCCTATTAAGCGTCCAACTTCAGCTCAGGTCATGATCTCACAGCCCATGGGTTTGGGCTCCACATGGGACTCTGTGCTGACAGCTCAGAGCCTGGAGCCTGCTTCAGATTTCCCATCTCTCTCTCTCTCTCTCTCTCTCTCTCTCTGCCCCTCCCCCACCTGCTCTCTTTCTCTCAAAAATAAACATTAAAAATTTTTTGAAAGAAAAAAAAACCTTTAAATACTGCTGATGGTCTCCTGAATGAAGTTAACAGTCATGATCTAACACCAAACTACCCTGCAGTTTTATACCATCCCAATGCACATACTATGCCAGGTAGACTGAGCAAGTCACAAACCACAATTTTTTTTTCATCAACATTGCTCAGAGCATTCTCTCTGCCTAAAGCTGTGCTACTGAAGTTCAATCCATTCTTCAGAATTCAAATAATTTCTTCTTACCAGACGTTCCAGCTAGAAACAACCCTCTAAATTTTCGTAACTATTTATTCTTACTGCTACCACACATTAATTTATGCTACACTGTCTAGTTGACTTTGGTCTTCCACAGTACCTAACACGGGGGGGGGGGTGGTTACAGAGGGTATTTTCCCCCCCTCATCATCAAATTGTGTTGTTTGTACCAATTGTATGGTTTGTACTTTGTTTCTGCTGAAGAAGACACATTTCTTTAAATATACAAATGATTGGGGTGCCTGGGTTGCTCAGTTGGTTAAGCATCGGACTTTGGCTCAGGTCATGATCTCATGGTCTGCAGGTTCGAGCCCCGCATCGGGCTCTGTACTGACAGCTCAGATCCTGGAGCCTGCTTTGGATTCTGTGTCTCCCTCTCTGCCCCTTCCCTGCTCATGCTCTGTCTCTCAAAAATAAATAAATATTAAAAATTTTTTAAGTAAATAAATAAATATACAAATGACCTACCTCTCACATTTGAATAAAGCAGACCATTCTCTCTTCTATATCCCTTAAACACTCCCAGATGGGATCCTATTCAAAGGAAGACAGAATTCTGCTGAGATGATAGTTTCCTACTTTCACTTCTACACTGAAGTTAATGAGTAGGGCACCTGGGTGGCTCAGTCACTTAAGCGTCTGACTTCTGGCTCAGGTCATGGTCTCACAGGTTGGTGAGTTTGAGCCCCAACAAGGGCTCTGTGCTGACAGCACCAGAGCCTGCTTGAGATTCTCCCTCTTTCTCTGCCCCTCCCCCGCTCATATTCTCAGTCTCTCTCTCTCAAAAAATAAATAAATAAACTTTAAAAAAAGAAATCACAGGCACCTGGGTGGCTCAGGCAGTTAAGCACCCAACTTTGGCTCAGGTCACGATCTCACAGTTCATGGGTTCAAGCCCCAGAGCCTGGAGCCTGCTTCACATTCTGTGTCTCCCTCTCTCTCTGACCCTCCCCTGCTCACGCTGTCTCTCTCTCTCTCTCAAAAATAAATAAACATTAAAAAAAATTTTAACTGACGTTAATGAAGAAAGAAGGAAAGATTGACCTTTTTTTGTTTTAATAATTTTTACTTGGCTTGCTTTCAAAGTGTACTCAAGATGGAACTGGATTGTTGATCACAATGTCATTCTTATTCCTGGGTTATTCTAGAGCTAGCTCAGTCTGTACCATCACATCATGTGACATGTGGCACTTTTATTACATTTCACCTTCACCCAGACCACATCCTCATTCTGCACCTGAATGTCAGTTGGTTGACTGAACATATTTGAAAAGTAAATGTTCTTCTGAGGCGTGATCTGTTGTTTGTATTCTGTAAACTCTGTCCTCAAAATGTCACCCAATGCATCAGCATAACAGAGAAATTGATCATTCCGTGGCAAATGACCCCAAAGAGGCTTCTAGATGAGGAGAAGGACCAGGGTAAGAACCTCTACTGCATTCCAAGGCAGGGGGAAAGGGTTCTGTGTGGAGAATAAATGAAAACTCCAGACAACAAGCAATTGAACACACATGTGGAGGGGGTGCTTCAAATTCTGTATCTCCCTCTCTCTCTGACCCTCCCCTGCTCACACTGTCTCTCTCTCTCTCTCTCTCTCAGAAATAAATAAAACATACAAAAAATTTTTTTTAAAATGTGGAGGGGGGACAGAGATAGAAATAGCTAAAAGAGTCTGCAGGTTCCTGAATCCACAGGGGGAAAATCCCTGACATTTTTGCTGTTTTCATTCTAGCCCAGAGATCCAGAGATGACAAGCCCCAACCGGGCTGGAAGGAGGTAGGGGATGCCTCACTCTGGAGCACAAGGGAACGACTTTCCCCAAAGTCGTTCTTCCAGCCACTCATGACTCCAGCAAGATGCTAGGAAGTATTCCCAAGAGGGAGGCACCCTCAACATGGCCCAATCATTTAAAAAGAAAATTTTAGGAGACACTGGGGGGGGGGGGNTGAGCCCAGCAAAGTAGTCTCAAACCCAGTCTCATAAGGGAATAGGGGAAGACAGACAATAAATTAAGTCCCCCACAAGGGAGGATAGCCCTCTGAATACACAGTTGAAACCCAGGCCTTACAGGATTTACAAAATCAAAGACTTAAAGACCAGGAAACTGAAGTTGAGCAAAATTAAATGGCTTGTGCAAGTTTTCATAATTGGAGGGGGGACTAGAACCCATGGCTCTTGTCTCTACACCAGTATCCTTTCTTCTATGTTTGTAGCCTCTGTGTCAGCACCCTGGAGTCCGTGGATCTCTCTCTCCTCTGTGTCCCCTTTCTCTGATATGACAAACTCTCTCAACTCCCTTCTCCTGCATTCCTTTCCCTTGTACACTAGAGAATGCCTTCCCCAAGCCTAATAATGTCGTTTGCTGATAAGCCTTAGGGATGTAAATTGCCCGAAATGGCTACTGTGAGCTCTTTTCCTCTGTATTAGCATAACAGCACCGTATCAGATGCATAACTCTGTATTCTGTAAGTCTCCAAACTTTAAGCAGCGCTTCATGGAAATGCAGCATACTGATTGGGCTCCAAAGCCCTTTCTCCTCAAACTACGTTTAGAATTTAGGGATACAGAGAGAATTGACCCTCTGGGACCTTGCTATTTTAAGCTTTGTACTTGGCCCATTCCACCTGTCTATGACTCCATGTTTCCCAGTTACCTGGACAACACTCAGCCTCCGGAAACCCAACCTTCCAGTCCTGCCCTCAAAGGAAATGTGTCGCCCTGGATTGGCTCCCAGAACCAGGCTCCTCCTCAGGCTCCTAGCTGGTTGGGCCTTGTCTCTGTCCCTCTCCATGAGTGGGTCACCCTACAGGGAAACACAACAGAAGCAAGAGAGGATCCTACAGGTGGGACGAGGCAGGGTAAGGATGATGGGAAGAAGGAAGGGACAAGTACTGAGATTTATTTTCTCCAAAAGAGGGTGGAAAGGAATGATTTACGTACATAGAACCTGACTGGTAGAAAGAAACAGCTCCACCTTCCCCATACCCCAGGCTTGCCTCAGGGTCCAAGGAGACCAAGAATGGAAGCTTCTGGAAGGTATAAGAGAACAGGCTTGGAGATTAAAACTCTAACTCTCCTGGGACTCCTGGTTCATTCTAGGGGTCAGGAAAGCAACCTTAAGTCCAGACTTAAATACAAGTCCTCTCCTTCCCCAGGACAGCAAGGAGATGCCACCGAAAACCAAAGGAAAAGGGATGAAAGCTGCGACACAGAAGAAGAAAAAGAATGTGGGTGCTGGTGAGTCAGGGTGGATGGAGGTGAGTGCCTCCTGCTTCTCCATGCTCTGGCTTGGAGACCAAGCAGAGGTGCTCCAGAGAGAATTTGGCCCTCTGCATGATGAGATAGAGCTTTCCTGAGACCCTCCCCCTTCATATCTTCCCTCCAAGGTCCATGGAGCTGGGAAATTGGGGGAACCGGCATGTACCCATTCCATGGTGCCCTTACGGCTCTGTGCCTTCCCTGTGTATTCACCACACATATTCTGAGTGCCTACTCTGTGCTGGGCAGCCAGGACACAGGAGTGACTCAGTAGGCCCTGCCATCAGAGATCTGTCCTCTAGAGGTCCTTCGATCTCCTGCAGGAAGAAAGTTCTGGGGTTGGGGTGAGGATGGGGAGAAGTGAGGAAGGCTGAGATCATGATAAGCTGAGGCTTTGCCAACTTGTCAGGGCAGATGTGGAGGCCAAATCTGCACACCGGCTTGCAGTGCTGGAAAAGGAGTTGCTCCAAGACCACTTGGGTAAGAAAGTGGAAGCTCTGGGACAGGAGGGGTGGGACAGGGGGACATTTCACATCCTCAGAGGCTCAGAGGCTTGGAGCTGTTGCGGGAGGCTGGGCTGACCTCTGTCCATCCCCTGGTGGAAAAAGAATTAGCAGTGCGAGGAAGGGTTGGGTAGGGAAGGTTGGTGAGGATAGCTATTTTTTTTCAAATTTTTAATGTTTTATTTATTTCTGAGAAAGAGAGAGAGACAGCGTGAGCAGGGGAGGGTCAGAGAGAGAGGGAGACACAGAATCTGAAACAGGCTCCAGGCTCTGAGCTGGCTGTCAGCACAGAGCCCAACATGGGGCTCGAACCCACGAACCATGAGATCATGACCTGAGCCGAAGTCAGAGGCTCAACTGACTGAGCCACCCAAGCACCCGAGAATAGCTATTT
This sequence comes from Crocuta crocuta, assembly GCF_008692635.1. Lineage (NCBI taxonomy): Eukaryota > Metazoa > Chordata > Mammalia > Carnivora > Hyaenidae > Crocuta > Crocuta crocuta. Next base: position 4,771,280 of record NW_027527824.1, read on the forward strand.
TTTGTAAGCAGAACATAGAGGGCATTTTTCCTTCTTAGTGAGGAAGAGCTCATGGCATTCTAGGGACAAACCGACCAACCCAGAGGGAGAATGAGAGGCTAGAAGCCTGCCACTGGGTTCCCAGAGGCGGGCACAGTCAATCAAGTCCAGGGGGCCATGTGGGACTCCCAACCAGTTGTGAGCATGGCTCTGGTACTTTTCACAGCTCTGCGGAGGGATGAGGCTCGCCGAGCCAAGGCTTCTGAAGACCAGCTGAGGTGGAGGCTACAGGTGCTAGAGGCCGAGTTGGAAGAGGCCCGAAGTGAGGGGAAGGCCATCTATGCAGGTGTGTGGTTGGTCGGGCAGGTGGGCAGGAGACAGGGGCCTGGGAAAGGACAGCCAAGAGGGCCAGAGGATCCAAGGAAGTAAAACAAGGATTCCCATCTGCCATGCCCAGCTTTACCCTTCCCCGCTCAGCACGAATCAGGCAGGGTCCTGAAGAAACAAAGGAAAGCCTCCCGGGATCTCAGGCAGGAACCTTCCTCATCAGGATCATGCCTGATGCCATGTGCTTTGTGGATTACAAAATGCAATCATGGCCTTTATCTCATTCATCCCATGGGAGTGGGGGGGCGGGGTGAAGGGCTACAATCTAGGCCCTGAGCTGGAATGGGGGAGGGGAGTTGGTTTCCCAGCTCTTCCCCAGCTTTTCAGGGTCTGCCAGCTTCTCAGAACCACAAGAACCACCGAGAAGTCCTCTACGCTCCTGTCCCACTGGACCAAGAAGGCCCTCCCCACCCACAATGTCCCGTCCCTTCCTTTTTCCACCATTCCATCCACACCGGGGGACCCGTTACCCTCTGTCCCCACCACAGAGATGAGTCGTCAGCGCAGAGTCCTGCAGAAGGAAATGGAGACCCGCAGCAGGCAGCTGGAGGAAGAAGTGAGAGGCCTTCGGGAGCAGCTGGGTAGGCTTCCCCTCCCCCTAACCCCTTTCTCTCTAAGAGGCACTGACAAGGTCCAGCAGGAGTGGACTTAAGATGGTCCTTTTCTAGGGGCACCTGGGTGGCTCAGTCAGGTCAAGCGTCTGACGATGGCTCAGGTCATGATCTCAATGTTCGTCTGTTCGAGCCTTGCATCAGCTCACTGCTGTCAGCACAGAGCCCACTCTGCCCTGCTCTCCCTCTGCCCCTCCCCTGCTTGTGCTCTCTCTCTCTCAAAAATAAATTTAAAATTTTTTTTAAAGTTAAAAAAGAAATCCTTCTCTAGACGACTGCTATCTAAGCTCTCTTTCCCTTTTCTTTAAAAAAAATTTTTTTCAACATTTATTCATTTTTGAAAGACAGAGAGTAAGCAGAGGAGGGGCAGAGAGAGAGGAAGACACTGAATCCAAAGCAGACTCCAGGCTCCAAGCTGTCAGCACAGAGCCCAACACAGGGCTTGAACTCATGGACCACGAGATCATGACCTGAGCCGAAGTTGGACACTTTACTGACTGAGCCACCCAGGTGCCCTCTCTTACCCTTTTTGCCACCAACTGTTCCACCATGGAGGGTTGGAGTAGAGGGTTCAAGGTGGCAAAAACCTCTTAGGTTGTAACTAAAAAAGACCAAAGTCTCATCCCGTCTTCCTCTCTCAATGGTCTCTCCAAATCCAGATCTTTCTCCCCACCACTGCCGTGTCTGTCATGAGCAAAACACATTCCCTCTTGGCTGATTTTTGCAACGAAACTGAGGAAAGATATTTGACTTACGTTCATATCTTCAATGCCTCATGCATGCTCAGTCCTACATAAGTAGTTGCTACATAAAGGAGTAAACCTTCAAGATAAGCAAAAGTGTAAAAAAGAGGAAGTTTTTCCTTTCTCTCTTGGTTACGGAACGCAGTTGAACTATGTTAGCGTGCACTTAAGATCTTTCACAATCGTGGTCTTAAAGGGTTTTTTTTTAATTTTTAAAAATGTTTTTATTTATTTCTGAGACACAGAGAGAGACCGTGTGAGCAGGGGAGGGTCAGAGAGAGAGGGAGACACAGAATCTGAAGCAAGCTCCAGGCTCTGAGCTAGAGCCCATGAACCGTGAGATCATGACCTGAAGTCGGACGCTTAACTGAGCCACCCAGGCGCCCCAAAGTTTTAACCTAAAGTAGCCCCGGTTTAGCCACACACACCCAAGAGTTGCTCATCTGCCATGTAGACCCTGAATGCCTTTCCTCATCCTTGCCTTGTCTAGAATGTACATTCGATCAGCATTTATGGAGCGCCTTCTGTATATACTAGGTTATTTGCTTGTATACTCTTGCATTTAACTCACGGTAAGCCTGTAAGGTTTGGATCATTCTGTCTTTAAAGATAAAGAGACTTAGGCTCAGAGAGAGGCATGCCTGAGGTTACACGAGTTACAAGCACACTCTGGACCCACATCTCTTGTCCCAATCCCACTACTCTCTCTACTGAACCTTAAAGGTGTACGTCTGCTATGGGGCGCCTGGGTGGCTTAGTCGGTTAAGCATCCGACTTTCGCTTAGGTCGTGATCTCGCGGTTCATGGGTTCGAGCCCCGCGTCGGGCTCTGTGCTGACTGCCAGCTGAGAGCCTGGAGCCTGTTTCAGTCTGTGACTCCCTCTCTCTCTGACCCTCCCCTGCTTATGCTGTCTCTCTCTCTCTCTCCTAGAAATAAATTTAAAAAAACATTAAAAAAAAAAAAAGGTGTACGTCTGCACTTTATAGGGACCATGAGAAAAGTGATAATACTTGGGGGGGAGTCTGGAATGATCGCATTCAAGTTCAAGTCTACCTTTGGAGACTGTTCACAGGTAGACTGTCACTACGCAATCCTTTCGCCTTCTGCCCGGCCCACAGAGACGTGCCGGAGGGAGGCTGAGGCCTCAAGGCAAGGGGCAGAGCAGGCCCTCGGGGAGCGGGACCAGACTCTGGCTCAGCTTCGCGCACACGTGGCAGACATGGAGGCCAAGTACGAGGAAATCTTACACGTAAGTTGGAATCCCAGCCACCCCAGTTGAATCCCACCTCCCCCAGCCCCACAAACCCCAACTAATATGGCAATGACAGACCAGGGGGAAGGAGGAGAAGCATCTCCACAGGGAAATCTGCCCTGTCTTGAAGGCGGACAGCCAGGGGATGAAACCATGCCTACTAAGTGTAAGAGCTCTGAGAAGACACTGGCAAGGAAAGCTTGTAGACTAGCCTGGGGCACCCCTCACGCTGCCCGCTCCCTTCCTGGGGCCTGAAGCTTGCTGTCTGCAGGGCAGCCTGGACCAACTCTTGGCCAAGCTGAGAGCAGTCAAGCCTCAGTGGGATGGGGCCGTGCTGAGACTTCATGCCAAGTACAAGGAGCGGCTCCACCAGTTCGGACTCAACCCCCTGGATCTTTGAGGCTGTAAGCCTCTAGCCTCTGGGGCTCTTGGAGGCTCCAGCAATAAATCTGTCTTGATGCAGAACTCAGCAGAACCGTGGGCTGTGGCTTTTTGGCAGAGATGGGGACCTCCTATGCGGCAGCTTGGTTCTGGGCTGACCCATTACTCCGAAGACTGAACGAGAGGAGAGAAATTTGACAAGCTCTCAACTCCCTTTCAGAGAAACTGGGTCCCGTGCCTTGAGTCTGGAGCTTTTTTGGTCCCTTCAAACCACCATCCAGTACCCCTCACCAACGCAGGCTTTGTGGGGGAAAGGCCATTTCTGTAATAGACCAACAGGGAGTGAGCAGGCACCAGCCCCCACAACCCTAAGGTGCCCATAGAGGGAAGATGTAACTGGTCTCCAAAATCTTGCAATATATCCGAAACTCCTGGAGTCGTGCCTAGGGCAAGTTCCAGATGGCTGCAATCCCAGCCAGCCCACAGCCCATCTAAAAAGGGAAATCCCTGTGTTTCCTCTCTGTTTTACTACCACCCTCCCAATACTACTTCACTTCTGGTCAAGTGTGGGGGGCGGGGTTCCCACACTAAGAAATTCTGTAACAGTTCTCTGTTCACCAGCTGGGTGCCTTTACAGTTTAACTCAATTCCGGCACTACTGACATGAAGAGAGCATCAGATCCCTCAGGCTCAGCCCCACAAGACAGTCCCCACTTCCAATGCCAGTGTCACGTCCAGGTTGTCACCCGTGCTTCTGACCAACTGGCCAAAACACAAAAGTTCCCACCACCCCGCCCCCCGCTTGGGTTCCATCATTTGCCAGAGTGGCTCACAGAACTCAGAGAAACATTTCACTCACTGGATTGCCAGTTCATTAGAAAGGGCACAAGTCAGGAACAGCCAGATGGCAGTATGCACAGAACAAGGCATGAGCGGGGGAGCTCCGTGCCCCCCCGCCCCGGGTGCAGCACCCTACCAGCCCTCCAAGCAGTCAGCCACCCAGAAGCTCCCTGAACCCTGTCCTTTTGGTTTTTTATGGAGGCACGAGCAATGAAACCATTGGTCATTGGTGATTAATTCAACCTGCAGTGCCTCTCCCCTCCCAGGAGATGGAGGGTAGGGGTGGGGTGGGGCTGAAAGCTCTAACCCTCTCTAATCACGTGGTAGGTTCCCCTGGCACCAGTCCCCCATCCCTAGGTACTTTCCAAAAATCACTTCCTTAACAAAGTTAGATGTGGCTGAATGGGGCTTGTTATGAATAACGAAAACACCTTTGTCACTCTTATTACTTAGGAAATTCCAAAGATTTTAGGAGCTCCGTGCTGGGAAAGGGTATAAGTTATTATAAACCTCAAAACCACACCACTCCGTTCGTTTCAGGCAGAACTTCATCCTTGGGACACAACTCCCAAGGCCCCCAGGCCCCCGGATGGGCCTGCATGAGGCCTCTGGCCACACCGTCTTCTGGGAGGTTGGACCCATGGGAAGGGAGGGAGACCTTGAGCAATCCTGTGATTGGGGGTGTCCAGAATTCTATGGCCGCAGCTTCAGGCTTAAAGACAGCTTCTCAGCTCCTACCTCCGCGAGGAGAGTGAGGACAGGAAGGCCCCTGGCAGGTCTGTGCCAGGCGGAGGAGGACTATAGGAGCTCCGAGGGCAGAGCCCAGTCCTGAGCAGAGAGAGAAGACAGAAGGCCATTCAAGGACCAGAAGAGTTCCTTTTCCCTGCCCCCCACCCGACTGGAATGCCCAGGACCGTGGCGTGTTCTGTGGGTCCTTCGGTCCCCACCTGCCATGGCCTAAAGTCCCAACGTGCCTGCCTCACACTGCTTCACCCTATAACCCTCCTCTCTGGCTCCCTTTCTCCGGCTGCTCACAGTCCATCTGTCTCTTCTTACCTCTCCGACCCCTGGGTAATTCCAGGCTTCGTAGCCCTGGGAGGACCTGGCGGCCAGCTTCAGGCAGAGGGGTGGCTCAGCCTCAACGAGCTGCTGAAGCTTTTCCACGTCATTCTCTCCACCGATGGGATACCCATTCACCTCCAGAACCACATCTCCCATTCGCAGCCCCGCCCGGGCGGCTGAGCCTCCTAGGGTGACCTGGTGAAGAGGGGGGTTACAGAACGTGGGACACGGTGGGCAAGTTGCTGGATGCTCTAAGACCTCGGGAGAGAAGCAGATGAAGACTCATTAGGAGGCAAGTGATTGGAAAGATCCAAGGTCCATAGGGCATAAGTCACCTGGGAGATGAAGAGACGTGGCTCGCTGGCCACGCAGGTAAGTCGGAAGCCATAGCCACCGCCGGACCCAGGGTACAGGAAGCACTGGCGGGAGCCACATGGGACAAGAGGCGTGGCTGTATCTTCAACTGGTAGGTCCTTGGTTTCAACCAGAGAGGCGGAGCAGTTTTCCTGGGGAGACGCTGCAGCCTCTGTGCTCTCCAAGAAGAGAAGTGGGGACAAGCGAACCTGGAAGGAGGCAGAAAGAACCAACCGGTGGCTTCTCCCCCCACCGGAGCCCTGCTCATTCCCACCCCGGCTCCAGCCCCGGCCCCTCAGCTCGCACCATGCTGAAGAAGCGGTCAGCCTCAGGGTCGACAACGGTGAGGGAGACGGAGGAGCCCTGCTCCCGGATCCTGGACACCGTCTCCTCGTGGCCCAGCCCCTCCACGCTTTCCCCAGCCACAGCCACCAGCCGGTCCCCAGCCTGCATCCCGGCCTTCTCAGCTGGCAGTCCAGGGTCCACCTCCCACAGGAACTGTCCTAGGGCATAAACATCCTCATGGCTCCTCCCCCGCTGACCCCAGTGCCAGCCCAGGCCACTGTGGGCACACTGAGGCACTGACGGGGGGGGGGGGGGTGGGCCACACAGTACGAGGAGGCTCAGGGCTGCAGATACCACTTACTGTGCACGGAAAGCCCTGTGTGAACACCTGCGTGTCCACCCCAAGACACACCTTCCCTACCCGCTCCCGGGGTCTACCACTCACCCCTACCCACCCCCGGGGCTACCACTCACCTGGTTGGCCGTCCAGACCTTTCTCTTCCCGAAGCAGGAACCCAAAGCCCTTGGGCCCCTTCTGTAGGTGCAGACGGCGTGGCTTGGTGGGCAGTGCCCAGCCCTCCGCCAGGGGCGCAGCCAGGGGCACTCCCAGCCGGCGACACTGCTCCTCCACCTCTGGCCCGGCCACCAGCAGGGTCACTTGTTCTCCACTCTGCGAAAGCTGTAGGGTACCCAGCAGGGCGTCAGCATCAAGGCATCAACCAGCTACGTAGGGAGGGCAGAGGCAGGCCCTCCTCAAAGCCCCAGGAAGGTGACACTGAGGGTGGGGGAGAGAAGAGCCTAGCAGGGACTGTGAAGGGAAGGGTAGCAGGAAGGGTAGCAGGAGGTATGAGGTCAGATTAGAAGAGGAATGCCAGGGGAGGGACCTGCCGCCTGAGGCATGGCCCCCGGGGCCCAGATGGGTGAGACCGGGTGGGGGAGAGAGGCTGCCGTACCTTCCTGCGGAGTTGGTTATAAGTGAGCTTCTCCACGCTGACCCCGTTCACTTCCAGCAGCCGGGCCCCAGGGGGCACCCCTGCCCGCTCAGCTGCTCCTCCAGTACCCAGCACCAACCAGAAAGGACCCTGATAACCTGGAAGCCAAAAAAAAAAAAACCAAACCAGCAAGTTTCAGTCTGCCGCCTGCCCAGCACTGGGCTGAGATCCCCGCTCTTAACCTCCCTCCCGAGCCTCAGGGCTCACTGTAGGTGACACTGAAGCCAAAACCGCCCTCATCTTTCACTATGTGACACAGTCGGGGCCGGACCCCTGGGCCGAGAGTAGGAGAGACGTGGGCACTGTTTCCCTGCAGGGCTTGAACCGCGTCATACACATGCTGCGCCAAAACCGTCAGCAACACCCGCGGACCGCTGGCCCGGATGCGGCGCACCACCTAAAGAGAGGGCATGCAGGGGGGAGGTTGGGGCTGGCCCCTCTTGCCAACGCCCCCTCCCTGGAACCAGCTCTCTAGATGCCTTCACCCAACCATCCCGACCTGGGCAGCCCTAAATCCTGGGAGGTGGGGGAGGCCGAGGCTTAGGGACTGCCCCCGTACATCCCCTCGAGGTGCTAAGGCCCCAGGGAAGCGCCAGGCCAACCTCACCGCACCATAGTCTTCATGTTCCACAATGTGGTCGTTCACCCCTAGGATCCGGTCCCCTTCCCGAAGACCCTGGCACTGGGCAGAGGTGCCCGGATCCACCCTGCACACCACAGGCACAGCCTTGGCCAGCTCCTGTGTCAGGTGGAAGCCAAAACTCCCGCCCTTCTCTTTGCTCAGCAGACAGAAGCGAGGCCGCTCCAGGCTCCAGAGATCTGGAAGGGGAGGTGGGCAACAGAAAAGGGGGAGAGGGGACATGGCCCCAACACAAGTCACCTTGTGCCTGGCAGACCCTACCCTTGTGATAGGGCACCGGGCAGCCTCCCAGTTAAGTATTGGGCAGTGGGGCCAAATACCCAAATGTGGGAAGAGTGGTTTGGACGAAAGAAAACACCCAACCCCCTCCTTCCTCCACGCAGTTACTCCCCACTGAGCCTGCTATCAGAGGGAGGCCTGGTGGAGTGGTTACCAAGGAGACGGGAGGGGATGAGGAGCTGTGGTATCGCTGGGGAAAGGGAATGGTTGGCCAGGGCAAGGGGGTTACCGGAGGGGTCGTGGTCTTCAGCCAGAGAGAGGACAGGATTGTCAATGCCCTGCTTTGGGTTAAACTCAAACTTCCTGCAAGGAGGCAAGGGACACAGATAGGAGCAAGCTGACATCCTGGACTCTGGTCCCAATCTGTTTGAGGTGCTGATGAAGGCCTTCCCCACCCTGGATCCACTCCACCCCTTGCCCCAATCCTTCCCAGAAGGGCACTTACAGAGTTAAGGAGGCTGAGTCCTGAAGATCTGCTGTGCAAAGAAGGGATGAGGAGAGGAGGGGCGCATTCCCTCCCCATCGGACTCCTCTTCCACGGTCATTAACTGTCATTAACTGAAAGGACTTGGGGAAACCCCCAAACTCAGGACTTGCCCCCTCCATCCTGCTCCAAAAGGACCTTCCCTTCTCCACTCTTCCCTTCGCCTCCCAGTCCGAGCACGGAAATTTGAGCATATCAGGACAGGGCGTGGACCAGGAAGACAGACCCACCCACTCACCTCTTCTCCTCTCATTCCCGGTCTATTTGCCTCAGGGCTCCAAGCCCCAACATCAGGTACACCCTGGTCCCAAAGCTTTGGCCTCCCAATCTGCCCTCTCACTGTCCTCAAGTCCCCACCAGAGGATTTCTCCGTCTCCTACCTGCAGCTGCTTCCATAGTTGGATCAGCGGCCCAGCGCTCCAGGTAGGGACAAGGTCCATCAAAACCAGCTGACCCTCCCACCCAACCTGCCACGGCCCGCCTCCTTAAAGACACTGCCTTAGAAGCAGTGGGGTAATGGTTAACGGCAGGACAGTCTTGTCCTCTGGGGAAGTATGCCTGTTCCTCCTGCCCCCATTCCTGGGCCCCAGCTCTCTCTAGAGACCCCGCAGCGGTCCCAGCTTCTGCTCTGGGCAGACAAAGGTGGGTTGCTGATCACTAGGATTCAAAGCCCAGGATACCTAAGTTTGGAAAGGCGATAGAAGTCCCATAGCCCAGTGTGACCGCCTCCGACCCCAGGATCCTGTTCCCGGACCACCCCCTGGCCCTCACTGCCTCTGAACCTAGCGTCCAAGAACCACCTGCAACAGAAAGTGGTCCCCAAACAGTGCCCTTTCTTGAAAGCACCAGGCAAGAAGGAGGCCATCGTGGGTGGAAGACGCAGCTTTTTAATGGAAGCAAGGCAGTGTGCAGGCCCCTCAGAGCCACCTAGCATAAGTACGATTGTGAGAAAGGGGGCATGAAGGTGAGGAGAAGGCACCAATGAGAGAGGAAAGTGGCTCCGGGCATCCTCCGTGTCCTCTGACGGGTAGAAACATGCAGAAGGTGGAGGCCCTCCAATGCATCCCTTGGCAACATCTCTGGGGGGGCAGACACAAGAAGTGCGCCCCCTGGTGGCACAACTGGAAGCTCCTTGCGTGGACAGAGACGAGGCTGGTGGTGCCACAGGGCAACTGGCTGCCAAGATGCCACATCGGAGTGTTTCTCAGTCTGTTTGGCTGAGTGGAGAGGAGGCACATTCCATGACTCTGGCAATTCCAGACTCAGGAGCAATGGTTGGACGTGCCCCCAGGAGAGACTGGCACAGCTGTGCCCAATCCTTCACCTCCAGCCCCACAGGGATCCTCCTGGAAGTAGTAGTGCAAACCAGGAGACCACAGAGGGAAGGGTCTTGGGGCCGGGGGTCACCCGGCTCGGTGGCTGCTGCCCCTGCCTCAGCTTCCAGGGCCTCCCAGCTGCTCCAGGAGGGCCCTGACCTCACCCTCCACTCGCAGCAGCTGGGCCTTGCGCCAGGGGTTAAGGGTGTCCCCTCGGCTGTCTTCCAGATCCCGAAGCAGCAGCTCAAGGTGGCGCCGGACGCGGCCGCGATCCCAGCTGTTGAGGTTCCGCTGGACTTCACTAAGGATCACCGACCAGTACTCAGACACCGCTGTCCCCTCTGTCAGCGACACCACGACACGGGCACCACCTTTAGCAGTGCCCTGCACGTCCCGCAGAGCCTGGCGGCCCTCTGAGCTCAGCTCATTGAAGTAGAGGCTGGGAGGAGAGAGAAGAGAAGATGTCATCTGCGGGGCTCTCAGAAGGAGGGCAGAGGGTGGACGGGACAGAGACTGGGGGATCCTCACGACTCCTCCCCTAGCTGTGGAATGTGATGGGGTGTGTGCCGCGAGCCAGAGCTGGAGGGGGTGGCCAACAGGAGGCGGGGATGACATCTGAACCGGGGACAGGAGGGATGGGGCCATGAGGAGCCTAAGAGAAATGGCGGTAGGGAACCGGGGTGGGGTAAGGCGCGGTGGGTTCCGAAGCGGGTCTGTGAGGACCAGGGAGAAGGCGGGGGTAGAGCCCAGGCCCTAGCGTAGGAAGAACGCAGTGGAAACAGGAGGGAGACTGAAGGGCTGGGACNAGACTTACTGCAGCAGCTCCAGGGAGGGGTGGTCCCGGGCCGCGTGGGCCAAGGCCAAGGCCGCTGTGTCGCCGGCACCATTGTAGGCCACGTTCAGCTCCTGCAGCTGTCGGTTACGGTCCAGCTGGGCGGCCAGCAGCTCCAGGCCCTCGTCCCCAAGGCCCGTGTGCAGCAGGGACAGGTGTGTCAGCGAGGTGTTTCCAGCCAGCCCCTCCAGCAGCAGGGCCACACCGGCCGCCGTCAGCGGGTTGTTGGACAGCCTACAGCCGCGAGCACCCCAAGGTTACGAGGGCCAGCGGCAGATGCCCTGCACTGGGCGGCGGGTCTTGGACCGAAAGGGGAGTCTGGACACAAAGGTGTGCAGGCCCGGGAGAAGAGCAGGAAGAAACAGGGGTGTGGAAGAGCGCACAGGAAGGCAGAGCAGGGCGGGGGCTGGCTTCTCCTTCCTTCTATTCTCTTCTGCTGACTCCCCTCTCTTCACCCTTACCACTTCTCTCCTTCCTTTCTTCACCTTCTCCCCAGACGGCCCTGTCCCTTGCACTCCCCCTCCTCATTCACCCCTCCCCTTATTCCAACCAGGCTTCTGGGTTCCTAATAAAGCAGTCAGTGCTTTGGAAGCATCTGTTGAGTGCCCAGCATTAGGGTCATCCTCGCGAGGCGACAGGGGAAATCCTGGGAGAGCATCAGCGGCACTGTTGCCAGGCAACCGGCCTGGCTANTAGCACCCATTCCTGGTGGCAGCTTTCCTCCAACCCGCTGGACCTGGGTGGAGGACGGGGTCTAGGCCCCCACCCCCTTCGCCACACCACGGGTGGGCCAGCGCCGGGTGTGTTGTGAGGCAGGAAGCTCACCCTTGGCCTCAGCTGCCAGCAGGATGGCCAGAACGTCCCTTCACCCCCTCCCGAAACACTCACCGCAGGGTGGCGATCTGGCACTGGTCATGCAGCAGCAGGTCTCGGAGGACCCTGCAGGCCTCGGGGCCCAGGCTGTTGAGTTGCAAGCTGGGGCGGAAGGTGGCCAGAGGGAAGTGAGAAGCAAGGAAGGAGGCTGGCATGGAGCCTGCCCACCCACCGCGCCCTTTTCTCACCATCGTGCCTCTCAGCCCACGCTGCCCTCCCTTCTATTGCTGGTCACCTGCACGCACCCCAGTCTTCTTCATCTCCCCCCTCCCAGTCCTTCCTCACTCCCTTTGGTCTCCCCAGCACCTTCTCTTCCCACCTCTTCCCCAGCCCTCCCCTGTCTTCTGGCCTGGCGCTCAAAGGCAGGTCCTCACCCCAGCTTCCGGGCACGCAGGAAGACAGGCCTGAGCGTGTGCAGCCCGGCAGGGTCCAGCTGACAGGAGGCCAAGTTCACCTCATCCAGGGCGTGCCTTCCACTGCCCAGCACAGCTGCCACCACCGTGCACTTGAGGGGCGTCATGCGCACACCGGCCAGGTTGAGCTGGCGCAGGGAGCCGAGCACCTCGGCAGAGAAGCGCTGATTCTGGAACTCGTAGTGGAAGAACAGGTGGTCCAGGAGCTCCGACGGGGGCAGCACCTGACGGCCCAGCTTGCCCAGCTTCTTCTTGATGGCCTGGGCGTTCTCCAGGGCATCCAGGTTCCTGATGGGGCAGCCGAGCTGAGCCAGCACGGCCCGGTTGTGCGCAGACAGGAGCCCGCCCATGAACATGGGGAAGAGCTCAAAGACCTCATCATCAGGAGGCTCATCGGGGTGGCGCCGGGGGCCCTCCACGCCCAGGATGCTGGCGCCCATCTGGTCCAGGACGTCATCGTTGTAGTAGTCTTCTTCTCGGAACATCTCCAGCACCATGGCCTGGGCGACCGCCTCGCGGCTCTTACCCGCCACGCGCCCGAACACCCGTGGGACCACCTGGGAGGGGACGCAGGGACAGGGCTGCAGCCTCCCACGGGCCCACTCAGCCTTCAAAGCTCACTCGGCCTCACCTTCTCTCGTAACCCCCCAGCACGATTTGTCTGGCCATACTACTCCCCCACTGCAGCACCCACCGTGGCTCCCCACTGCCCATGCGGAATGGAAACTTGTCATAGTTTGGCCCCAATTTGACCTTTCCAGAGTCACCTCTCGACACCTGTGTCACACACTCCTGACATCAGGGGATTCTTTTCCACAGACACCCCATACGTTTGCGAGCCCCGTGGTGGGAAGGAATTCTTATCTGTTTTGCATTTTGTTTGGTGCCAGGCAAGGTGCTATGAAGATATCCTCACCTTCCACATCATCACAGTCACCCCAGCAACAAAGACTGACGTCACTCCTGCTTATTCAAGGCCCTTCCAGCCACACTGCTCTCGTCCACAGACCTCTCACGCTCACGCACTCTGCTTCTGTCCTTTTGGCTTCTCTCATGATTATTATTTGATACTACCACAGTTCTATTCCTTCAAAGCTGTATTCTCTTTCTGGGGTGACTCCCCTCCCCAATTCTTCTCCTTGGCTAATCCCCCAGGGTCAGGTTAAATGCCCTTCCTGCAGAGAGGTTTTTCACATCCTCCCATCAGGTCCCCCACTTACACGTTTTCACAGTACCTGGGACTTTGCTTTCTAGGCACTTACCATGATTTTATTTATTTTTTATTTATTTTTCATTTTTTCTAATGCTTTATTTTTGAGAGAGAGCACGCAAGTAGGGGAGGGACAGAGAGAGAGGGGAATAGAAGATCTGAAGCAGGCTCTGTGCAGAGCGCGGCAAGCTTGATGCGGGGCTCAAACTCACCAACCGTGAGATCATGACCGGAGCTGATGTCGGGCGCTCAACCAACTGACCCACCCAGGCGTCAAACCAAAATTTTAAATCACACAGTCCCAGGGACACGTTTGTGTTCCCCCCGGAGGACCAGAAAGGGCAGAACCCTGGGGTTTTGTTCATGGTTTCTTCCTCAGAACCTAACGCATTGCCTGGTACACAGCAGGCACTCAAATGTTTGGTGGGGAAATTAACGTATGGGAGGCTGAGGACATCATCTCCTGTCCCTGCCTTGGTGCTGAAACAGACAACAGGGCCCATGGCTCTGGCAAGGAGCCACGAGGTAGTTTTGAGGAACCTCCTCTAACAGCTGGTTTAGGGGGTTCTCTGCCCCTTTCTTTATAGGTGAGGTTCCCGCCATGGAGGGTATAGTGTCGTCCCTCAGCAGTCACCGGGTGACGACCTCAGAAAATGTCACCTGTGAAGGTGAATCGATAGGTTCATGAAGAAACAAATAGGACTGCTGCGGTGCTAACAGTTTGGTGCACCGACAGGCTTCCGGAATCCCGTCAGGAGGTCACAGCCTCTCACTGTAACCTGGATCAGGCAAACACAGCCTCATAGGGCTGGGCTGGCCTGGCGTGAGCAATGGCCATTACCTTCCCATCGGAGGAGTGAGAAGGGGTGGGCTGCCTGAGCCTGGTTTTGTGTCTAACAAACAATTAAATAACACTGGCTGTGTGCCAGGTCCTGAGGATGAATACATTTAATCCTCATATTTGGCCAAATGATATAGATTCTGTTAGCCGCATTTAACAGGTAAGACTTGGGGGCACAGAGAAGTTAAGGAACTTGTCCAAGATCACACAGCTAGCAAGTGGCAGAGCCTGGATTTAATCCCAGATAGCTGAATTACTACTGAATCCCTGTTTCTAAACTTTATGCTTTGTTCCCTATAAAGAGGAAAATGTGTTAAAATTCTGCCAGCACTGACCATCAGGGGTCTACCTCCCGAAGATGGGTTACTGAAGCATTCCTAGAGAGGACCAGGGTTACCTAGCAGGGCACCAAAGCTTAACAGAAATATCCATCATACAGCGGTAAAGTTTGGCAGAGAAAGCACAGGGTTCAGAATCACAAAACCTGGACCCAGATCCCAGCTATTCCACTTACTATCTGAGTGACCTTGGGCAAGTTACTAGCCTCTGTGGGCCTCGGTTTCCTACGATTTTCTTACGATTCTTAAAAGGGATCATAATAATATTTCATTCACAAGGCACCTGGTAGACATCACCAGAGGGCGGGTCCTTCCTCCCCTCGAAAACTCAGCACGTCTGCCCTGCTCACGACACAGTGCTTGGGCCTGTCATTTGGATTCTGGAGCAGGCCTGCACTATCCTAAGCCAATTATCAATGCCATTTATCCTCCTGGTATAAATGCATAAAATGGCATCTGCTTTATAAACTTGTCTCTGGTGATTTAGTTAGGATGAGTCATCGTTCCCGGAGTCTAACCACCTCCGGGGGAACAAGATACATTGGAGTTTCTGGGCCTGCAAAGAAGAGGCCAGACCCTGGACTATAGCGCGATTCCGGCCCCCCACCGACAAAGACCAGAAGAGAGGCAAAAAGAAAACTGTCATTAGGGTCATAGGATTGTGACTAAGGTGCCTGTGCCCTCACGTCCTCCTCCCAGCCGTCAAGCCTTCCCCAGCCGGTGGTTTCCCTCTCCCCCTTCCCTTATGTCTCAATCCCACTAAAAGCCAGATTGCCCCAATCTGAAACCAGAGTCAAGAAGAAGATTCGCGGTTACGCAGGAAGTAGCAGTTTCCTTCTGGGAGAGGAGCGGGGGGCGAACGGGGACTCTGGGGGCTGAGGGCCCGGGGTGCTGGGCTGTTACCTTGAGCAGGTTGAAGAGCAGAGGCAGGGCTCGCAGGGGCAGAAGCTTGGCCACAATGCCCAGGACCAGACTGACGTCCTCCCCGACACGGCCCGCAAGCTCGACCACTTCCTTGCCCACGCGCTGCAGGGTCGTCTTCCGCAGGCCCAGCACGATGTAGAGGGCGGCCAGGTACTCCTGCATGGCAGGCACGGTGAACACGAAGGTGCCCCGGCGCCCCGGTTCCACGCACGGGGCCAGAAAAAACCTCAGCGCGTCCCGGCGGAAGACATGGAGCAGCTGGAACTCTTCCTCAGTCTTGATGCCGGCTTCCAGGCAGCCACGGACGTCCTCTTCGGAGAAGTAGGTCTTGCGGGAGGACACCCCCTCGTAGGCCAGCTTGCCCATGGTTCGGGCTGCATAGGCCATCAGGGACAGCTTGGAGGGGTCAGTGCTGTCCAGCATCTCCCCACTGAAGTTCAGACGCAGGAAGCTGGTGTAGATGCTCGTGAGGGTCTGCCCGGCCGGCGTGGGGGCGTGCAGGAAGTGCAAGGTGGCACAGACGAGCCAGCAATAGGAGGGCAGGAAGCAGGCGGCGGCGATCTGGTGGTGCCCCTCCAGGTTCCGGGAGAGCATCTGCACCAGGCTGTCACGCTGAGCCGGCGTGGCCGAGATCCCTGCGCCGCCGGCACCGTACCCGCAGTCTGGCTGGTTGAGGCGGAGCTGGAAGTAGAGCTTCTGCAGGTTGGTATCAGAGAAGCCACAGATCTCGCCATAGCGGCCCACATACTTGCTGGGGATTCGGCCGATGGCGGAGGGCCGGGTGGTCGCCAGAATGCTGGCCTGGGAATGGCACGGTTGGGGGTTAAGAAAGATTTTTGTGCCCTGATTGCCTCACTCCTCAGAGAGCCCCTGAAGATTGAGTGTCCAAAGATGAAAATGATGGTGACTGTGGGGCACCTGGGGGGCTCAGTCAGTTAAGCACCCAACTTCGGCTCGGGTCACGATCTTATGGTTCGTAAGTTCAAGCCCCAAGTCGGGCTCCGCACTGACAGCGCAGAGCCTGCTTGAGATTCTCTCTCCCTTTCTTCCCCTCCCCTGCTTCTCAAAATAAATAAATAAAAACTTAAAAAACGAAAACGATGACCGTAATAATTATAACTAACAATTACTGAGCCCCCCTCCCCGCCGAGGACCCAGGGCACTGTGCTAAAGTACTTCCTATGCAGCGTCTCTGTTGATGAGTATAGCTCAGGGAGAGGAGGAACAGAACTTGGGGAAGTTAGTGGCTGGGCTTAAAGACACACAGCTGGGAAGTGGAGGTGCAGGTTTGAACTCACCAAGAACCGACAGCCCCACACCAATAAACACGAGGGCTCAGGACACAAAAGCCTTTGGGGGCAAGTTACGGGCAGCGGTGGCAAGGCAGGGGGCTGCTCACCTCCGGCAGCATGTATTTCCGCAGCAGGTTGACGATGATGGCAGCGGGCGCCTCCGGCTTTTCGGGGTCACCGCAAAGCCCTGTCCCGGCTAACCGGAAGTCGAGGTTGAGGTGCTCCAAGCCATGGAGCACAAAGAGCAGGCGGGACCCAACAGCAGCCAGCAGAGGCAGAATCTCCTTCAGGGGCGTGTAGCGCTGAGCCACAAGTTGGCACAAGGAGGCGGGGGCGGGGCCCAGAGACGACAGATCCTCGCAGGAGAAGGGGATGAGCAGCTCAAAGGCTGGCAACCGCCCGTAACACCAGTCCAAGACCATCTTGCGCACCAGCGTGCTCTTCCCCGTGCCCACCGTCCCGTAGAGCACCACCGTCTGCACCTGGCGCCCACAGGCATCTGGGTCAAAGAGCTGGGGCAGGGCCAGCGCGGGGAGACCCGCTAGAGGGGGCTGGTGCTCCAGGGCCAGCTCTGCCGTTGGGCGAAGCAGCTCATCTGGGGCGCTCTCGCGGATCACAGGGTCTACATGGACCGTGTCAAGTGCAAAGGTCGGGCCGAACTGGCGCTCCTCTCTGGGCAGCCGGCTGAACCACTCGGCCAGATTCCGGCGGTACTGCTGGACAGCTTCTGAATGGGAAGGCAAGGGGGATGTGTCAAGGAAAGGGACTGGAAGATGCAGGAGCTTAGAGTCAAATCACAGGACCAGCGGGTGCCTGGGTGGCTCAGTTGGTTACGCATCCGACTTTGGCTCGGGTCATGATCTGGCGGTTCGTGGGTTCGAGCCCCACGTCAGGCTCTGTGCTGACAGCTAGCTCAGAGCCCGGAGCCTGTTTCAGATTCTGTATCTACCTCTTTCTCTGACCCTCCCCTGCTCACACTGTCTCTCTCTCTCTCTCTCTCTCTCTCACTCAGAAATAAAACATTAAAAAAAAATTGTTTTAAATCACAGGACCAGGATACCGAGTCTCAGCGTGGTGCTGTATGTATAGGACTCCCTCAGACAATAGACTGTCCAGAAAGTTTGGAACGCCCTTTACAGAAAGTGACAGGCCGTAAGACAAGTGACGCCAAAACCTGGGTTGACGGGTTGCGTGGTTGTCTGTGTGCAATCTCCACCTGATTGTCAGACCCAGTTTGTTGACGGGAGATGTGGTCTATCCCTCCCAGTGCTTTGTACATGGAAGCGTGGGGCGTACCGCACAGGTGTCGCAGGGAGGGATACATGGACAGGTGGATGATAGTCGGGTGGGGGGGGGGCGTTGGCCCACTGATGGATCCTCTCTGCCTCCTTCTTCCTGCCTGCTCCTCCCTCCAGACCCCTCCCCCATAATCCCATCAAGACCCCATTCAGCCCCTCTCCTCAGGCTGACTGAGCAGTCAGTCTCTTTACCAGATGTAGAGATGACTTGGGACACCTGTCCATGCCTTCTGGGTGGAGGACCACTGCCTGCTGAGCTTCCATGGTGACGTATAAAGACCCTGAGAGCAAGAAGGGGTGAGCTGGGGCTTGGCTGCTGGGCTCAGCCTCTGCACAGGCTCAGAGCCCAGGCCTGTCTGAACTGCTGGACTTCGAGCTTCCTGAGATCCAGGCCTGACCCTGGACACCCAAGTAGAGAGCCTTATCAGACTCTCACATCCTTCCTAGGGGCTGAGGTCTTGCCCCACCCCACCCCCGCTCTGCTGACTGCTGGCCTGGAGCTCAGGCTGGCCACTGCCAGACTCCACCCACTTCCTCAAAGACCCTCCTCCCTCTGGCCGCCCACCGTTGCTTGTAGATGATGTAAAGCAACTTCATGTCAGGCCTGGTGGCTGACTCTGTACCCTCCCCACCCCCAGAAAACCAATCTCGCCCACAAGGGATCAAGATCTCTCAAAGTCCTGACCCTTCCCAGGCTACTCGGCTCTGCCCAGATGTGTTCTAAGGCAAGACATGAAGGCCTCACCTAGAGAGCCCAAGGGAACGCACCCCTCGATGGGGCCAATTCCAGTGGCTCAGGAAAGGGATTCGGCCATCTGCAGAGAGAAAGGGGAAGGAAGAAATAGCATCCAGAGCCCATCCGCATTTTCCCACCAATACACAGACTCCGCGTCTACGTTAAATCCCCCATTATTTGTTCACATAACATCACACACTGACCCTTTGTAGCAGTTACTATGCAAGTTTATATCTTATTGTATAAGATTATTTGATGAACAGTCCTTTCCACCCCACCCCCTCCATGAGAGCAGGGACCATATCTGTTTTGGTTCACAATTACATACTTAAAACTCAGCACAGGGTCTGGCCCCTGGCCCACACTTAGGACATATCTGCTGCATGCAGAACGAAATCAGACAAGTGATCCGAGACTCCTATAGCTACAGGGACCCTCAAAGGTCATCTAGTTCGACTCCCTTTTCTTAGGATGGGGAAAACAGAAGCTCAGGGAGGTGAGGTGGCTTGCCCAAGGCCAAGGGCTCCCGAATCACAGAGTTAGGGCTACCCCCGGTGTCTCCCTCTTAGAGACACCACCTGGACCTTGAAGACAATGGAGAAACAAACCGCTGCTTCCTGCTCACCTGCTGACTGGCGGACTCCTCCCAGACCAGGGCCCCAAGGGGCCTTGGGGAAATGGCAAACCCACCTCATGGTAGGAAAGGTCAGAGCCCAGTGCCCCTGCAAGAAGATTTAGGTGAACGGACCGTACACACACACCCACCTACCCACCCCCGTCCCCCTGTGCAGGCCACAGAAAGGCCCTTCTCCTCAGGGAACATCAGCCTTCCCTTAAATGTCAGCACTGCCGAAGCCCTGACCTGGCTTGGACCGTCTCCCTCTCCTATACCCCCTACTTGAGGGAGCCCATTTCATCTCTACCACACCTGCTTCTCCTCTGAGCCCTCACGAGTGCCTTTCTCCCAAGTTCCAGCCTGGCGAACTGCTTTATTTAGGTGTCTTTTTTTTTTTTTTTCGCTTGGCTGCCAGCAAGCTCTGATGAGGCCTGTGTTCATCTTCAATGGCTTTTCTGAGCCTACGTTTCCAAGTAACAATTATCCAGTCTCTCCTGTGTTTTCTCCCCAGCTCTCGAGTCCTGTTGGCTGAGTTTTAATGATTTTATCGTTTTATCTTCTCTGTGACTTTTATGTCAGCCGCCTTTGAGGCTGGCATAAATAATAAATGAATGGATGAACTTCCTACTTGACATCTCCATATGGCTATCCTGCCCGGGCTTCATGGCTTCACCCATTCACCCCTCACCCCCCACCCCTTTTAGTTACTTTATTGCTTTATCTTCCCAATCACACCGTTTATACTAGACACCTGACCTCTCCGGTCTTCAAACACTTTCTCCCTTCCTTCGTACACTTGAAACAGTCCTACGGACTCCTCCTCAAACTGTTTTTGCCAGCCTGCTTCTGTGGCATTGTCTGTGCTCCCTCGTACCCTCTGGAGACTTCTGCGGACCCCCTTCTCCTCCTTCCTGGCCTCTGCCTTCAGTCTCACCCCCCTCCCTTCTGATCCCTCATCTCAGCCACCAATCACCTCCTTAAAATCCTAGGTTATATACAGAGTCCAAACACCCACACAAGCTATTTTTCAGGGTGTTCCCAACCCCTACCTCAGCAGCCAAGTTCACCGAATTTCTGCTCGCACTTTCCTGAACTGTTCATACACTTTCTTGGGCTTAGAATGGCCTTTCTCCCCTGTCAGAATCCTACCCAATTGTTTAAGACCCTGCTCCAAGGTCCCCTCTCCCCGGAAGTCTCCCCTGACGCCCCTTAAATGGAGCGCGCTGTCATTTGGCACCTGGTCCGCCCTGCAAGGTGGCTCCTTAAGGGCGGGGCGCGTTCCGGGGAAAATCGGCTGACTGGGGCCCACCCACCAGCGGGGCCCACCAGAGGCGCGGCCGGGGCCAGAGCAGAGGTGCCAGGGGCTGGAGAAGGGTTAAGAGAGGGCCCCGGAAAGCATAGGAAGCTCGGGGAAACTAACTCCGTGGGACAAAGTCAGATCCAGGGCCACTGCCTCAAGACGGGGCTCACCGCGCGGGCCTAGAGGTGAGGGCACTCTTCAAAGATCATTGCCAAGTAGCGGGCACAGCGGGGACAGTACGGGGCTGTGCTCAGGGCTCCTCCCCGCAAACTGGGTCGCCAACAGCTCTCCCCGCTCCCGCTGGCTTCGGAGCCCAAGGGGAGAGGCTGCCGGCAAGCCGACCGCTCNNNTCGTGCCCGCCCCCCGCCGCTCCGGGCCTCCATCCAGGCGCGCACCGCCGCCGCCGCCCGCACTGCCCTCTGCAGGTCACCATGCGCCAGTGCCGTCCAGCTACCTCTCCCCTCCCAGGCGGGGCTTGCTGTTGTGCCCATTATACAGACCGAGGAGCTGCCGTGCAGAGGGTGGAATGACTCGCGCAGGTTGACCCAGTTAGGAAGTGGAAGGGCCAGGATGAGAGTTCCAGGCCTCGATCTTCCGGTCTCACCCCTAGGCACTCCTGAGGCACCTACCCGCCCCCGGGGGCCTTCCCTCTGTGCCTCTTCACCTCCGCAGCCTACCTCCTAGTAGAGATCAGAGTCGAGGTCTTGGTGGGCCCTCCCCCCATACCTGGCCCTCTTCAGACCCCAAAACTCTGTGAATGGCTTCTGGTCACTTTGATCAAGAAAGGAGTAAGAATGAGGGCTCCCACCCCAACTTGCTCTGCTTGTCTGGCACCCAGTCATGGCCTAGCCCTGGGGCTTCCTGGTCCTCAGAGCCCTCACTGTCATCCCTGTGACTCCACACGGGAACACCCAGGGCCCTAGCAGCTGATGGAGCAGCCACCCACCGCCCACAGCCAGGGCACGCCTCCACATGCAAACAGAGGTGTGCAATGTGCACTGAACAGGAAAAGCAAGAGGAAAGCCATAGACAGGCACCTGGAGGCAAGGTTGGAAAGGCGGCTTCGTGTTCTCTACCCTCCATCCAGAAGAAGACAGCGTTGATATTTCATTAACTCGCATAGACCTATGTTCGTTCACTGAATACATAGTACCGGGTTGGGACTGAGCAACCGGAACAAGGCCTGCAGGGTCCAGACCACAGCAGCTCCCCTCCAGGTAGCCAAAATGATGGGCCTTCAGAAGCAGAC
This sequence comes from Crocuta crocuta, assembly GCF_008692635.1. Lineage (NCBI taxonomy): Eukaryota > Metazoa > Chordata > Mammalia > Carnivora > Hyaenidae > Crocuta > Crocuta crocuta. The sequence goes on from NW_027527824.1 coordinate 4,792,807, forward strand.
AGAAGCCTTTGGAAAGGCTAGGGGAGGAAGTTGCTAACTGCCCCTGGCAGAGAAGGTGACATTTGAATTGGATCTTGAATAAGTCTGGGAAGGGAAGGGCATTCCAGACAGCAGGGGAAATGGGACATTTTCATTTTAAGAGAAGCTCCGAAAGGGGAGTGGAATGGGGGGGAGGGAAGGGGAGGTAGAGCAACGCTATGAATGTGGTCTCAGGGGTGACATTTCAGACCCGGGGGACTCTTCCAGCTTCACTCCCCCTACCTAGCCGCGCGCGAGGCAGACAGGCCCCCGGCTGCAGTTACTGGACACAGCTCAGAGCAAACCACTCCCCTCCCCCACCCCCAGTGGGTATGACAGCCACGTCGGCTTTATTAATAACATATAATTTGCCTGGCCTCTTGCAAACAGAAGTACCATGAGTCATGCTGTGGGCATGTGCTCTGTCGTCTGACCTCAGGATAGGGCACCAGGTGCTGTAGACCCCGTAGCGTGGAGAACTGCCTTAATCATCTCTGCCCTCCAGCCCCCTGCACAGGACCTGGCACAGAAGGCGGCTGCGTTGAAGGAAATGATCTCGGAGCCCAGGGAGGCTGGCACTCAGGGAGAGCAGGCCCCTTCCTAAGCATGCTTAGACAGGCAGAGGGCATTCGTGCCACACTCCCGCAGTTAATGGGACCGGTGGGAGAAATCATAGGTGGCTCACAATGGCAAGCACACAGTATCTAAAGAGCTTGCTCAGGTCGCTTCTCCAAGCCTCGGTTTTCTTCTCTGGGAAAGGAGGAAATGATAATACTCATCCCAGCAGCCTCGTGGGGTTACTGTAAGCATCGAAAGAGCTTTCTTTGCCAACACACAAGCCACTCTACAAAATGTTCTCTGTGCCTAAATGCCCCTTGCCAGCTCTGGAATGGCCGTTCGTCTCCTTTAGCTCCCAAGGGCTCTTACCAGCGTGTGAATTTATAAGTGTTTTACTCTTTTAGGAGTGTTTACATTTTGAAAGAGAAAATAAAGATGAAGAATCTTAAGAAAGACGGCTTCATGGTGGGACTTCGTACCCTCTGATTTTAAAAAGCCACCTGCAGGCATTACTCCTGGGGGAAAGGGCGGCACCCAGAATAGCCCCTAAAGCTAGCTAGGGTTCCAGAAGCTAGGACTCTGACTTCTTCCCACTTCCCACCACCACTCTGAACCTCCCGTGAGAAAGTATATCTCCAGAGGTACCTGGGTGGCTCAGTCGCTTAAGCGTCCAACTCTTGATTTCAGCTCAGATCATGATCTCACGGTTCATGGGTTTGAGCCCTGCATCAGGTTCTGTGCTGACAGCTCAGTGCCTGGAGCCTGCTTGGGAGTCTGTCTCCCTCTCTCTCTGCCCCTCCCCCACTCGCGCTCTACCTCTCTCTCTCAAAAATAAATAATTTAAAAAAATTTTTTTAATGTTTTATTTATTTCTGAGACAGTGAGAGAGAGAGAGAGAGGGAGGGAGACAGCGTGAGCAGGGGAGGGTCAGAGACAGAGGGAGACACAGAATCTGAAACAGCTACCAGACTCTGAGCTAGCTGTCAGCACAGAGCCCAATGTGGGGCTTGAACCCACGAACCATGAGATCATGACCTGAGCCGAAGTCAGACGCTTAACCAACTGAGCCACCCAGGTGCCCCAAATATTTTTAAAAATCAAAAAAAAAAAAAGTCCATCTCCAGGCAGGTACCCAACCAGGTATAGACTAGACCCTCATTTAGCCCAGGACAATTTAGCTCTGCAGGTAGCACGAGCAGGGTGGTCCTGGCAGCTGGTAGGGTAGATGCCAGTCCTTTCCGAGCTTCAGGATCAGGAATGAAGAGGGTGAGACAATGTGCTGCTTCTTGGGTCATCTTGCCACCAGCCTTCAAGGACTTCTGGGCAATTTCCTACTCCAAGCCTCAGACCAGCAACCCACGTCCAGTCCTGGTGGCTGATGGCTTGGCCCTGGTAAGTGTGGCCCGGGGACGGGGCTGGGGGGGGGGGGGTCAGGAAAGAAGAGAGGAAGAAAAAGAGAAATCTGGGGTAAGCTCAGTGAGGTCCCTGTTGTTCTCATCCTAGAGCTTAGGCTCCGGGGTCTTTCCTGCTTCTCGTTGCCCTTCGTGACCACTAACACATGCCTCTCCCCCCCCATAGGCACAACAGGGTTCAGTGACTTCTGGAGAAAGAGACATGTATCACTTGGCGAGAACACACCCATGCAACAGACACAGGGCACCCACACATAGCACAAAAACCCACCCTAATCAGCATCCTTGGCCAGTGCCAAGAATGAGGAGTCTGGCAGCAGAAGACCTGGTTCCCAGACCTGGTTTCACCTCCATTAGCTAAGGGTCCTTGGGCAAGTTCCTTAGCCCAGGTCTCAGTTTCCACATCTGCAAAATGGGTTATCATGAGGGATGATGCAGAGTGAGCATGGGACTTCCTTGAGATAATGAACATGAAGCATTTGTAATATATAAAGCATAATACACGTACTTCATAGGCTGACATATACTAGCTTGACTTACCACCCACTGCCCCGAACTCCTCAAAGCACGCAGACTTCTTTCAAATGCTTCGAAGACCCCTCCCAGCCCATGGGACTGGGTGCCACGCCCATACACACTTAAACACCACATACTGTATAAATATAGGTTTTATTAATAATGGGGTGAAATCTCACAAATACAACTGGCATCTCTGGGTGATGGGAGAATCCGTGGCAGGACAAGAGAAGGTATGTGTACAAGAATGGGGGGGGGAGAGGCCTGGAGGAAGGGGAGATCAGAAGTAGCATGAGCCTGGACCTACCACAACAGCCAGACATGCTCTGTGTCTGTCGCTCTGGTGCCCAGGGGCCACCGTGGCTGCTGGGAAGGGCGTGGAGAGACCCAGACGGGAGTTTGAATGAGCAGCAAGCAGCCGGGGAAGGGGTAAGAGAGTGAGAATACCAGCCTGATGCACAAAAGAGGGGACATGGGGTGGCAGGCGGCCAAGGCCAACGGATGCCCGTGCTTGTGCTTGTGTTGGCTACTGAACTCCAGGGAGATCGGTGCCCGGTGCCACCCCTGGCTTGGAGGGGAAGGAAGACTCGGGGGTAGACACCTGCAGATCCCGGAGACACCCCGGGCAGCGTCGGCCTCGTCCTCACAGTCAAAGCGCCACGCCCAGGAGGAGGCCGGCACTGCCCTTCCTGCAGCACCCATCGCCCCCACCGCCGCCGCCACCGCTGCCGCACCGCCACCGCTGCCGCCACCACCACCCTGCCACCATCACTCCTCGGAGCCACAGGGGACAACGAGTGTGTAGGTCTGAGATTGCCTGTTCGCATGTATGTGCCCACCAGTCTGGAGAGGATAGGGAGTTTCGCAGGACCGGGCAGGAGAAGCGAGAAAGGAGGCTTGGTCTTCTCCTACTCATGCCCCAGAATAAAGTGCATTCCCCAGTTCCAGTGGCAGGTGAGAGAGAAACACAAACATTATTGCAGAGGTGCCACCAGACCCTGCCCCCACCAAAGGGGACGGGTCAGGGTAAACGGGGCGTCCCATGGCCCCAGGCCTCTCCAATCCCCAGGATTGGGAGGGGTGGCCCAGACAGAAAACCCAGCTTCTGTCCCAGCAGATTGTCCAAGTCGGCCAGGTCTGGGGGTGGGGGGAAGGTGAGGAGGAGGAAGAGACTTCCAGAGCCTTCCCTGCTCCGTTCCAATGTCCGTCCAAACGGGACTTCCAGGGGACCCCACCAGGGCCCAGCCCTGGAGCCTGTACCTCAGAACAGTCCAGTTTACAAACACTTGTGTGGTGGGGACCCCCGGAGGAGGCCACTTTGGTCACTTGTGAGTGGGGGCCTGGAGAACCTGGGGGTCCCAGGCAGACAACAGAAGAGGGTGCGGAGGGCAGGAAGGAGGGGGGCAGCCTCCTAGTGGTCTTTGCATGCAGATGTTGGAGAGAGTAGGGGGGAAGCTACAAACTGCATCAACTGGGGAAGGCTCCCGGGCACGGGGAGGGCTGGGGCCCCCGTTGCCACAGCCACAGTCTGGCAGCCAACCTGTGGAGGGGCTGGGACGGGAGAGGACGGCTGCACCAGCAGCCAGTGCCAAAGTCTACCAGGTTAAAACAGTCCCAGAGGGCCGGGGCTGGGGCTTCCGCTGCGGGGGCTGGGGCGCAGGCCAGGGCAAGGCTCTATCTCTCGGACTTGACCCGGTAACGGAGCACAAGGTACGCCAGCAGCCGCAGGGCCAGGAAGAAGATGCCCAAGACCAGGAAGTCCATGTAGAGCTTGGCGTCCTCCACATCCAGCGCTCGGAGGATACTCTGCGGATTCTGGAAAGGGCAGTGTTCCTCCAGGCAAGTCAGGTCTCCTCGATCCATGCCATAGATGGTCAGAATCACACCCTCAAAGCCATACCTAGGCACGTGGGGGCATCAGAGCAGGATACAGAGCATAGGGTCACCTGTTCCCTGGGCATACCGCCAGGGCCCAGCTGCAACTCTCTCAGCCCCGGGGCCTGGGCTCCTGCAGGGGCGGGGGGCGGGGGGCAGGGACAGCAGGTGACTGACCTGACATAGGAGAGGTAGGAGCTCCATTGCAGGTAAGTGGGGATGGTCTTGAAGCTGACAAAGAAGCCGGAGAACAATAGGACAGGGATGGCGGTGACTGGGCCCACAAAGGTGGCCACCTGGAGCGGAGGGAAGGGGACCGGGCCATCACAGGAGTGACCAGGATAGGCCCTGGGGTTTCCCACAGATCCATTCCGATGC
>NW_027527824.1:4797854-4808970 GCF_008692635.1 Crocuta crocuta
TCCAAGTGTAGGGAAGCCCTCCCACCTGTAGGGAATTGGAGGCGGCTCCAATCAGCAGCCCCAGAGACTGGGCCACCAAGGCGGTGGCGGTGGCCAGGGCTGAGAAGAGCAGGAAGCGGCTGGTTTCAGCTGGCTGGCCCGTCATCCAGTACATGATGCCGCAGTACACCACCGGGCACACCACCTGCGGGGGGTGGGGGCACAGGCCCGGGCAGTGGGCCGCGAGCCGGGGGCATGGGGGCCAAGGGCCTCCCTTCCACCTGGGCGGGAGCCCCTAGAACAGCTCTTCTCCCAGCAACCACGCTTAGTCCTGGCCCCGTGCTCTGTCTGTGCTGTCCTCCCTCCCACCCCACCAAGGCTGACACAGGACCCTTCCTTCCCGGCTCTAGGAACCTGTTATCATTCTCTAGTGTCACCATTTCCCTTAGACCCACTCTGACCAGTTCAGGCACAGTGACTTCTCCATATCTGAGCTCCGAAAGAAAGCGGACCAGCTTATTCTTTGTATTAATTAATGAATTCTCCATCGGGAGCACACTTGGTCCCCCTCTGAGGGATCAGCTCCTGGAGGGCGGAGTCGAAGCCCTGCAGCGAGTACAATATGGCAGCCTGCTCCCAGTGCCCAATCACGAGGCCACCAGAGGAGGCCGGGATCCAGCTGTGCTCTCCCCACGAAGCCATGCACCCTGGCGCAGGGCAGCATCCGCTGAGGAAGGGCCATCTTCTTCCAATCTGCACAAAGCTGCCCTGGGGATTATGGGTGGCCCTGGAGCTTGCAACAGAGTGGTAGTGGCAAAAAAACAACCCAAACTGGCTAACATTTATGGGGCACTTTAACACTGTTCTTTTTTTTTTTGTTTTAAATGTATTTTAATGTTTATTTTTGAGACAGAGTGTGTGAGCAGGGGAGGGGCAGAGAGAGAGGGAGACACAGAAGCAGAAGCAGGCTCCAGGCTCTGAGCTGTCAGCACAGAGTCCGACACGGGGCTCGAACCCTCGAATTGTGAGATCATGACCCAAGCTGAAGTCGGACATCTAACCGACTGAGCCACCCAGGCGCCCCTGCCAAGCACTATACTAAGTACTTCACATGTATTAACTCATTTAATCCTCACAAACAATCCTGAGGTAGATACTCTCGTCACCCCACTTTGTAGACGGGGATGGGAAAGCAGAGAGGGACGGGGGCTGGCTCAACGTCCCACAGCTACCAAGTAGCAGTAAGGCTCCAGGGCCTCCACCAGCCCCCACTGCCATGGATAAGATTTACAGAGTCATTCACGGGATTATTCTTCTTCTCTTTGTTTGTCATCGGTTGTTCCCACAAGAACGTAAGTCCCACAAGGTCAAGATTACATCTGTCTCATTCATTGCCGAGTCCCAGTGCCTGGCACAGAGCCTGGTGCACAGTAGGTACTCTCTGCCTCTTTGCTAAGTGAGAAGGAGAAGAAAGGCTGGCAGGAGACAGGGTTGAGGGAGGCAAGCGAGCAAGCGTGGAAGGAGCCAGATAGGAGAGAGGCAGAGGCTTACCTGAAAGGGCACATCGGCCATGGTCTTGGCCAGGTAATATGCTTTGAGGCTGTACCAGTAGTTGAGATGCTCCCTCATGAAGACCGCCATCTCTAACGGGACTAAGGACACAGGCAGATTAGGCACAGCTGTCTGATACCCTGACCCTGACCCCCTGTGCCCCCAGCCCCCACCCAGCGCAGCTCAGCTCACAGGTGAGCACAGTTGGCATAAGGGCAGCAAACATGAGGAACAGCATGGAGAAGAAGAGGCAGCCGGTGTTGTTGAAGACCTTGCTGGCATCGTTACCGATGTGCAGGTAAAGGAGACCAATGAGCACGCCGATTACCACGTGGGACACAAACCGCAGGTGGGTCAGGACCTGAGTGAGGAGAGGGGATGGGCCACAGGCCAGGGATGGGCAGCCACACTGGGTAGGAGCTCAGAGCCACCCTCACGGACACACAGACCCCCAGGTGCGCTGGGAGACTGCTGGGTTGGTGGGGGGGCGGGGGGGGGAACATTCCCATCCCAGCTGCTGAGATCCTATGCCCCCAAAAGCCAGGCCTCTACCAGCCTCTTCTCCCCCAACTTGATGCCTCACCGTGTCCCTGAGGATGGACAAGAAGGTCCTCTTGAAGAGGATGCAGAACTGTGTGAGGGTGCTGGTGGCAAAGGTGTGGCTTTCAATGGGATCCACTTCCTGGGGAGAGGACATTGGATCAGGTGAGGCTGTCCCACCCACCCACTGCGCATCCAGCTCAGTGATGGGACAGCCTCTGAGTCCTTCCCCAGGCCAGGGGTTCTCCAGGTGTCCTGATGGGAAATTCTCCACCATGGAGGTGCGTGCCTGGAAGCTGGCCTCAGGGTCATGAACTGGAGCGAGATTCCGAGAGAGAGAGAGAGAGAGAGAGAGAGAGAGAGAGAGATACAAGGAGCAAGTAAAAACTTGGGAGGCAGGAGAGAGCGAGGAAGTCAAGGACACCTGTGGGGGCTAATAGTAGACCGGTCACCCCTCTTCCTGCCTGTACTCCATCAGGAAACATTTACCCCCAGGGCATAATACCTTTAGGCCACCAGTGTGACAATCATATTTAGCAATGATAATCATGATGGGCAACAACAGTAACTAACCCTTCTGGTTTTTGAGGCCAGCATCCATCTTATCAGTTCAGATGAAAGAATTAACTAGAGGTCATACGGCCTTCCAGGCACAGCTGGACCAACCAAGGGATTGTAGGGGTGCAACCCCACTAGCTCACAAGTGGTGAATCAGCACCGCCCTAAAGATATAAGCACCAGAGGGACCGAATGAAATCTCCAGTACAAAGAACAAAGATTTTTCAGATTCCACATCTCTTGACATGGGAAAGACCTTCATTTGCTCCAGACAAAACAGCACCAAGAGCACCTGTGACCTTATGAGTCTCCAGCCAACGCCATCTACCTTCTCAAGAGACCCCTGCCCCAAATTTTGGCCTTAAAAACCCTCACTGGCAAGCCACTGGGGACTTTGGGACTTTTGAGCATTAGCCCGTTCTCCCGGGTGGGCCTTCGCCAATAACTCGCCTATCTTCCTTCACCACAGAAGCTTGGTGTCCGTTTTTACTGACTTGCTGCACAAACTCTCCTTTGGCTCAGTTTCGTTTTCAAAGGGTTAAAATGCTACCTCATTTAAGGAGGGGACATTAAGGAGGGGAACAGGCGCTGAGCGAACACCAGCTGTACCAGCTACAGTGCAGAGAGATTTATGCAATGATCTAGTTAGTCCCTCCAATAACCCTGGAGGTTAAGCGTCATCACCCCCAGGCTGCAGATGACACTAAGCCACGTTTTGGCCATGAGGCAAGCGACAGCATCGGTTTTGCTTACCAGGTGGCACTGTGCCGGCACCGGGGACGACACACAGATGCTTAGTAAGAGTTTGCTGAACAAATAAATGAACGAGAACACCAAAGCTCAGAGCTTGAGCAACGTGCCCAAGGTCACACAGCTGTTAATAGCAGGTCTACTCCAAGTTCTGGGTTCCTCCTAGTACCCAATGGTTGGGATGCCTCTGGGGAAAGCCTCTTTGGCAGGGCCGTCGTCCATTGTCCCATCTCCCCTCCCCCACTTTTCCTTCTCTGCCTTCTCCACCCCTACTCACCTGAGGGCAAGGGGGGCAAGGGGTGGGGACCTCGTTCTTCTCTGGGCTGCTCTTCTTCTCGGCCATGGTACAGAGCCCATTCTGCACAGCCCTGAAGAGCATGGGGTTGAGGTCTCCGTACTCTCCAGAGGCCACTTCGATGACTAGGAGGCACAGAGGGGAGCGCTTAGCTAAGATCTGTCCTTGGTTCCCAAGGGCAAGCCAGCCCCTCCATGGGTGTGTGGGGAAGGCGAGTGACAGTGAGGCCCCTGCCCCAAGGAGGCCCGGGTGCAGGACCTGATCCCCCAGGTCTGGCCCAGCGTCATCACTCACTGAAATCAGCCGGGTTGTGGTAAGTGGGGCAGTGCAAGCCAAGCCCCTTCAGGTAGGGGATCAGGTTGGTGACCACGCCCTTGAAGATGCACTGACCCTGGCTCAGGATGTAGAGCTGAGGCAGAAAGAGAAGGGTGAGGAAAACACAGCCAGTGGACCGGCCAGGCTCCACTGGCACCTCTACTAATGCCCTTCCCTCTCCCCGCTGCAGGCCAGTCACCTGTGAGGCCCAGAGATGCTCACCTTGTCAAACATCTCAAAGAGCTTGGCACTGGGCTGGTGGATGGTGCAGATGATGGTCCGGCCCCCCTGGGCCAGGGACTTCATGAGGGACACCACTTGGAAACAGGAGGCGCTGTCCAGACCACTGTCCAGAGAAAGGCCACCAGGGGGTGGGGTGAGGTGGGCAGAGCCAAGAGAAGGGAGTGTTTCGGGTGGGGCAGCTGCTATGAAGGGGATGGAGCTGGCGGGAAGGGAGTCACTCTGGCCATCCCCGTAGCCTGTACATACTAGATGATTCAGGCATTTGGAGTTACCAAGAAGCCAGGAGCACCATTCAGTTCAACAAGCAAACTTATCGAGCAAGCACCTGTTGAATGCCAGGCACTGGGATTACAGTGATGGATAACTAAGACATAGATCTGGTCCGGAGGGAGGGAGAGGTGCACAGATCACTTGAGATAATGTGGAACATGTCCTAGAAACATGCGGTGACAGAGAGGGGGAAGATTCAGATCTGCCATACAGGGCTTGGAGGGTAGTCAGAGAAGTTTCCCGAGTGCATGTGGAAGAAGAAGGAACTAAGCCAGTGAAGGTGGAAGGGCAGGTGTGGAGCCGAAGGGCATTCCAAGCAGAAGACACAGCATGTGCAAAGCTTAGAGGCAGGAAACACATGTCTGGCCCAGGGAATTATAAGCAATTCAGTGTTATTAGAGCATAAAATACAAGACAGCATGAGGCAAGATGTGAGGCTGGAGAAGCAGGTTCAGACCAGGACCTTGGAAGTCCTCTGATTTTACTCGGAGGGCAAATGGGAATCGTTGTGTGTGTTTTCAAGCAGGGGAGTGAGTATTGCCAGACTTGTCTTTTAGAAAGCTGTCTCTGGCTGCGCTTTGGAGGAAGGACTGGCTGGGAGAGACTGAAGGCAAAGAGCTAGGAGTCTGTTGCAGAAAAACGGGCAAGAGCTGCTGATGTCCTGAACTGAAGCAGGAGCACCAGGGATGGGGGCGGGGCAGATCTGAGAGATGGAGAAAGATGGAGAAAGCAGGTAGAATCAGCAGGATTTGGTGACTGACTGGCTGTGGGGAAGAGAAGGAGAGGGAGGCATCAGTCAAGGAGGGCGTGGGGTTTCTGCCTGCGTGAAGGATGGGGCTGCTCCAGCAACGGGATTGGCAGGGACAGGGACGGATGAGGGGTAAGCCCTTATCATGGCCCCAAGAGGCTGCAAACACGGACTCTGGTCTCCAGCAGTGGAGCAGATGCCCGGGCTCAGGGCTGAGAGGAGGGGGCATCCTGGTGGGGGAGGAGGGAGAGACCTACCTGGTGGGTTCGTCAAAGAACATGACCGGCGGGTTGTTGACGAGCTCCAGGGCGATGGCCAGGCGCTTCCTCTGCCCACCGGAGAGCAGGGCTGTCCTCGTGTGCGAGCAGGACATCAGGCCCAGTGCTGTCAGGATCTCTGTCACCTGGCCCAGCCCCCACCCCCGTCCCAGGTCAGCTTCAAGTTCTCCGCTCCTCCCCACCCCCACACCACCCCAATTTAAAGAAGTCCACTTAAGTCCTTAAGTCCACTGTCCCAGCCTTGGCCCCCCAACTCGGGGCTCTAGGACCCAGAAGCACACACAGGGCAGCTGTCCTGTTCGCACCCCTTTCTCTTCCCCACTCACCAGTTCCTTCTTCACCTCCTGCTTCTCACTCAGCTTCAGGTTGGCAGAGACCTGAGGCCCAGAGAGTAGGCAGGTCAAGATATGTATGGGAGGAGGGCCCTGCCTTGACCCCTTGAGGATGGGGGCAGTGGACAGACGCGTGGGGAGGGGGGTTGGGAGGAGGCAGCGGCCATCCGGCCCTCACCATCATGGCTTCCCCCACCGTGAGGTGTGGCAGCAGCATGTCATCCTGCATGATGTAACAGGACATCTTGCGGAAGGTCCTCAGGTCCCGCGGCCGCCCGTTGACCAAGATCTGCCCCTTCATTCCAGACTCCCTGCAGGAACATTGGTCGTGGATGGGGGTCAAGGGCACCTCAGAACACTTTCTGGGCTCTCCCGGGGATCCTCCTTCCTGGCCCCTTCCCCCCTTCCTCCCCAGCCTCGTCCTCACCTGTACCCGGCCAGTATGTTCATGAATGTGGACTTGCCAGCCCCCGAGGGGCCCATGATGCCAATCAGCTCCCGGCGGCAGAATTTACCCGACAGGCACTTGAGGAGGGTCTTATAACCTGCAGTGAGGGAGGGAGGAACTTCAGATCAGGGTGTCAGTGAACAGAGGAACCCCAAACTCTTAGCAGCAGCCATGGCTATGATAGAAAGAGGCAGTCTCTACTCAGGGTAAATGGATTAGGATGGAGAAACAACCCCATATTCACACCCCTAGAAATGGCCACTACTAATGTCAGAGTACCAGAGGTGACCATCCTCTTCGGTAGGCTATGAAAAACCTCCACACCCTCATGGGGGGGGTGGTTTGTGGAGAGCCGGGTCAAGTTTATAGACGACCCTGCTCCCCTTCTACAAACACAGCAGTCACCCTCACTGCCTCCAGGAAGATTTTCCCAATGATCAGCCCGAGTGAGGGGGTCGAATGTCCTTGGTGTTCCCATGGTGCTTTGCACATGCCAGCATGTGACACGCCTGTCTCTCACCCCCGTCCCCCAACCTCTTAGTCTGTGAGCTGCTTGGGGGCAGAGTCTGTGTCTTGTTCATCTTTGTAACCTCAGCAGACTGTCTGGCATGTACTAGGTGCTCAGTCAGTGGTTCAGGAGCGTGTGTTCTCAGAGCTTTTGCTTCATTCTGGAAAAAGCCTTCTTCTTTGTGCTCCGTTGGCCCCCTAGGCTTGTCTCTGCAGCCCCTAATATGCCCCAGTAACATCTCGTCATTCATTCACTCATTGGGAGGCAGCATAGGCATTAAGAGTACCGATTTGGAGTCAGGTGGATCTAGGTTCAAATACTGGCTCCACACTTACCAGCTGTGTGACCTCAGGCAAGTTGCTTAACCTCTCTGAGCTCCAGGTCCCTCATCTGTAAAATGAGGATGATAGTACCTATCTCATAGGGTTGTTGTAAAGAGTCAATGAGATAATATATGTAAAGCTTATGACACAGTGCTTGGCACATAGAGTACACTTAAAAAGTGACATTTTATTATTAATTCTAGTTGACAAACGTTTATTGATATCGACTACATTCCAAGCTCTGTACCAGACACTGGACAGAAAATGAAGAAGACACATTTCCTGCATTCAAGAAACTCATAGTCTAGTTAAAAATGGTGGGAAACGTCTGTGGATCTGAGGAAAGATAAAATAAGGGTTATAATAGAAGCACAAATAATGCACAATGAGAATGCAGCAAACAGAACTGATGAGGGTGGAGGGGCAAGGGAAAAATCAAGAACGGCTTCCTGGAAGAAGTGGCAATTGAGCAAAGTCTTGAAGGATGATCAGCACTCAAAACTGGAGAGGAAAGCCAGAGGCTCTCCAATCCTTGGAAGGAGGAGCTCTGCCATATGAGAGCACATATGGAGCACAATCCAGGAAGCAGAGGTCAGAGACTATGGGGAGCCGCCCAGGGAAACAAGGTAGAGAGGAAGGAGGAAGCCCATGAGACCCCCCCTGCCTCCTCTGCCTGCAGACCTGCCTCAGTGAGGCAGAAACACTGATCCCCTACAGGCGATTTTGTTCATTACCACCCTCCCCCGACCCTCTCCACAATACCTCCTCAGCAGAGACAGTAAAGGGGTGTGACCTTTCCCTCTCCCTCCACACCACCCAGCTGTCCCTCTGGACGCATCCATTCAGAAGGAGGCTCAGTGGCTGTCCACTCTGGGGTCCTGATCACACCACCTGCCTGGATAGTGCTTTACAGTTTATAAACTCATTACTCCAGTTGTTTCTATAGCAACAGGGATGAGCCAACCAGGGCCCAGGGACATCCAGTGACTCACCCAAGGTCACATAGCAAGTTCTTCACTGGGAGAGGGCAAGTCATAGGTTCTGTCCCTCTGCCTCAGTCATTATGACCATCAGTCAGAAAGACGTGTGGTTGTGTACGCCAGCAAAACGCCTTTCAGAACACCCACAGGAAGTGATTTCTTTTGCAGGGGAGGAAGCTGGCAATGATGAACCTTCCTCTCATTTAATCACAGCCAAGCACTGGATTGAGCACTGATGCCTAATACAAATATCATCTTACACTTGCTTTTTCCAAAGCCGTTTCACAGATAATGCCTCAGCTGAACCTGTGCAATGACAGTTCTCACCGCCCCTGTTTACAGATGAGGAGAGTGAGGCCAAGAGAGGGTAAGCAGATGGCCCAAGGTCATCATCCAGCAGACAGGTGGCTAGGAACCCAGTCTTTGAACCCCCGCTCTTCCACAGCTGCTCATCATGGGAGAGGCCTGCCAGGCCTTGACAGAAAGACACACCAGAGTTCTAGGCCTGCCTCAGTCGGTAACTCTTGCAATTCTGTCAAGTCCCGTCAAAATCAGGACGGTAACATCTCCTCCCAAGGCATAACAGGGTCATTGTGAATGTTAAGTGAAGTATTTAATAATAACTAATAGGAAAGGGCTTTTGAAAACAAGAAACATCGTATACAATTAGGGGATTTGGGTAGCACCTCCTTACCTGGGAAAGGCAGAGCCTGCCCTCTCTCCACATCCCTTGCTCTTTCCCCCCTCTGCCCACTTCTAATTGCTTTCTGTCCTCCAGACAAGGGGAGAGGGACTCCAGAGAAAAGATAAGTCAAAGAGAGGAGGACAGAAGACAAAGAAAAGGGCAAGGGACAGAGGAGACAGCAAAATGGACAGTGGAGAGCAGCGGGCTGGCAAAGGCCAAAGGACCTGGTCAGAAGTGCCAATTTATGAATGGTGTGTTGAAGTAACCAGTCCATCTAACCACATTTCTTTCTTACCCACACATCTTTTTTTTTTTAATGTTTTATTTATTTCTAGCAGAGAGAGAAAGAGAGACAGCGTGAGCAGGGGAGGGTCAGAGAGAGAGGGAGTCACGGACTGAAACAGGCTCCAGGCTCTGAGCTGGCAGTCAGCACAGAGCCCGACGCGGGGCTCGAACCCACGAACCGCGAGATCATGACCTGAGCGAAAGTCGGACGCTTAACCGACTGAGCCACCCAGGCGCCCCTCTTACCCACACATCTTGAAACCGAGGAAACGAGAGGGCTAAGGACATAATGGCTACCTCCTCGTTTTGCCCAGAGCTGGTCTCAGGGCAGAGAGTCTACCCAGGGACAGGGCACCGGGCAGGGGCCCCAGAGGCCTCAGTTGCCATTGGCCCAGACCCTGTGACCTTTTGGTTGCTCATGGGAGTGAGGGTGGGGCATGCAGAGACAGCTCATGCTCGGTCCTGCTCGGAAGCACCCCAAACCTATTCTTAAATCTCAGAGAACAATGTCCCAGCCCCACCCCTCACTCACACCCAGCTCTGGGTGGGGGTGGGGGTGGGGAAACCCTCGGCTTCTCTATTCCCAGCTCAAGCCACCGAGGATGGGGGGAAGCAAGGGATCCTGGGGATGGCCAGGGTTCCAAGGCACTCAGAGCCCCAGCCCTACCCCTCCTGTGCTGATGAGAGAAAAGAGGAGCGGATGGGAACGGTGTGCCAGGGAAGTTAAGAGAGAGGAAAAAACAATACACTGAGAGCTGGAAAACCTGGCTTCTGGTTTTGGTTTTGCCATGTGCTAGCTGTGTGGCACTGGACAAGTTACTCAACTTCCCTGGACCTCAGTTTCCTTATTAGTGACGTGAGGATGTCATCTATCTTGCTAAAGCTTCACCCTCCCTGCCTTGGAGGACTTCAGCAAGAATGGAGTAAGAGGACAGGAATGAGAACATCTTTTAGGATTAGCGGCGTTCTGTGGGCGCAGGGATATTGTTAACCACTGGGGAGAACCCAAGCCTCAGACCAGCCCTCAAAGGCAGGAATTCTACCTAAAAATGAAGACAAACGCTCCTCAAGAGTCACTGAAACCCCAGGGGTTATAAAGTCAACTTAGAGGAAGACAGCTTCAGTAGCCACTGGGACCTAGTGTCCCATACGGTGCTCACAGGTGCGAGGGGGGCACAGACCTGCCACCTCCACTGTGTGCAGGGCCCGTTGGTGCAGAACGGGGGACACCCAGACCTCCTGCTGTCCAGGAGGCAATTCCTGGGGGCTCCACAGCTCCCCACCAGACCGCTCCCTTACCCCGTTTGCGCCAGCAGGGCCCCTCCCGCACGGAATAGGACAGCTCCACGAACTCGATGTCCACCGCTGAGCGCTTGGGGAGGTGGGAGAAGCGCTGGGCTTCGGTGATGTGGTTCTCCACCTTCTTCAGGTGCGTGGTCAGCATCGGGGGCTCCGCCCCGTCCTCCAGCGCCACGGCCATGGCCACGGCCCCGGGTCCTAGTCCACAGCCCACGGCCTCCAGCGCCTTCTCCGCCATCACGCCGCCGGCCTGCAGGGAGAGGGCCTGCTCGGTTCGCGGGAGACCCCCAAGCCTTGGCTCAAACCTCCCTCGCCTTCTAATGCTCCCCCACCCCCACTCCCCGCCTCCTTCTCAGGGCAGATCTGCTACTGAGAGCACCCCACTTCCCACCGCCGGAGCATCTGCCCTCTCCTGGCCCCCCAACCCCACTCCCGGCGCAGCAACGCTCGGTTCCGACCTCTCCTCGCTCCGGGCAGCCCCAGCTCCGGCCTGGCCCCAGCCCAACCCCTACAAGCCCTCACCCGCTCCCCCCTCCCCGCGGCGGCTCTAATCTCCTTACCCCGCAGGCCAGCAGCCCCTGGGGACTGGAGGGTTGGGGAGCGCGGAGGAGGGAAGGGGCGGCCCGCGGATGCTGCCCGCTAGCGGGTCAGGGTAGCCGGCTGCTCGCAGGGCGGACGGGCGGAAGGCGGAGGAAGAGGAGGCTCCGGGCCTCGCGCAGCATCCCCCTC
>NW_027527824.1:4809248-4813378 GCF_008692635.1 Crocuta crocuta
CGGACCCAAGACCTCCCCCCTCCGCCACCGCGCCACCTAGCCCCCCGTGGAGGGCTCCCTCCTCCCCATCTCCCGCGTGCCTAGTCACCTTGACGCGCCCCCGGGCCGGTGCGGACCGAGAAGCTCGGCGCTGCCGCGGGCCGGGGATGGAGACTCCGGGCCCTTCTCACCTGCCTCCNCCCGAGCCTGCCGGGCGACTGCGCTCTGCTCCGAGCTGCTGCTCGCCGGTCCCGCTGTTCTTAAAGGGCCCGCGACGCCCCGCAGCAGGCGGGGGGCGAGCACCGCGAAGGGGACGGCCGTGTCGGCGACGCGGAGGTCGGAGTCGGCGCAAGTGTGGCCCCGGGACTGGGGGTTGGCGGCGAAAGGCCGACTTGAAGACAGGAAAAGAGCTGAAGTCGTTCAGTGGGGACAGGTCCCTGGATTACATACTAGATGACGGCGGCGTGAACATGGGGTGGAGGTGGGCATTGGAGTGCAGATGCCGTTACTCTCAAGGGCTTGTGAAGCTGTCAGACTATCTGCACACATACACACGCCAACAGTTTCCCTCAGTTCCGGCTCTTGAGCTCAGGCTTCCCCCAGGGATTCCCCAAACTAGATAAAAAGGCTTTGAAAGCTAGTCTTAGGATAACCCCCTCCCCTTTCCCCACCCCCCTCCCCACTTTCCCTCTCTAAGCAGGGAGGAAACTTGTTAAGAAGGGTAGGAGGGTGGACTCTTTGGGAGAGCTTGCAAGCATCTCCAAGGTTAAGGTGGTACTTAGAACTCAGCCTGCTTTGACTGTAGAAATTTTTCTTCTCCCAGGCAAATTCAGGCCTTTAAGACAGGCACACGCCTGATACTAGAGACACATATGTGCCAGGGCATGCACAGGCCTCACTGACACTACTTTTGGCATCTCCTAGCACCCATGTGCATCCTCTCCCTCACCCCACAAGCCTTCAAATGCAGGTCCCCAGGACACTCCGGGGCTCTCTCCTGCTTTGCTCCTTTCTCTTGCTCCTCTTGGCCCCTGCTTGCCCCAGACCCAGTCTTCTAGGGGTAAGTCGGTTAGCCAGTTGAGACACGTGACCTGAGCTTTTAAGTTCCCACCTGTCACAGGGCAAAGACTGACGGGAGGGGAGGCTGCTGGCGCTGCTGCCACCTTCTTACTGCAGCAGTTGAGAGGTTACTAGCAGTCAAACCTCTCCTCTGCTCATCAGCCCCTCCTCCAGCCTCTCCGGTGCCTGGAGGCTGGCGGCCCCTGCAGGACATCAGCAGGCTCCGCCCTGTAACTGTAAGGTTCAGTGGATTTTGGATCCAGCCCTCCTTACCTTCCCCACCCCCACCCCCACGCCCCACATCACCGCCACTCCTCAGGACCCACAGCTCATTCTCCAGATGGACCCTCCATTCTCCAAGTTAACTGCAATGCTCTAGTATAAACTCCCTGTCGCCAATGGTTGCATTGAGCAATCATTATGGACCTCGCATTATCTGACTTAATTCCCACAATATCCTTATGAGACGGGCATTACAACTTCTCTTTAGAAATAAAGAAACATGCAACAATGTGGATGGAACTATAGTGTATTATACTAAGTGAAATTAGTCAGAGAAAAACAAATATGTGATTTTAGGCATATGTGGAATCTAAGATACAAAACAGATGAACATAAGGGAAGGGAAGCAAAAATAATATAGAAACAGGGAGGAGGGCAAACCATAAGAGACCCTTAAATACAGAGAAGAAATTGAGAGTTGCTGGAGGGGTCGTGGGTGGGGGGATGGGCTAATTGGGCAAAAGGCGTTAAGGAGGACGCTTGTTGGGAT
Organism: Crocuta crocuta; assembly: GCF_008692635.1. Taxonomy (NCBI): domain Eukaryota; kingdom Metazoa; phylum Chordata; class Mammalia; order Carnivora; family Hyaenidae; genus Crocuta; species Crocuta crocuta. The sequence goes on from NW_027527824.1 coordinate 4,811,059, forward strand.
GAGCACTGGGTGTTATATGTAGGGAGTGAATCACTGGATTTTACTCCTGAAATCATTATTGCACTATATGCTAACTAACTTGGATGTAAATTTTAAAAAATAACAAATTTGAAAGAAAGAAATGGAGGCATAAGGAGGTTGGTTAAGCAATGTGCCCAAGAGGACACATCTAGTCAGCAGCAGAACAGGGCTTGAACCCTGAAATTTTTGCTTTTACCCACCCTGCTATGTGGCCTCTCAGAACTCTATTCCTAAATGGACTGTCTCCTTCCTGTTTTCTAGACGGGCGCTTCCATTCTCACAAGATAACCACCACGTCTTAATGACACTCCACTCCTTTCCCTGGGATACAACTTTCCAATTCTCAGGAAAATTTCCTCCCCTCTTAGGAACACCATGTGCCGTTTTCCTTGGGACAGGCTTCCCCATCTTCAGAGACCATCATTTCCACGCCTTCGATCAGCTTTCCACACCATGGGATTTACACCCCATGCCCCAGAGCCATGGTCCTCAGCCTCGGCTATGAGTTTAGCATCACTTGGGTGATATCTAGAAAATATGTTTAGATAATACTGCAAACCAGTGAGTCCTGATCTCAGGACTCAGGTGTTAGTGTTGTTTTTTTTTTTTAATAGTTTATTTATTTTTGAGACAGAGAGACAGAGCCTGAGTGGGGGAGGGTTAGAGAGAGAGGGAGACACAGAATCCGAAACAGGCTCCAGGCTCTGAGTTGGCTGTCAGCACAGAGTCCGATGAGGGGCTCGAACCCACGAAGAGTGAGATCTGACCTGAGCCAAAGTCGGACACTTAACTGACTGAGCCACCCAGGCGCCCCCCTTTTTTTTTTTAATTTTTTAATGTTTTATTTATTTCTGAGAGAGACAGTGTGAGCAGGGCAGGGTCAGAGAGAGAGGGAGACACAAAATCTGAAACAGGCTCCAGGCTCTGAGCTAGCTGTCAGCACAGAGCCCGATGCGGGGCTCGAACCCATGAACCACGAGATCATGACTGGAGCCAAAGTCAGATGCTCAACCGACTGAGCCACCCAGGCACCTCAGGTGTTCATCTTTTTAAAAGCTCCCCAGCTGACTCCACTGGGTAGGAAGTCGAGAGCCCCTACCCTAATTGAACCTTCCATTCCCTGGGCTTGAACACTTGCCATGTACCCATGAAAGTCCTCTCTCTTCCCTAGAACAGACCTTCTGTTCTCTAGGACACCCTCTGCTCGTTGTGTGAACACATCTTCCATGTCCTGAATCTGAGGTCAATTATCTGTACTCCGACCTTGATGCTTTTATTCATTCTGTGTTCTTAAGCAACTTTCTCCACCTCTCTGAGCTTCATCCATGAAATAGAGATAAAAATCCTGCAGATCAGCCTCAAAAGATTCTCATGAGGTTCAAGTGTTCAAGAGCTTAGTGCTTATTCTCAAGAACAGATCATACATCCTTATTCCCCAGGCCAGACTTACATGGGTCATTTTATTTCCCCCAGAAGAGTCTCCCATTTTCTTGGCAAAGAAGGGGAAACTACATTTATTGAATGTCTACTATGTTCTAGGCACCTGGCATAATGACGTGATCTCTGAAAAGAGCTAGGTCTGTATCTTCCCTGAATTTCTAGAACATGGACACAGAAAATAATAACTATCCGCTGACTGAATGGTCTAACCAGTCTTCATGACAACTTGATGAGGTCACTATTATCCACCCATGTTTCAGATAAGGAAACTGATGCTCAGACAGGTCAAGTACAAGTTGATGTGATGGCTCCAGGGATGCATGTCAGAATCAGAGGGCAGGCTTGCTAAAACAAACTGTTAGCCCTACCCCCCCAGAGTTTCTGATTCAGCATCTGTGGTGGGGCCAGAGAATTGGCATCTCTGGTAAGTCGCTAGGCGATGCTGATACTGCTAGTCTAGGGACCACACTTTGAGAACCATTGATCAAGAGAACCTTCATCCCTCAGACCCGACCTCATCATTCCCAGAACAACCCCTCTATCTTCTACTATGGACCTTCCCTCAGATAGACCCACCCTCTCTTCCTCAAATAGTCCTCCTCCATTCCCTGAGATTGATCCTTTTCTTTCTCTAGGACCTTCCCAATTCCCATCCCAGACCCTTTCCCCCTTCCTAAGAGGGAGCCTCCAAAAAGGGCAGGTTCCGTAGACCCAGAAAAGTAAGGGTTGATGTTAATTGGCTTACGAGGAACAAGGCAGAAGTAGCAAATTCCTGTCTCAGCTTAGTGCCAGGAGTTAATCTAGCAGACGGGTGCTCTGGGCAGGGATTTGTGGGAGAAGCAGTTGGTAAGGAGCTTAG
>NW_027527824.1:4813437-4844009 GCF_008692635.1 Crocuta crocuta
GAATGTACTATGGGAGCTGGGAAGAAACTGGACTGCAGACTCTGGAACCAACCCAGGTCTGCTTCCCCCACCCCAGGCCACTCAACCACAGGGCCTCCCTTGACCACTGCGCTAGTCTCATCTTTGGAAAGAATGGTTTTAAAGTGTATTTGTCAACAGAAGGACCCTCTGCTGGTCACTGGGGGAAATGCAGCCCAGGACCAGGAATGACGGGTGGATAAAGGAGGCTGACGGAGCCCTCCCCCACTCAAGACAGGAAGTGAAGATGGGCATAGGCTCAAATCAGGGCATTGGAGGTGGGTACCTACTAGGCAGAGCTCCTGCTGTTGCCTTCTAAAAGCAACAGGGTTTTTTTTTTTTTTTAATTATAAAAATACAGGGTGTTGGGGCGCCTGGGTGGCTTAGTCGGTTAAGCGTCCGACTTTCGCTTAGGTCATGATCTCGCGGTTCGTGGGTTCGAGCCCCGCGTCGGGCTCTGTGCTGACTGCCAGCTCAGAGCCTGGAGCCTGTTTCAGTCTGTGACTCCCTCTCTCTCTGACCCTCCCCTGCTCACTCTCTCTCTCTCTCTCTCTCCTAGAAATAAATAAAAAACATAAAAAAAAAATACAGGGTGACGGGGTGGCTGAGTTGGCTAAGCATCTGACTTCCGATCAGGTCATGATCATACTAGTTCTGAGTTCAAGCCCTGTGTGGGGTTCTGTACTGACAGCATGGGCCTGCTTGGGATTCTCGCCCTCTCCCTCTTTTTCTGCCTCGCACCCACTCATGTGGTCTGTTTCTCTCTCAAAATAAATAATAAACTTAAAAAAAATAAGTATGGGGTCTGTCAGTTGAGCGTCGCACTTTGCCTCAGGTCATGATCTCCGGGTTCTCGAGTTCAAGCCCCAAGGCCCCTTGATAAGTATCCCCCCATCATTCAAGCCTTGAGCCCTGCATCAGGCTCTTGGGTCAGCGTGCAGCCTGCTTCAGATCCTCTGTCCCCCTCTCTCTGCAAGCCCCTCGCTGTCTCAAAAATGAATGTTTTTTTTTTTTTAAGTATAATATGTACCACTCTATCTCTCCCTTGCTATATAGCGCCACTTCCTTTTGCTAAGAAGAATATGAGAGACTCTCCAAAGCTGCAGTGTCAAGGTTCACTACCCGAGTCTCTGTCTCTCTTTCCTTCCATTCCCACACACCCTCCTCCTCCTCATCTCAGCTTGTCGTATTTCTTCCCCTATAACTTGAACTCCCACCACACCTCTTGGCTGTGTGTGTCCTTTGCATGGAATCAGCCTTAGTGCGGGTGTCTGCCCCGTGGTTCTCTGGGGTCAGTTCCCCTTGTGAGCCAGGGCCCCACTCCACCGCAGGGGGCACAAAGGCCTCTGCAGGTTGGTGTTTCCCTTGGATTCTTCCACCCCAGTGACTTGCCTCCACTCAGCAGCCTGCTTCTTTTAGATGTACCGTGGCCTCTGAATAGCTCCATTTAAAAAGTCCCCTTTCTGACCACAAGCATTCCCTTCTGCCCTCTAATCTTCAGAAGCCTCATTGGAACCTCTAATGCTTTGCTTTTTGAGTTTTTGTTTTTTTTTTAAGCTCTACGCCCAACATGGGGCTTGAACTCATGACCCTGAGATCAAGAGTTGCATGCTTTATCGACTGAGCCAGCCAGGCGCCCTGAAACTTCCAGTGCTTTGATCCTAAGCACTACCTCCTCCTCTCCCAGGGGCTCCTTGCTCAGTCTTCTCCCGCTGCGCTAATTACCCTGCTCCCTGGCCCCACATAATCCTTGTCCTGGCTGCGGGTCAACCCAGCGGTCCGCCTTCTGCTTTTCCAGGGGTGCTAGTATTTGCTACAAGAAAGTATCTGGTTGTGGTGAAATTTGCAAGTGCCTGATCTTGGCCTTTGACCTCAGCTATGCCATCAGGTGATCTCACTCCTTTATCTATTAATGTCAGTTCTTATAAATCTCCTCAAAACTTTAATTCCCACTTTCTCCAGGAAATAGAGACAACCAGATGCAAAAACCTTCTCACCCATCCCATTCATCCCTCCGGCCCTCTACTCAAAAGGAAGGGGCGTCTCCCTTCCTTCCCCAAGCGTCATCTATCTACTTGTCCTCTATATTCCTTGCCCAGTCGAGAAATTCAAGCTATTTAACGTGGTATGAAAAGCTCCCAGCCTCCACCAACCTTCCCTCTCAGCCTCAACTCCTGCTGTTGAACATGATGGGTGTGCTCCTTATTCCCAAAGGGCACCGTGGGATTCCTGCTCTTGAGCAAAGTTCATTCATTCATCTACTATTCACTATACCTATATTCGATAGGTCATATTCTTACAGAAGTGACCTGATTCCTCGTGACCATTCCTCCCTCTCCTCATCATGGGGAATCATTTCTCTTCTATACCTTATTCAGCTCTTCTGTGCCTGTGGACTTGCTGCAAGTAAGAGAAAAGAAGCATTTGCCTCCACACTCCTGGGCTACCTGCCTTCTCTCTACCCCCACTTTTTTTTTTTTTAATGTTTTATTTATTTCTAGGAGAGAGAGAGAGAGAGAGAGACAGCGTGAGCAGGGGAGGGTCAGAGAGGGAGTCACAGACTGAAACAGGCTCCAGGCTCTGAGCTGGCAGTCAGCACAGAGCCTGACGCGGGGCTTGAACCCACGAACTGCGAGATCATGACCTTAGCGAAAGTCGGACGCTCAACCGACTAAGCCACCCAGGCGCCCCTCTCTACCCCCACTCTTTAAGGAAGAGTAAGATGGGTTGTCTCCTTAATGTTCAGACACCGTATCTGATGCATGTGAATGAAACCCTAAGACAATCAAATTAGCATGGTCACCCCCCCTAGCTCCCAAGTTCTGCTCTGACCCAGCCCCAGCCTCTGATATCCTTCCACGGGCCTCGAGCTGCTTTGACTCAATAACCCCTCATGCTAGGTCCAGTGCTTTCTAACCTATGCATGCTGAGCCCCAGAATCCCCTCCCCCTGAAGAAGTGGATTCACATGGTAGCAAGCCAGAATCTCTTTCGCTGTCCTCATGATACAGAGCACAGGACATGGTGTGGACATAACTACTAAGACTGGCAAGGAAGGTACTTTACATAAGGCATTGGCTTGCTCCTCAAGACACTGCTCAACTGAGGAAAGGATGACACCAGTAATGCTGGAGAGGGCAGTCTGAGCCACTGCTTAGAACACCCGCCAGGGGGCGCCTGGGTGACTCGGTTGTGACTGACTCTTGATTTCAGCTCAGGTCGTGATCCCAGGGTCGTGGGATCTAGTCCCACGTTGGGCTCTGCACTGAATGTGGTGCTTGCTTGGGACTCTCTCTCTCGGCTCCTCTTCCGTGCTTGTGTTCTCTAAAACATTTTTTTTAAAAATTAAAAAAGAACACCAGCAAAAAAAGGGCACCATCCAAAAAAAAAAAAAGACAAAAATTGAAACCAGAATTTGGTAATTAATACATACAGCTAACCCCTCAGCAACACAGGTTTGAACTCCATGGGTCCAATTATAAGTGGATTTTTTTCCATAAATACAGAACAATACAGTAAATGTATTCTCTCTTCCGATTTTTCTTAAAACATTTTGTAAGCTTATTTTATTGTAAGAATATGCAGCATATAATATATATAACATACAAAACACGTGTTAATCAACTTCTTATGTTATTGATGAGGCTTCTGATCAACAGCAGGCTATCACCAGTTAAGTTTTAGGGGAGTCAAAAGTTAGACATGGATTTTCAAGGATCAACTGTATGTTTTTGAAAGTATAATTAGTTGGACATACCTATGTATGCTTCATATTTCCATTTTGAATTGTGTATGGAAAATGGGGTACCACCATGTTTTCAAGGTCTGGAGTCTGTAAAGTCTCCATCTGATCCTGATTAGGAGAAAGATCTCTAACGACTTGCCTTTGGGGTTTGTCTTTGGCCCTGTTCTAGTCAACCTTTTAATCCACCTCTTAGGGACAGGTGTCAACCTATCAAGACAAAATTTAATAAGGACGAACACGAGGGCCTACTGTTAAGTCCAAGGTAACAACGCCATTACCTCTGAAGAAGAGGAGCGTGGTTTGGGCAGTAAGTATGTAACGACAGGGGTTCTAGATGGCAGTGGCTTCACAACGTGTAACCACCAAAAACACAGGCCCATAGGAGGTGGGGGTGGAAGGGGCCCCAAATTCCATGACGTGAGGAGACCCAGAAAAAACTGAGGGTACTTGGCCCAAAGAAGCCTCAGTTGTCTTCAACAAACTGAAGGCCTGCTGGGGGGAGCAGATTATACTTGTTTAGTGGAGGGACAGGGCGTGGGTGGCAAAATCAGTACAGGGCCCTAGAGGCCCGAGCCTGGAAATGAGATGGCCTTGCTTGTGCAAAGCTCTCATTCCTGCTTCCTGTCTTCCCCACACCGCCATTTCCCGGACGGCGCTCCCGTAGAGGCAACGTGAACACCCACACAGACAGAAGCTTAAAGCCCGCATCGATTCTTGCCTGAACTCTTGCCGGAAGCCCCCTAACTTCTCACTGCTCCAATTTATTTTCCTCATCACTGGCAGAATTGCCATCCCCAAACCTCACACGGGTCCTTTTGGGTGGCCTGGCCTTCTTTCCGGGTCGCGTCTCTCCCCACAGCGTACTGCCCTCTGTGCTGCAGGCCAGAGTCAGGTGTACAGACTTAGTTTCCTCTACTGGAACAATGTGTCCACCTCTCTGTACGCTGTAGCTCTCAACACTTCCTTGAGGAAGCCTTTCCTCATCCCTCGCCCATGCAACACCGCCTCCTCCTCCTCCGAGCCTCCTCAGGGAAGTCTGGAGGCTTCCATGACTCCACTTACTTAGGTCTTTCCTGGTTTCTGGATTGCAAGTCTCTTGAAGGCAGGTCCTGGATTTTTGTCTTCTCTGTATCTTTACCACCTGCCACAGCGCCCGGACTATAGAAGAAACTGGGTAAATGCCTGGAATTAATGAAGAGACTGTTCTTTCCTAAATTCTTCCTGTAAGAGGCACACGCTGTTTTTGTAATAAGAATTAAGTTCGGTCCTCTCAAAAAGGTGCAAAAATCCTTTGTGGACAGCTTTCTGCCCACGAACACCCCTGGGAATATTTATTCCTTCGACCTCCAGAATGGCAGCGACCTTAAGAATGGACACACGGTGCCAAGAAGTGGCTAAACAGGTCATAAGAAATGGTTCTTATTTTCAAGAGTTTCAATTTCTTTAAAAATCTAGTGAAAAATAGATACTTTCCTCAGGAAACTGTACATTCAGATCAATTTTCTAACTTGGCCCTTAAACCTACGGTACCTGCCATTCCCTAGGGCCTCCAAATCCACCATCCATTCCAGTTTCCTTCTCAGCCCCAGAGGTAAAGAGACCCTGCCCCAGAGACACTGGATTCTAACCGGGACTTGGACGGTAGAGCTGTGGCCGGGTGCCCTACCTTCCTGTCTCCCAACCGATCGTGCATTCTAGAGGGAGTGCTACTACTGCCCCCTCACAGCCTACGCCCGAGACCTCCATGGAGACGGCAGATGCTCTGAGAAGAAATGGAGAAGTTTCACCAAGGGGGGAGAGGGAGGGGAGCAAGAGTAAAGGTAAAAACAAAAACAAACCCCAGTCACAAAAAGGAGAACAAGCCTAATTAGTCAACTCCTCTTCTGGGCAACGGTGTCTCCTATCTGGTTAACAGCCACCAAGCGTAAGGAAGAAATGAGTAAGAGCCCGAGTGTTTCTTTTATTACTGAAACAACCGTTACACACACACTCAGCGCCTGCGATCCCATCCCTGAGGACATCCATGAAAGTCCTTACGGTTGCAGGAGCCCTTCAGAGGAAAGCGGCTGCCCAGTTCACGCCCGCTTCGCTGGCTGTAAGGAAAAGGCCCTCGCAGGGACCAGTTACAGGTCATCCCGGGACCTAAAGACCCCTAAAGATGGGAATGGATGCGAGTTGGCAGGGGATTTTGATCACTGTTTCCGTGTGACTAGGGGATTACGGATAAGCCTGATACTAGTCCCTCTACAAAACCACGCACGCCTAGGGTATCCCCCTCAAGGAATCCAAACTCCTCAGGTCCCCACAAAATGCGGTCTGGCAGAAAAGGAAGTCCTTAGAGTCCGCTGAATGACCTAAGCCGGGTCCAGAGTGCACCACGCCACTCTTGACACCGCCCTTAAAGGCCTCCACTGGCAGGGGCAGCCCACCAGGGGCAAAGCCACCAGCCTGGCTCAAACCCGAGCCTGGGGTAGAAATGGTGAGGCTCTGCAGCCTTCACACCATCTGGACTTCCGGCTCCTCAGCTATTCCCTGAAGCTTTTCCATGACGTCCCCGGAGCGGGGCTCAGGGGCTGGGGGAGGCTCTCCCGGGGCCTCGGACAGCACATAGTAGACGATCTCCTGCTCTCCTCGGGCATTAGTCTGGTTCACCACATGGATGACGGGGCTGGGAGTGTCCTGAGAGGAGGAGAGGGCCGTGCCCTCACCGCTCCCACCCTCCTCTTCCTCTTCCTGGGGTCCTGGCTCCCCTGGCACTGCTTCCAGAATGATGCCCTGCAGGCTGCTCTCATTCAGCGACGCTCCCAGGCCCAAGCCGTCCTGTGGCTGCCGCAGCAGCTGCTGTGTCAGCTCCACGCTCTCGTAGCGAACCAGCTGCAGCCGCATGTAGCCATCTTCGTGCTCCTTGTACCTGGGGAAGCAGGAGCACAAAGGGCAGCTAACACGTGCAGGGGGACGCAGAAACGTCCAGAGACCAGCGAGGTATGGGACAAACAAAGGATGGGAGATGCCCTGGGATTTTAAGTGATAGGAGTGTGAGACCAAAAAGGTCTTTATTGGAATATGCAGAAGGCTCGAAATGGAGTGTGGAGGGGGAAAAGAAAAGATCTGTGTTGGAGGATTGGGGTGTCACAGGACCCAGGAGATGGCCGTGGGGCTACGGATGAGGGCCCGTAGGCGCCAGTTCCGGCCGCAGGGCTGTGGCACCATGCCTCCCATTCAAAATCAGAAAAATCATCTTTGCTCCACCACTGATTTTCAGGATTCCCCAAGCCTCAGTGGAGATGGTGGACATCCAATCATCATCAAACTCAAGGTTTTTAACTTGTTGAAAAGGCATGGTGGGGGGAAGAGGTTTGTGAATCTACGGGGCAGGGTTGAGAGACATACCGAAAACGAGGGTGCCCTGAGGGCCACTTGAACTGGTGCTTCTCTCGAAGGTGCACGGTGAGGTTGTTGCCCCTCGTGAAGCATTTGTCACACACGTGACATTTGTACCTCGGCTCTGAGTCTCCCTGATGGGGAGAGGAGGGGAGGGAGAGTGAGGTCAGCTCTTCATCCTGGGCTCCCCCACACCTGCGCTTGCCCTCTCCCACCAACAGCCCCACTCACCTCATGCACCTTTCGGTAATGGGACTTGATGGAGCAGAGGGATCGCGCGCTGAAGGTGCAGCTCTCAAAGTCACACCTGTAGGCTGGCTCCTTGCTATGGGTGTCCAGGTGCTTCCGCAGGTCAATCAGATTCTTGCAGCTGCCAGGAGAGGTCAGGAGTGGTGGGAGGGCACGGGGAACCCTGGACCTCGAGTTCTCTGATTTCTGGCCCCTGGTTCCCCTTACCTGTAGTCACAACAGTCACATTTAAAGGGCCGGTCCTCGCTGTGGCGAAAGCGCATGTGGTTCCGGAGGGACGATGGCAGCGGGCAGGTCATATCACACAGAGGACACTTATAGTGATTCACTGAGAGAAGCAGAGAGGAGGCTGTGATCGGAGGCCTAGCAGATACCTGGAGGGTGGGCTAGGAGGTTGGGGGCGCTGGCCGCTCACCATGGTTCCGCATATGGTCTCGCAATAGCCGCTCAGTGGCAAATCTCTTGGAACAGTGAGAGCACTGGAAGCGTTGCTCTGCGGCAGGGCAGGCAGAAGAGAGGCTGGGCTGCAGGGGATGGCAGAGAGGCCCAGACAGGAGGGCAAGCCCGGGGAAGGGGACCACCCGAGAATGGGGGAGCTCAGGAATCAGGGGAGGACACTGTACCACGGAAAGAGCATGGCAACTGCAGTCGAGAACCTGAATTACAATCCCTGCTTGACCCCTAACTAGCTGTGCGATCTCAGGGAAGTGAGTTAAACTGACCCTCGGTTTCTTAACCTGCAGAAAGGGGGAGGAGTGGCATACCTCACGGGGTTGCGAGGATTCACCGGGAAGAGACATGGCACATTGATTGTATGTACTGGGAAGAGATATGACACTGAATAAGAGCACCTGATGACTCTCCCGTCACACTGTGGTAGGTGACTGAGCCCTAAAGGTAGATGTAGCCAAGCTGCAGATGCCTTCACTGGCCCCCTCTACCAGAACATGGCCCTGACGCCCACCGCAAGGACGGCCCACACCCACTCCCCTTCTTCTCTGACTGCTTACGATCCAATGCGGTCTGGCGACGGATGTGATCTAAGAATTTGGTGTTGTTGGCGAACATGCCCCCGCAGGTGGGGCAGGCCACCACCTTCTCCTGGGTGTGGCTGCGGAGGTGCTCTCGAAGCTTACGGCAGTCCTTGAAGGTGCAGGTACAGCCTGGGAAGGAAGGCCCAGTCAGGCTCAAACCCCCTGAGGGGGCTCTGGCACCAAGTCTCCAGCCAGCAGCAAACCAGACCCTGGGGGACTGGTCCCATACCTAGCTGCCCCAACCCCTTAGCACCCCCAGGGGTTCTTTCAAGACTGGAAGTTAAGGAGTGGCCCTACCTTTCCAGCCACACAGCACCACATGGCTGTCTTTGCCTACTGCTTGGTATTCACAGCACAGACTGTGCGCTTCCACGTGCCGATAGAACCACTCGGGGTTGTCGAAGGAACTCTGTGCCAGGAGCAACTCAAGGTAAGGACAGAGGGAGGGTGGAGGGCCTTTTAGCCCCACATGTCCCAAGGGGGTTTCTTGGCTGTCTCCCAAATTAATGCGGTGGGGATGAGAATGCTTGTGCATGGTGGCTCAACAGAAATGACATGAGACAGCAGCAGGCACCTGGCAGACGTAGGGCATCCCTGAGAGGGTCAAGGCATCTTGAGCTAAGATCCCCAGCTTCCTTCCACCCCTACTCCCAGCACTGCCCGCTGACCTCACAGTGCTCCCACAGACACAGGAAGTGGTCAGGGATGTCAGGGATGATGTTGCGGCTCTGGAAGTCCAGGATGCAGGGGCTGAGGTTGGCCTGGCTCTGCAGGGCCTGCAGCCCCCACTGCTTCAGCTTGGTGTGGTAGCAGTGGAAGTAGACGTGGCGGATGAGGTCAGCAGAACTATCCATAGAGCAAAAGCCACACTCCTGCCACAAGCAGGAGAATTCTTCTTCTGCAGAAAGGGGTTTGGAGGGAAAAGTCTGATATGTTCCAAAGCTCAGCTCTCCTTCTACCTGTAGCACTCAGCAATGAGCGAGGAGGCTGAACTCTGACCAAATTACCGCAGTTCATTCGGCAAATTGTCAGTGTTTAACAACTACCAATCGTGCACCAGGCACTCGGGGGGGTATAATGAGTAAAGAGTCTCAGTCCTCACCCTCACGATAGCTTTTGGTCAAGGGAGAAGAAACATTAAGTAATCCCACATATAAATATAGAACTGCAGCTAGTCATGAGTTCTATAAAGGGGGCAGGGGGTGCGGGTTACTATAACATAATTAAACAGAGCTAATTTGATGTAAGCATGGATGACCTGGAAGCGTCCCTGCATTGAGATCCGAAAGGCAAGTGCTTGTGAACAAGACAGTGAAGTGCAGTCAAGGCGGAGGGAAGGGTGTCAGCAAGGCCCAAGCCACAAACTCACAGTGTGGCTGGCATGCGCTGCTGGCTCCCAAGCTGGGACACCCCTCACTCCTTCCTGCCAGACCACAGATCCTTCTTTCCCCCATGTTCTGCCCGGAGATCCATCCTCTCCGGGAAAGCTATCGGCTGCTGCAGTCCAATGTCTAGCTTTCAAGCAGCTCTCTCAAAGCACACTTTCAATGCTTTCTGGGGGTTTACTTGTTTTAAAAAGTAGGTACTTTAAGATATATGATAATCCCCTAATTACTCTTTTGTGTTATATTATTTGACTTCTGAAACTGTTACTTATACTTCGTAGTCACTAGACTTAGAACAGAATTTGAGGTTGGGAAAGGAGAGCTGCCTCTGTACTTTCTGTGGAACAGAACTTTTAAAACTGTGTTGTGATCTATTAGGGACTGAATTATTAATTTAGGGGATTGCAAACCATTTTTTTTCCCTTAAGTAGGCTCCATGCCCAACGTGGGGCTTGAATTCACGACCCTGAGATCAAGAGTCACATGCTCTACCCACTGAACATGTCAGGCGTTCCCCCCAATTTTTTTTTAAACGGAAAAGAATAAGAACACTTGAGAGAACATTTAATAAAGGCAAGTATTGTTTCAAATATTTTTTAACTTTTGCATCTAGGGTTGGGAAGTAAAATGCATGCCTATCTGGTAGTTGCAGTGAAAAAAAATTGAGACGTACTACCAGAGAAGCAGAAAAGCAGGTTGTCGACAGCTTGTATGATATGATCCTTTTTAAAAAAGAAAATTGTCTTTATCTAATTTACTGAATGCAGAGAGACATCAAAAAAAAAGAACATTCGCTAAAGTACTGTCACTAATTGCCTTTTGATGGCGGGATGGCCGATTCCTCCCCCATTTCCTTGTTGAATGAGTTTCTATGCTGAGTCTACAACGCTTTCATAAGCAAAACAAGCACAATTAGGAAAGTCAGGCGGTCCACCTTCCTTGAGCTCCTTCCCCACCCAGTCCTGCCCCCTTACCGAGCGGGTCCTCCTCCTCCTCCTCCTCCTCCTCCTCCTCGGAGCCGTGCAGGTGCTGCTGGAGGTGCTGAGTGACGTGCTCGCAGAACTCCTCCATGGCTGAGCACACAAAGGAGCAGGACCCCCACTCACACTGTAGCCCCAGATTCTCCTTTCGGGGAACTTTCCCAGGGGGCGGCATGGCCTTCGCCCTAGAGGAGGAAGAAATCCACAGCTGCAAGGATCCCACCCAAGTGTTGGCAGCGGGGGAGGGGGGAGGAGGGCGCAGGGCGGGGCTGAGAGATGGAGTAGCAGTTCCTGCAACCCTGGAAGCCGTCTGGCGTTCTTGGGAAGGGAAAACATACACTAACATTATTGAGCGTGTGTCAGGCACTGAGCTAAGAACTTTAAAGGCCGATTTCTCTTGAAGCTTCAGAGCAACTGGCCAAGAAAGAATTAATTATTCCGATGGGATGCAGAATAATGCACAGGTTCAAAGAGATGGCTCTGGACAAGGAACAGACTTCAAATCTAGACCCCTGTGTCCACCACCTACTAGCTGTGTGACCCCGGCCAAGTAACTTAACCCTTCTACTCCTGAACACCTTCATCTTCAAAATGGGGATAACAAAACCTTTGTTTTTAATTTCACACTTAACTATATGTCAAGCATCATACTAAGCATACTATATTGACATAATATAATTCAGTGACATATTGAATTACCAACACCATCCTATGAGGGAAGTACTATTTTTAACTTCATTTACAGATAGGAACCTCAGACTCAGGGAGGTTAACTGGTTTGCTCAAGGGCACACACTACTGGTGTGGTAGGGTCAGTTCAGATGGACTCCAAGGTCCATATTCTTTCTTTCTTTCTTTCTTTCTTAATGTTTTTTTTATTTCTGAGAGAGAGAGAGAGAGAGAGAGAGAGAGAATCCGAAGCAGACTCCAGGCTCTGAGCTGTCAGCACAGAGCCTGACGCAGGGCTCGAACCCACAAACCGAGAGACCATGACCTGGGCCAAAGTCGGAGGCTTAACCGACTGAGCCACCCAGGTGCCCCTCCAAAGTCCATCTTCTTTCTAACCAACACAGCTTGCAGCCGAGCCCAGAAGCTCTTTATTTCTTATTGCATCATGTCGTAAATCCTCACCAGACTTTCAAACTGCCATACTATTTGCCTTTGCCTAATCCATCCAGTGCTTACTCACCACTGCCCTAACATCCTCTGACCTAAAATGGCCATTTGACCCTTGAAGGATGAGATCTGAACTGTGAGGGTCCATTTATATGCAGATTTTTTCCAATGCCTTTCAAATACATTGGAAAATTTTGGGATGTTTGCAACAATTTGAAAAAAATTGCAAATGAACTGTGAAACCTAGAAATATTTTTTAAAAATTAGGGGTGCCTGGGTGGCTCAGGTGAAATGTCCAACTTCAGCTCAGGTCATGATCTCATGACTTGTGAGTTGAAGCCCCACACTGGGTTCTGTGCTGACAGCTCAGAGCCTGGAGCCTGCTTCAGATTCTGTGTCTCTCTCTCTCTCTGCCCCTCCTCTACTCACACTGTCTCTAAAAAAAAATTTTTTGTTAAATAAGAAAAAGTTAGCTATGTCACAAATGCATAAAATATATGTAGATACCGGACTATTTTATTGTTTACTACCATAATATATATACAAATGTACTATAAAAAGTTAAAATGTTATCGGAGCACCTGGCTGGCTCAGTCACTGGAGCATGTAATTCTTGATCTCAGGGTCGTGAGTTTGAGCCCCATAATGGGTACAGAGATTACTTTAAACTTTTTTTTTTTATAGGGGCGCCTGAGTGGCTCAGTGGGTTAAGCATCCGACTTCTGCTCAAGTCAGATCTCATGGTTCATGGGTTCGAGCCCCGCATCAGGCTCTGAGCCTGGGGCCTGTTTTGGATTCTGTGTCTCCCTCTTTCTCTGCCCCCTTTCCCATTCA
Source organism: Crocuta crocuta (assembly GCF_008692635.1). Classification (NCBI taxonomy): domain Eukaryota; kingdom Metazoa; phylum Chordata; class Mammalia; order Carnivora; family Hyaenidae; genus Crocuta; species Crocuta crocuta. The sequence continues at coordinate 4,826,179 of NW_027527824.1, forward strand.
TACTCTGTCTCTCTCTGTCTCAAAAATAAATAAACTATTAAAAAAAACACTTTTTCTTATTAAGTTAAAATTTATCAAAACTTACACACACTTACAGACCGTCATCTTTTCATTTTTGACATCTAGTGTTAGTAATACATGTAACATCTGCAGTGTTTTGTGTTTTGTGTTTTTTTTACATATGACAATATTTTTTAAAGTTTATTTAGAGAGAGAATCCCAAGCAGGCTCCACACTGTCAGCACAGAGCCTGGAGCCTATTTCAGAGTCTGTACCTCCCTCTCTGTCTGACCCTCCCTTGCTCACGCTGTCTCTCTCTCTCTCTCTCTCTCCTAGAAATAAATAAAACATTAAAAAAAAAAAAGAGTTGGACACTTAACCAACAGTAGAGCTATAGTAGTTAAGCTTTGGGGGAGTCAAAAGTTATACATGGGTTTTTGACTGCACGGCGATGGCATGCCAACCCCCACACTGTTCAAGGGTCAAGTATAGATCCATTTGAACATAAAAGGCCGTATCTGTCTAGCTGATATCGTACCTTGGGTATATTTGGTGAATACAAATGCAGGGCTGTCTAGCCACACCCCCCCCCCCCCGACCCCCGCGAAGATTCAGACTCAGGTAGGCTGGGGTTAAGCTTAGATATCTGCCCTTTTATGTCAGCACCCCAGGTCTGACGCAGGCAGTTCCAGAAGCACAATTTGTGGAACAATAAAAGAATAGTTTCCCTCATTAAAATGAAACAGAATGACAGAGGACAACAGTGAAAGGAAAAGTTCAGGGCAAGAGAGGACACTAAGAGGCCTTGACTCTGCCCGGGGAGTGTCACCTCCAGAAGGATGTTCACTGTTGTTGCCCTGGAAGGGAGCAGAGCACTGGTCTACCTGACAGAGCTAGGAATTCTGGAAAAGGCTTTTCCTTACTACACACTGGGGGGGGGAACAACAGAGGAAAAAACAAAACACATGAACTCCTTCATGCCTACAAGTTCAAGAACCTCCTATACCTAATTGCTTATCAGAGGAACCCCTTTTTATTCCAAGACTTTGCCCCTCCTCCGAGAAGAAGCCAGTCACCTTGGACACTCTGGGATGTCCATGGGGCTGCTCGAGACTTAAGACGGAATCTTAACAGGAGAAAATGTTGACTGTTTTTATAACATCGAGGTAGGAAAAGTAGGAAACGCCTTCCTCAGGCAGACACAACACCCCAAACCTCCTCTCTCTGCCTGGGATTCAAGTTCACTTAGTACTGCATGCAAGACTCTTCAACTGGCCTCAACTTACCTCTCCAGGAACTGGGTAAGAAAACTAACCCTTACGGAGGGCCTACCATGAGTCAGCCCTGTGGTGAGTCCTCTTCCAAAGTTCATTTCAAAGTGAGAGCACCCACACTCTAACCCAAAGATCATGCCCTCCTCCCCTACACCATGCTGCTGCCCTGGCTTCCTCTCCCGTCCATTCGCTTCCTCTTCCTCTCTGATTCAATTAACTGTGTCCTTAAACACATTACATTCTCCTCAAACCCTCTGCCTGAGAAACTTCTACCTATCTTTCAAGCCCAATGTCCCCTCCTGATGAGTCCTTTCCCAATTAATTCATCCAGGTACAGCGGGAATATCCACCTGCTGTCCCCACAGCACTGTGCACGCCTTCATTATGGTGCTGCTCCAGTGGCATGGAAGGTCTGTCCCCCCAAGGCTAGGAGCTCCTCAGGGCGGGGCCCATCACCCTCCACTGCCTGTTCCCAGCATGAGCACAGAGCTCTGTACTCTCTAGACACTCAATAAATGTCAGGATCTGATCACATTCCAGGAAGCTTTCCAAAACTACCTGCCCCTCAGATTACTCTTGCGTCTTGGTTCTATAGCTGGCATAGGTAACACTAGAAAATCTCGACCCTATTTGTATGCTGCCCGTGGTCGCTCATGGTCATTTGATGTGTTCTATTCTCATTTACCCAACTGGACAATCTTAGCTGCTTCTAGTTAGAAAGCGTATCACGCCCATCTGTGTCCTTATACCATGTCCAGTACAGTGCTGAGCACACATACACTAAATACACATCTGTTGACTGGTGGGAGAGACTGAGGAGATGGGTTATCTAGATATCCAGAATGACCTGAAAGTTAGGCAAAGCTCCCTGAATCCCTCTTTCGCTGTCCCCCCAGCCTTCTTTACTTTCTCTGTCTGTACCCTGCTTGTTTCTACCCTGGGGAGCAGTGGGACAGTGGCTATCTGTGGGCAAAGTGAGGCAACGTGTATACTGGCGAGGGAAAGGACAAGCTGTCAGAAAACCTGGGTTCAAGTTCCCTGTCTCAATGGTTTTACTCTGCCTAGAATAATGTAACATTAAGCACCTACTATAGATAAAGCACTGTTCTAAGTATCTTATGTGTACAAAAACTCATTAATACAACCACCTACCTACTGAGGGAAGTACCATTATTATCCCACTTCACAAATGAAGAGATGGGCCCTCATAGGTTAAGTAATTTACCCAAGGCCACAAGCCAGGAAGTGCTGGAGACAGAATTCAACGCCAGGGAATCTGGCTCCATTTTCCTTCTATATCTGCCATCTTATCTCTTCTTGTCTGACTCCTTCCTACCCACAGACCTCATATCTGTATACACAATACCCCAAACTTGTTTTATTAAGTACTTACTTTGTCAATTTCCTCCAATCAACTGTGAGCTCCTAGAAAGCCTGACCTGTGCCGTGTTCAGTTCTAACCTCAGAGCCAGCACATCCTAATACAAGCTCTTTTAAAGTTCAAGTGAATCGATAACTTGTTACTTTATTTTGGATAAATCACCTGGCTTCTGTGAACCTGTTTCTTTAGAACAGGACACTGGTGGGGAGCCTGTGTGGCTCGGTTGGTTGGGCGGCTGACTTCAGCTCAAGTCATCATCTCGCGGTCCGTGGGTTTGAGCCCTGCGTCGGGCTCTATGCTGATAGCTCAGAGCCTGGAGTCTGCTTGGGATTCTGTGATGCCCCCTCTCTCTGCCCCTCCCCCGCTTAAGCTCTTCTCTCTGTCTCTAAACATTTAAAAAAATTTTAATAAAAAAATAAGTAAATAAAATAGGATACTGGGGTGCCTAGGTGGCTCAGTCGGTTAACCGTCCAACTTCAGCTCAGGCCATGAACTTGAGGTTCATGAGTTCCCACATCAGGCTCTATGCTGACAGCTCAGAGCCTGGAGCCTGCTTTGGATTCTGTGTCTCCCTCTCTCTCTGCTTCCTCCCCTGCTCTGTCTCTGTCTCAAAAATAAATAAATATTTATGGGGCGGCTGGGGGGCTCAGTCCGTTAAGAATCCGACTTCAGCTCAGGTCATGATCTCATGGTCTGTGGGTTCGAGCCCCGTGTCGATCTCACAGTCTGTGGGTTCGAGCCCTGTGTCGGGCTCTTTGCTGACAGCTCAGAGCCTGGAGCCTGCTTCAGATTCTGTGTCTCCCTCTGCCCTTCCTCCACTTGCACAGTCTCTCAAAAATAAAATTTAAAAAAATTTAAAAATAAACAAAACGGGATACTAATATCACAGCTGGTGACCGGAGTCAACAAACCTGGTTAGAAAGCTCCAACATCTACTAGCTGTGTGACTCTAGGCAAGTTACTTAAGCCTCAGTTTCCCACGTAGCAGATGAATCATTCAACTTGTCTCGCTGGATAGGCTTATGGACTAGATAATGTAGATTAAAATGCTTAGCATAATACACCCCTAGAACTCAACAAGCGTCAGCTATTTGCATCCTTGCTTCTGAGGGTGAGATGATCTAAGTAGAAATCTACGAAAAGGTCAACAAAAGGACAACCCCAGAGATTCCTAACACTTCTTTTCATCAGGGATCACAGTAAGCAACAATCAGCAAATACTTGAGTATATAATTTAACGCGAGGCACCGAATTAACCCTGAAAACTCACAATTTGGCCAAAGAGAGGACTCTGACGTGTGACGACAACTGCCAAAACAAAGCGCCCCGATGAAGGAGGTCAGGACAAAAAGAAATCCCAGTGCACAGGCGAAGCGGGGGAAGACTTGCCCTAAGAGGCGGGGACCGGGGCCCTGAAACGCCGGGAGAATTCGAGGGGAAAAAAGGAGGCCTTCCTGGTAGCCCCGCAGGTTTCCCGTAGTCCTTCCCGCACTAAGGCATGGCGGTGACCACGTCTCCGTAGCAGCCAAACCCCATACGAGAAAGCAGTGAGGTTCGAGTCGGGGTTAGGGGCCAGGGGCGCTGCAGGCGCCAGGCCGAACGGCGTGGCTAGGCTGCAAGAGGAAGCCTCTCGCCAAGGTGACTAGGGCATAGCCGGGTCTGGGCAACCTACTCAGAGCGTCCCCAACGTCGCTGAGGCAAGCCCGGAGCCCAACTTACCGTCCCTCCAGCTCCCGGCTCTCTTCGGCTCTTCCCACCTCCGACCATCTCCGGAAGCTCGCTTGAGCGACGGCCAGCGAGAGCCAATCACCGTTCTCGGATCCCTCTAACAGCCAATGGCCGCTACGACAGACGGAACCCGTGCGCGACCAAAATACGGAAGGGGCGGGAGCAAGGAGCGGCGGGCTCCGAGGAAGGCAGCTTTGCTGGCGCCGCGCGGGTCCAGGCGAGGCGCTTGCTAGAATCCAGAGGCCCCGAATTCCCTCAACTGCGCAGGCTCCGCGCTTGCACCCACTGGGCCTGCGCGGGGCTCCAGGTGCGCGCCGAGTTGGGTCTCCTTAGTCACATGTTAGGTGCCCGCGAGCGCTGGGAGGAGTAGCAGGAGGCGGCGGTGGCGGCGCCTGAGGCTGGATGCGCGCGACTATAAGCCCCGCTCGGCCCAAATTGGGGTTGTGCCTCTGTCCTTCGTTCTCTTGCCCTGATTTCTTAAATATCGGCCTCCCTGAGCCGTCTTCTCAGTGAGCAACCGTGTTATCCATCCACTCTAAGTCAGAAACCCGGTAGTCATCCCTGATTCCTCTGTCGTGTATCCCATCCGACTCTCCCCGCAAAGTCCTGTGAATTCTACGTTCTCAAACACACACCGGAGCTCTCGAATTCAGACACCCCCATCCCACCCCGGGTCCTTTGCCGCCCGCTCTCAAAGTCTATTAACGACGTCCAGCCCGGATGTCTACACTTACTGGTTCCATTGCGTGCACTCTTGCTTCCCTCTGAGCCATTCCCCACGGAGACCTAATCAAACCACCCTGCTTTAGGGGCGCCTGGGTGGCTCAGTCGGTAAGCCTCCAATGTCGGCTCAGGTCACGATCTCACGTTTCGTGGGTTCGAGCCCCGCGTCGGGCTCTGTGCTGACAGCTCAGAGCCTGGAGCCTGCTTCGGATTCTGTCTCCCTCTCTCTCTGATCCTCCCCTTTTCACAGTTGTCTCTCTCTCTCAGAAATAAAAAAATACATTAAAATTTTAAACACACACACACACACACACACACACCCTGCTTTAAGCGCTGAAAGGCATTCTGTGGCCTCCAGGCAAACCCCCCAAACCATGCTGAGGCTTTCTAGACCCTTCAGCACCTAAGTCCTATATATTTCAACGGTGTCTTGAGTCCTAGTCCTCTATTTCTGTTCTCCAGCCCCGAGTACTTTCGGTTTCGCTACCTAGCTAGCTGCCTTTTACTTTTCCTGCCGTGTGCTTGCTGTTTTCTCTGCCTGGTACCATCTTCCCCTCATCTCCACTCTGGCGTGTATTTAACTGACGCCTACTCATTTTGGTCTCAGTGAAGATGCTTCTTTTTCCAAGGAGTCTTCCAGTAAGGGATGGCAGGGATTGTATGTGTTCTTCACCTTCACACTCCATCACTTAGTCTAGTGGCTGAAGCATTAAGGGTTCAAGACATATTTGTTAAATAATGTACTTTAGTAAAGTTCATTGGGGTTGATATTTATTTTGTTACAGTTTTCTGTATTTTCTAACCTAAAAATAAGCCTATATAATTCATATAATCAGGAAACACGTTACATGTTCAATATAAATAAACTTAGAAGATACTGTTAAAAACAGTCATAGTAAAATCAGAAATTTGTGCTTCAGGTTTGTTACTAACAACAGCGAATTATATTGTTGTCCCTATTTTATTTTTTAAATGTTTTATTTCTAGGAGAGAGAGAGAGAGACAGCGTGAGCAGGGGAGGGTCAGAGAGAGAAGGAGTCACAGACTGAAACAGGCTCCAGGCTCTGAGCTGGCAGTCAGCACAAAGCCCGACGCGGGGCTCGAACCCACGAACCGCGAGATCATGACCCAAGCGAAAGTCGGACGCTTAACCGACTAAGCCACCCAGGCGCCCCTTGTTGTCCCTATTTTAAAATTGGGCTTTTAAAATACAATCCGTGGGGCGCCTGGGTGGCTCAGTCAGTTAGGCATCCGACTTTGGCTCACATCATGATCTCACAGTTCATGGGTTCCAGCCCCGCACAGGGCTCTGTGCTGACATCCCAGAGCCTGGAGCCTGCTTCGGATTCTGTGTTTGTCTCTTTCTCTGCTCCTCTCCTGCTCACACTCTGTCTCTCAAAAATAAATAAACATTTAAAAAATAAAATAAAATACAATCCGGAAGTAACAAAAATATTTTTATCAACTTCATTGCGTCAAAAGCATAGTTATAGTAATACTTCACAAAATGCCAACCTCACTTTACACCTCATTTACACCACTGAAGATGATTCCTCGCTTTAATTTAGCAATCGCATGAAGAAAAAGTTCATTCACAAAGCTATGTAGCCTCAAAATCATTTTTACAGAGCAAAAATCTCAGGATAGCTCTGGGATCCACACATATGTCTCCAAAATTTGAGACTGTGTCTTGCTGTCTAGCATAGTTTACTTCCATCTCAATCTGCTTCTCTTGAAAACAAGCTACAATTTTGGCCGGATAATGCAGGCACATCCTCAGATTTGTTCTTTAAAAGCTACCACAAAAAACTTAAGGCATAATTCATACTCCTCAAAAGCTGTAGCTCTCTTCTGAAAGTGTAAAATGGATAAAGTTATTGAGTACCGTTTTGTATTTCTTTTGTGTTCATTTAAAATCCCCTGTGTTTTTTGGGGCGCCTGGGTGGCTTAGTCGGTTAAGCGTCCGACTTTCGCTTAGGTCATGATCTCGCGGTTCGTGGGTTCGAGCCCCGCGTCGGGCTCTTTGCTGACTGCCAGCTCAGAGCCTGGAGCCTGTTTCAGTCTGTGACTCCCTCTCTCTCTGACCCTCCCCTGCTCACGCTGTCTCTCTCTCTCTCTCCTAGAAATAAATAAAAAAAAAAAAAAAAATCCCCTGTGTTTTTGAAATGGGATCAGGTTCTTTACCAAAAACTAGGTGATTCGGTTGAGCTTCCAGCATGTCAACACTAGAAGCTGAGTACAACTTCCAGTTACCATGCACTCAATCCACAGGTCCATGGGAATCTGAAAACTTGCCCTCCCCGTTGACAAACACGTCTTGTAAAGTTTCAAGGTCAAGGTGTCTGGCTATCTTGGCATCTTGGTAAACAAGCTGCTCCTGTGTGGACCACTAAGTGTTGCGCTTCTTAGATCAGGGGAAACAGCTGGATAGATCTCTGAGTTTTCATGACCTAGAGTTGAGCATATCACTGTACACAAATTAGCTAACTATCCATACTCTGCCACTCCTTCTAAATATCCCATATTCTGTGACTAGTACGGAGAGGAACACGGGGGTATCGACAGGTCCATGCTGCCTACCCAAAGGCCTGTGACCTGACCCCTGTGATGTAAGTCGGAATGGTGAGGCTGAAGGTTCCTGAATGGTTATCTAGGCCACTCTTCATTTTAGAGATTAGGAAGTGGAGTTCCAGAAGGGAGAAGTGGCCGGTCCCAAGGTCACTTGGTGTGTCTGTGGCACACTCAGGCTTTCTGTCCCTGGTCCAGGGCTCTGTCTGACCCCCTGCAGCGGCTTACTCGGTTCAAGTCCTGTGGAAGTTCCCAGAGAACAGGGACCAGGGGTGTAGATTTTGCGAGTGTTCCTGGCTCCCCGAACCTTGCCCACATTTAGGAATGAAAAGACTTTTCATTATGATGAAGCCTTTATAAGTCTCCCCCTCCCAATCTGTCTCTTCTGAGGCAACAGCTACTACTTATTCAACACCGGCCAGACGCCAACAGACCTGTGAGCGCTCAATGCATTTGCTTCTCGGCCACAACCAAGCCGTAGCGACTCTCATGGTTCCCATTTTACAGATGAAAACACTTAAGGCATTCTGAGGCACCATAACGTGGCCAGGGACGCACAGGAAATTACAGGAGCTGAGGCTCAAAGCCAGGCAGTCTAGATCCAGAATGCATGCCTCGGATTCTGTTCTTTCAGGAAAGGAGCAGCCTCTTCAAGAAAGGGGAATGAAGGGGCGCCTGGGTGGCTTAGTCGGTTAAGCGTCCGACTTTCGCTTCGGTCATGATCTCACGGTTCGTGGGTTCGAGCCCCGCATCGGGCTCTGTGCTGACTGCCAGCTCAGAGTCTGGAGCCTGTTTCAGTCTGTGACTCCCTCTCTCTCTCTGACCCTCCCCTGCTCATGCTGTCTCTCTCTCTCTCCTAGAAATAAATAAAACATTAAAAAAAAAATTTAAAAAAAAAGAAAGGGGAATGAAGATGCTTGAACTAATTGACTGATTTTTTTTTTCTGATTGATTTCTTTTGCTACATCATCACCCTTCAAAGACCTGTTCTCCCATCCTCTCTCTGTCTGTCCCTTCTTCCCCTTCTAAGGCACTCCTTAGCAGACCCAACGCATGTGTCGCCTACTCTACTTCACTGCCTGGGCCCCTGTCTCTGACCCTCTCACCCCACCCATCCCACAGCTTTGCCGTCCACTCGCCTTTCAAAGGATCACCAGTTGTCCAGTTTATAAACTCCAATTTGACTTTAATTTAATAAATTAAATTCCAAGCCATCACACAGCAATGGACATCATCGTCTCCCGACACACGGAGGTGCAGCCCTGCTCTTGCTCCATCGTCACCAGTCTTTAATAAAGCCCTGGAAGCCACTGCTCTGGGGAAGGCTTCCACCCAGCTCGGGGCTCCCTCCTTCCAACAGAGCCACTGCTCACAGAGAAGGCATCAAGTACAAAAAACGGTAATAAAGGGAGGGAGGGACGAGGAGCAGAGGGGAGGCAGGGAGGTGGGGAGTACCTGCCCCCCATCCCGGGCGCCGGCCCGGCTTTCTGTGAGCTGCCAATGTCCTCAGAGGCAGACACTGGTGCTGGTCAGAGTGGGGACCTGAGGGAGACACGGGAGTCCTGTCCCAAAGGGAACTGCCTACCTTCCTGGGACAGGAAAGAAGGGTCACCTGGGAGAGATGCCCTCTCTCGTCTGTGCACTGAGGGTCCTGGACCACACATATAAATAGAAAAGAGAATAAATAGGGGAGGAAGGACCAGCTGAGGAGCTGAGCACCCTGGGAGTCCCTTGAGGGGCCAATGTCGACAGCACACCCAGGTCTGAGGAACGCCCACAAGTGCGGGGGGCAGAGCCTTCCTCCTGCTCCCGGCCACCGGCTCCCTTTTCTGTGTTCTCAGCAACGGGCGCCCACCTCTCTCATGCTTCCCGTTGTAAGCACGCTTCCAGCTAGCCCCCCAGCCCAGGGTGGACAGGGCTTCCTGGAGCCCAGAGGGCTTCCCTGGCCCAGGCTGTCGGGAATCCAGGAAGGGGAGTGGCAGAGGACGTGGGGGGTCAGCTGAGAGGACTCCTGCCCTCTCCTAGCTCAAAAGGTGAGGAGCGCCCTCAGAGCTGGGGGCTGGGATTGCCATTGGCCTTGGGTTTGGATTTGAAGGAGAAGCGCTTGATAAGGCGGCGAGAAAAGCTGCCAGCCTTCTTTCGGACACTGGGTGTGGCCGTCGCATTGGAGAGGTCGTCGTGTGATTGGCTCAGACCAGCTTCCTTCTGTCGAGGCCTCCGGCGGAAGATAAGCTTCGTGCCGCTGCGCAGGAAACTCACTGTAGGGGGAAAGGGGGAGGCTGAGGCAGACGGAGGGGTACGACAGGCATGGGGTGAGGTGGGGAGCAGAGAAAGGCCCGAGCACGGAGGGGTCAAAGATACAGAACAGACAGAAATGCTGATGCATAGGAGCACATGTACCCCAATGTTCATAGCAGCACTCTCCACAATAGNAAAGAAAAAAAAAACAACAAAGATACAGAACAGAACCTTTCCTTTGCCTAGAAGCCAGGCTTCCTTAGGAAAGAAAGTGGAGGCAAAACAATGCCTTTCATCTTTCCCGAGGAAAAAATGGTGGCGCTCATGGGATTCTGTGGGCGCATCTAACTATTGCCGCTGAGGAGGAATGTCACAGGGCTGCTTCTCTGTAAGGACAAACGGACAGACGGACCTCTTTACTCTGGAAAGACAAAGGCTGAGCAGAGGGTAGTCCTAAAAGCCCATAAAAATCATGAAAGGATAAGGCAGGTGGGCCCTGACTTGTTGACCAAATTCCAGGATGTGGGCAGGATGCTGTGCATCTGGAAAACTTCAAGGGGGTAAATTCAGGACCAATATAATGACACAAATATTTACACAGCAGGTTTTGGACTTAGGAATCTCATTATCCCGAGAAGTGATGCAGGCTTACATCATAGTTAAATACATGCGTGGTTGATAGACTCGTTGGCAGAGGGATAAAGATGTTTGGGAGCAAGCCTCTCACCCTTAGAAGTTAGAAACGCACCACAACTATCCATGGGCTGTGTCACTGCTAGAAGGAAGCTCCTAGAGTTGACTGGGGGTGGGATTTCTTATACTTACGGGAAAGAGAGTACAGAATGGAAGGTGGGGGAGAAAACAAGAAGAAAGGAAAGGAGGTATGTACTTAGACTTAGGACGCAAGAAAAATAGAGGTAAAGGGAAATCCTTTGGCATTCCTCCGAGTCACCTGTGCCTGTCAGATCCAGGCCAGGACCCAAGGCAGTAAGTGCCCCTTCTCTCCTCTGGCTTGGCTGAATCAGGCTAGGAACTCTAGCAATCCCTTAGCGGAGGAAGGAGAAAGCAAACTGGGTTGAGAAAACCATTCCCCTAAGTGTCCAGTAGGACCCAGGTCATGATACTGGGCATAAAAGGAGAGGGGGGTAAATAAACATTAAAAAAATAAATTTTAAACATTAAACAAAAAATTAAAGGGGGGGTGCTGGGTGGCTGAGGCGGTGAAGCATCCAACTTTGGCTCAGGTCATGATCCCACGGTTCATGAGTTCAAGCCCTGCATTGGGCTCACTGCTGGGTCCGCTTTGGATCCTCTGTCTCCCCCTCTCTCTCTGCCCCTCCCCTGCTCCCTCTCCCTCTCTCTCAAAAATAAATATTAAAAAAAAAAAAAAAGAAGAAGAAGGGGAGAGGTACATGCCAACATCTCCCCCACCTTTGTGATCCTTGAGGCTGCGGGTCTCCAGCGCACCAGTGGACCCTGTTTCTGACTCAACATCGTCCACGGATGGCCTCTCAGAAATGTCCGACCGCGTTGTCTCATCTGCTTCCTGGACGCTCGTGGGGCTGGAGAGGGCATCTAGGGGTCCTGGGGACATGGCTGGTGGGTCTGGGGGAGGTGAGGAGGGGCCTCCACTGGTTCCTGCGTCATCCTGCATTGAGGCCTCCAGGGATGCCGCATAGCCCAGAGACAGAGCCAACTCGTCCTGGGCAATGGGCACCTGGCAAGAGGGACACATTTTAATAGGCAGGAGTGACCCATTAGGGCTTTCTCCCATCCCAGCTCCGCTCCTCGGAGCCCTGTTACCTTGGAAACGCCAGAGATGATGAGAGTGCTACGCTTGGTGGGTGTCTTTTTGGCTGCCCGCCCGCTGGGCTCCGTCAGCTGGCGAATCGCTGTCTCTGCTACAGGGTCCAAGCCATTGGAAAGGCGGCTCTCCCCTGCTGGGGGTACAGGGGATGGATAACGTGACTCCTCCACGGCTCCTTCTTGGACTTGGACTCCTGTGCCCCACCCAAAATGGTTTCTGACCCTGGCGCTCCAGTGCCAACCGCCACTCACACTTCCCGATCCCCCACTCACGGCTGCTGCTGTGGGAGGCACTGCTGGGGCCGCTGCTTTCACTTAGCACAGTCGTAGTCTTCTCGGTCACCTCCACCTTGGACGGGGAGCGGGAGGGGGAGTCTGGTGGGTGGGGGAGGGTCAGTGAGCCGGGAGGTGCCTTAAAGTGGCCCCCGCCCCCCTACTGCCTTTATTGAAACGCACACTTCAGCTGACTCAGAGGGCAGGGGTGACTAAGGGACAATTAGTCACATGGTTGATTAATAAGATGCCATGGGGGCAAAAAGATAGCATGGGAAGTAAGGGGAGTGTGGGGAAAGTGCCAGGGGACCCCCTGAGGGCATTGGGGAGCTGCCTTGAAAATGCAGAGTGCACAGAGATGGCACAGAGGTCCCCTGGGGGTGGGGGGAACCCCAAGGGACCTCTGGAGCTGGGAGAAATGTCCTGGAGGGCCGCTGGGAGTGGGAGAAGTACCACAGAGGCCACTGGGTTTGTTGGAGGATCCCAAGGGTGCTAGAAGGTCAAGGGTAGAGGGAGGGACACGTAGGCAGCTGGGGCCGGGGGTAGGGACCGCAAGAGAGCAAAGTACAAGAGTCCTGCAAAGGAGGGCCTGGCCGACCCAGGACTGAAGCAGGATAGGAAGAGCCAGGGAAAAGGAGGGGTGGAAGGGAGGAGAGGGTTTGAGAGATAAAGATGATGAGGACAATGTGGCTGGAAAGCAGGAGCTGGACTCAGGGCTTCCCTTGCCCTGCCCTGTCCCACACGGATCCTGCAGCCAGGGGCCCCTGTCTCAAGCCGGGCTCCCTTCTCTTTACCTAGTTTCCCTTCTACACGAGGCCGGGACTGGACGGTGGTGACTGTGGTCACGATGGTGCCATCCGGCATGATGGTCCGGTCCAGCTCAATCTTCTTGGTAGGAGTGAGGCTGGGGCGTGGGGTGGAGGGAGCAGGTGTACCCAGGTTCCGGGGGGGACCCTCCTCGTACTGAAGCTGCCGAGGGGAGGAAGAGCAAAGAGGCAGCGCCTCAAAAGAAGCTGCCCTTCCCCAGTGGCCTCCCATCTCCTCCCCAGGCTCAGCTTCTCACCTCCACCGCGATGGTGGCTGCAGGCCCCAGGGCTTTCCCCGGCCCTGGGGTGAGCGGGCACACCTGTCTTCGGGACAGTGGTCTGGAAGGGGAGCCCACAGGCAGTGTGACCTGGCCCAATGGTTCAGCTGGGGAAAGGGGGAGCACTTTAAGGGTCAGCTGGTCCCATGGACCAGGCCCCACTGAGCACCCACCCAGAGCTGCGCTCCTTCCTGCCCCATACTTACCGTCTCCAGAGCTGCTGTTCCTCAGCACTTTGAGGGTCAGCTCCCGGCTCTGGGGGCCCAGATCCCTGTGGCCAAGAGGAGATGGAGCAGGGAAGGGGAAGATTAGTAAACTGAATCCACCCTCGAACTGATCACCGGTCAGAGGCTCCAACGGAGCCTGCCCTCCAAATACTGTCTCTTCCCCGGGGCACCTGGCTGGCTCAGTCAGAAGAGAACACGTGACTCCTGATCTCGGGGTCATGAGTTTGAACCCCACTTTGGATGTACAGAGGACTTAAGTAAATAAAACTTACAAAACAATAAATCTTAAAAACATTAAAAACAGAAACAAATACTCTCTCTTCCCAAGCGAATGGGATAGAACTTGCTCAGTACGCCAGGCATTCGGGTCCTCCCTGGGCCTGCCCCATTTGGCCTCCGTGTCTCTCTATGTCAAACCACCCCCTTCCCTTTGCTCGAGCTGTTTCCTTGCCAAAAACACTTTTCTCTCACACTGTTGAAACCCTATTCTTGCTCTAAGGTGTGGTTTAAATGCCACCTTCTCCGTGAAGCCTACTCTGATCTTTATTCCCCATGGGAATTAATCTCCCCACACCTAAGCACGCCCACACCATTATGTGTAAATCTTGACTGGAGCCCTTATACCATCCTCTTTACATGTATCCGCATCTGCCTGGAGCCTGCAGTCGGTCGACTCAGGGGGAGGGAGTGTATCTTGGTCCCATCTGTAACCCCAGGACCTAGGCCAGGGCCTGGCATACAATCGGAGCTCACACCAAAGTTTAGTGAAAACAGGGCGAATTTGTGCCAGGGCTATGCTGGAAGGATCAGATGTTCAGTCTGCCCATAGGAGCAGGGGTGGGGATGGAGGAGTCACTCCTTACAGTGCCAGGTCCTCAGGCCACTCCACGTCAGGACCAGCACTCGTGGGCTTGGTCCACTTCTGTTGTGCAGGGTTGTCGAGCTCAGCTACACAGCACAGTTCCGCAGTGCCTGGGAGGAACGAGAAATGAGAAGATGCTTACAGATGGGAAGCCACTGAGGAATCATGAAGCCACCCCCTCGGAAGAAGGGCAGGGGCCACCCACACCCAGAGCCCTGGCAGGTCCTCAGCTGCTTCTAACTCTCACCTTCCAACTCACTTCCCAGATGAGATGCTCGAAGCTGCCGTAGGAATAACCGGATAGGTCTGGAGATGGCTGGCTGCGCCTGGGGCACCATGGGGGGCTTCTCACTAGGTACCTAAGAGCAGAAGGAGGTAAAAAGAACAAGGATCCCAACAAAGCCCCCCGGGGATGGCATGCATACAAGCGATTTGCTTTGAGTGCCTACTAACCTGGCCTCCGGGCACAGAGCAAGCCCTGAGGTTGACCATCATGGCTGGCTGGGTGCTGATGATGGCGTCCTCAATCAATTCCTCAATGGTGGAGAGCTCTACTTGCTCCTCGCCTCTCTGTACGGAGAAGAGGAGAATAAAGAGATGGGGCTCCCAGCTCTGCACCACCTCCCTGCTCTGCCTCTTCCCCCCAGCCCTGCCCCCTTACCTCCCTGGCCTGCAGCTTGGGAAGCACCGTCAGGCTGAGATCTGGGCGATCAGTGAAGGCCCAGGACACGAGCAGCCCCTCGTCCGGAATTTCCTCCAGGCTGACTTCCAACTGCGGATGAGAGTCAAAGGGGCCGGGTTGAGACCTGCCTCATGCCTCCAACTACTCCTACTGGCCAGGACCCTCCCTTCCCAAGTTCTGTCCCAGAGGGAACCAAACGGAAAGGCCGAGGCCTTGAACCGCCCCCTGCCCAACTCAGTTTCCCACATTCCCTTCCACCTGTGTTGGTGGCAGTGTCAGAGTGACGTGGTAGGTCTCCATGGAGACGGCAGCGGGGGACTGCTGGGTCACGGAGACTGGGAACATCACCTCCTCAGCAGAGAGCTGGCAATGCAGCACCTGAGACAAGCAAGGCACGGAGGCGAGGAGGGTCAGGGGTGGAGGAAGGTGCTTAACCGTGTTTCGCGCTGCCCTTTAGGGACCCTCCCAACTCGCTTCCCTTGGGACTTCACCCTTCTGGGGTCACAAGCCCATAGAAGAATTAAAGTCAAAGACTCCCCTCTCCCGAAAAATGCAGATATACACACATGTGCTATATTTTGCATGCAACTTTAAGGGGATTCCCAGAGCTCCTGAAGCCAATCCTAGGATTCCTAAGGTGTTCACAGACTTAAGGCCTAGAATCCTCAGAGGAAAGGGAACTCATGGGATCAGCTCCCCTCGGGGCCTAGAGAAGGCAGTGCCCATCAGCCCCTTACCATGGTGCGCTCTGATTGGTCTACGCAGGTCACGTGACTAATGCTGGCTCTGGGTGGGAGTTGGGGCACCTCCTCAAAGGCGATCTGAATGGAACTCTGAGGGAGTAAGGTGGACATAGGGTCAGGTCTCTGGAGCTGCCCCCCACAGGGCTGGCCTGTTGGGCTGCTGGCTGGGTCCTGGCACTGCGGAGTCCTCAACTGCAGGCTGGCTTCTGGCCCCTTCTTGGCTCAGGGTTTTAGGACAAGAAGTGTTCCCCTTGAACCACACCTCCCTGGGGCCTGCAGTTGCTAGGAAGGACAGAGGGGCTAGACCCCCTCAAAACCAGATCACCTTGAGCTGAAGACCCTAGATTTCTCCTGAAATCTTTTTCTCCTCCCACCTTCCTCTTCATTCCTCAACCTACCCCCAAAGAAAGGTGTGAATAGAAAAAAATAATAATAATAAAGGTGTTGGTTGCTATCTACATATAATTGGGGAGAGAGCCACACAACTGAGCTGAAGGTAAAAGACATAGGACCGCTTGTTCAAGACAAGAGCTGAAGAAATGAGGCTAAGCCTACTTCCACATACACAGGATGCAGACACTCAAGAGTATGACCCTATCTATGTTCTTGGGGTTGAAGACTAGCTTCACATGGCCTTGCGAAACCTTACCAGAGGCAATGGCAAGAAAAGCAAGCTCAGAGGGCTCTAGGTTCCAGAGGCCTGGCTAATTCCCCAAGGCAGACAGCAGAGTGGTATTAGGCAGCAGAAAGCTGCTTAGCTTGAGTCTTGAAAGAGCTTCCTAATTCTGACATAGTACTGGAAACAGCCTACTGCAGTCCAACCCAGAAAGCAGGATGGGAAGAATTGAGGAGGGGGCACCCACTGAACTGGCAGCCCTTCCTTGGGCCTTGGGATGGGAGAAAACAGATTCACAGGGCCCACGTGCCTGGCCAACCAGAGGACACCAACTTCTCTGCTCCTGTAGCTGGCTGGTTTAAAGGCCAGGCCCAGGGAGATGGGGAGACGGATGCTTGGAACCCCAACCTCCCCACCCCCTGCGAGGCAGGCCAATGTCCAGCTGAGTCAGCTGTCTTGGGGAGTCGCTCCTGATCCAGGGACAAGGTACAGGGAGAACTGGGTGGAGGCATGAGTTCAAGATGTAGACTAACAGATACTATCTGGCTTTCTGCTGGCTAGCTGGACAGAGGAGACCAAGCAACTTCTTACATGGCCACTTCTGTTTCCAGGTGTCTGGGGAGCTAGTGGAGCAAAGCCCTAGTGGGAGCTGGAAATTGACAATCTTCTGGGCAGGGGGCTGATGGACTGTGAGGATGAAGACAGAATACTGGGCCAGGATGGGAGAGAGCCCCATGACAGGGAGGCCTCTACCTCCCACCCCACCTCAGTCTTATGACCACGCTTCCTGCCCTACTTCCTGGGAGACCAGATGCCCATGGTGCAATGGGAGGAAGTAGGCTGGGCCGGTTTGTGACTGACCCTCAAGAGGCAGCTCCAGGCTCATCTACTGAGAAGGGCATGGACTGTCAATCTGCTCTCCACCTTAACACCTTTTCCTCAATATATATGCTGCAGGTCAGCAAAAAGAAGGGTGTGTTAGACTGTACCAGTGAAATTACTAAGGGCCTGGCAGGGGGAAGGGGGGTATTTCAGCCTCCTTGGGGATCTATCTGCATGATCAAACCAGGGATTTGGGGCATGAAATGTTACCTGGGTGTGGTG
Source organism: Crocuta crocuta (assembly GCF_008692635.1). Classification (NCBI taxonomy): domain Eukaryota; kingdom Metazoa; phylum Chordata; class Mammalia; order Carnivora; family Hyaenidae; genus Crocuta; species Crocuta crocuta. Next base: position 4,843,488 of record NW_027527824.1, read on the forward strand.
GCATGAGGACCAGGCAAATTTCTTCTGCAGGTGCACCTGTTTCCTTCTATCCCCGCTGCCCCAACGCAACCAGCACCCAGGCTACACGGAAGTGCCCTCGGGCCCAGGGATTAGCGTTGCTATGAAAACAGCAACTTGTGCTTGGGTTTGCAGCCAGAGAGTACCTTGACCACAGAATAGAGGATCTGGGACATAGCTAGATTTCTACAACGTCCAGCCTCACCTGCACCCTTTTCTCTGATCCCAGAGGGGAAGAGAAGCCACAGGGATCTCCAGTTGATCCCTACCCCCATCTGGTCCCCTAGGCAAGAGCAGTCCCTCCCTCCCTCCCTCCCCTGGAAGGAAAGGCTGCGCGAGGGGACCGCCTAGGTGCTCCTGTCCAACTCACCCCGTCCCTGCAGGCCTGCTCGTTCAGCGCTCGCACCCAAGCCCGTTGCCAGTTCTCTCGGAAAGACTTGAAGGCGAAGAGCGACGCCAGGAGGCCCCGGACGCCTGGCTCCTCGGGGGCACCAGCCCTGGTCG
>NW_027527824.1:4844067-4849480 GCF_008692635.1 Crocuta crocuta
CCCGGGCGGGCCGCGGGGCGGGGGCGGGCTCCCCCGGGGCTGAGCGCGCGCGCTTGGGGGCTCTGCGGGGATGGGAGTCCGGAACTAGTGGATGCCACGGATCGATGAGAGGAGTCCTGGGGGTGGGTGGCGGCGCCGGGGTCCCTCTCTGCGTGGTCCGGGTCCTTCCTCGGTTGGTTCGGCAATTCGACCTGGGCTAGTCGCCTGCCAGCGCCCGACTCCTCCCACGGCGTGGGCCCTACTGGACCCGGGCGGGGACTCGTCTGCAGAGACGTGGGGGCTCCGGGACCAGCACCGGCTCCGGAAGGGCTGCGTGCGCAAAGCTGACACTGACAACACGGCCGGCGCCCCGCCCCCACCCGNTTGGCGAGTCCGGCGCCCGAGCGCTTAGAGGAGGGCGGGAGGATTACACCGAGGGGAGGAGGTTCCGGGGTTGAAAATAGGCGGGATCTTTGGCCACCCCGCCCCATACTGAAAAAGGGGCACTCCCCTTCCCCTGAGTTCACAGCAAGAGTAACTTCACTCATTTGAGATGTCTCCTCAGATTTTCCTTACGCAGCTTAGATTTCTATAGTTTGGACGCATGTGGGGTTAAGATGGATATGACCCTCGTGGATGGCGTCGCCCCCTTCTCCCAACACCCCTAGGCACAGCAGATTCTTTGGTTCCCATTTCTTGGCCTAAGCTAGGCCCTGGATGTGTAAGTAGGTGCCGAGCATCCCTCCAACATAGAAGTGCCTGGCGGAGGTCCAGGAGACACCGACCAGAAAGAACTTGAACCTAGTCGAATCTGAGAACAGAACATGGAATATTAGGGGCGCCTGGGTGGCTTAGTCGGTTAAGCCTCCGACTTTCGCTTAGGTCATGATCTCGCGGTTCGTGGGTTCGAGCCCCGCGTCGGGCTCTGTGCTGACTGCCAGCTCAGAGCCTGGAGCCTGTTTCGGTCTGTGACTTCCTCTCTCTCTGACCCTCCCCTGCTCACGCTGTCTCTCTCTCTCTCTCTCTCTCCTAGAAATAAATAAAACATTAAAAAAATTAAAAAAAAAAAGAACATGGAATATTAAACTCCCACCTCCACCACCACCTCCCTTCCCCTAGGAGCTAGGACCCAGGAACACCCTCTTAACCTCCTTGCTCGCGTGGGTTTGTTCTGGAGATATTTCCCAAGCCTGGGGCTGCTTCTGTTTTTAAAAATAATATATTTCCATAGTAACAGCTCCTGCCCATGGAGCACGTGTAGAAGAGGTGGTAATGAGAAGGGAGCTGGCAGCGTAGCACTGGACTATCAATAGATTCAGCCAAAATATGTGATGCCATCCAAGTATGTGATACCTCAACAAGTGCACGCACACACACACACACACACACACACACACACACAATGATGCTATAGGTACACTCTGGCCTCAGGATCCATCCCTTTTCCTGGATTTAAGGGAGTAGATTCCATCCCTATGAGACAGGAACTTCACATTTCCTTCTGGAGGGAGAGAAAGGAAACTCTTGCAACAGAATGAAAAGGAACCCCCATTCCCTAAGAGGCCCTTCTCCAAGTACATACAGCAAAGTATTCTGCACACAGATAGGGTAGCAGGGAAGGTATTAATCTCCCTCCCAAATGCAGTCAGTAGTCCAAAGGAGGGGTATCCGGGAAGAAGCAATGCCTCGTAAAGTGCAGGGCTGCAGAGTCAGGCAGAATCTGGCAGGTCAGCAACAGGGGTCCTGAGCCAGAGGAGGTGGTGGGGTAGCCTGGGATGCTGGGAATTCACTGTAAGAGATGACGGGGGCATGGTCGGTAATGGACCAACCTTGCTGTCGCCCTGCCCATGCATGCATCATCACTGGACACCAAAAATAATGAAAGATTCCTAGAATGTGGGTTTAAAAAATTTTTTTTTTTAGTAATCACTCAACATAGGGCTCAAACTCACGTCCTGAAGAGTCGCATGCTCTTCTGCCAAGCCAGCCAGGTGCCCTTAGAATGTGGGTTTCTAATCATTAGGTGAGGCAAAGACATGAAATGAAGGGAGGAAAGCACTCAAGGCCAGACCCCAGGAGGAGCTGTCACCGGGCAAAGCATTTAGGGCTAGGGAAGCAAGTTATGTGGGAAGTTGCCTAGGCACAAAGTTCCACTATGAAGACCCTTTTCCCCCTGAAAACTCTTCTTTAGGAACCCGCCGATCTCCCAGGAATCGGAGTTCTCTGAGTTCTTGGATTTACTCCCTCAGCTCCTCCACTGATGACTTGGTCCTCTGCTGTCAGACATAGCGTCACAAGTCAGTCTTACAATTCTGCCTTATAGTTTAGCTGGTTGTTTCTATGTTTGCTTTTCTGACTCACCAAGAAACTACTAAAGAGTGGGGACCCAGGGGTATCAGTTGACCATCTGACTCTTGATTTTGGCTCAGATCATGATCCCAGGGTCGTGGGACTGAGCCCACTGCTGGGCTCTGCACTGAGCATGGAGTCTGCTTGAGATTCTCCCTCACTCCCTCTCTTTTTCTTTCCCCCTGCTTCTCTCTCCTGTTTTCTTTCTCTGAAAAATAAAATAAAAAAGAGTAGGGACCCTGTCATACTCATCTGTTTTCCTTCATACTCAACCAAGGTGCTTGGATATGCTGAACTAGACACTTTGTGTGTGTGGGAGGGGGAGCACATTTATATCACCTTGTGTCCTCACCGTACTTGATTTTCCCATGAACATAGTAGGAATTAGTAAATTATTTTTAATTAACAATTTTTAAAGTGTATTATTTTTAAGAGAGAGAGAGAAAGAGTGAGAGAGAGCACATCTGCAGAAGAGGTGGGGTAGTGGGAGATAGAGAATCCCAAGCAGGCTCCGCACCACCAGCGCAGAGCCCAAAGTGGGACTCAGACTCAGAAACTGTAAGACTTCATCTGTGAGTTCTAGGACCAGCTTCAGCGTTCAGGCAAATGCTTTGAACTTTAACCAGGAAAGGCACAAAATTTCAAGTGTGGCCAAGTCCTGTGTTTGTTCTCCTAACCAGTCTGATAGTCAACTGAGCATCATGGGAACAAAAATATTGAGACTATAATGTAAGTGCCCAAGTAACCATTTTCTGATGGTAAGCATGTATATTGGATGAAGAATCCCTAGTGTCTTGATTTTGAACAAGGGGTCACAGGGGATGGGGGATGTGAGATGATCTCTGGAGAAGAAAGAGGCAAATGTTCCCAATGCCAGGTTGGGAAGGAAGATTTATTAGGACTCAGCTCCTAATAAAAAAGGAAATAGATACACTGTCCCTCAAACCTCCAGGGAGTCTCAACCTGCTCCTGATCAACAAGATAACTGAGCACTGCCTCCTCTGAGGCTCCCACAAGCTCCTCCTTCCCACCTGCTCCTGGAGTCTCTCTCCCTTTCCCCATTTGGGAGGCCCTTCCACTCTTGCCACCTACGGAAATCTTTGGAGATTCTACTCTTCAACACCCCTTCACCTCCCCCTAATTGCTCTCTCCGTGTGCTATTACCATTTGACCCTCTTTAAGACCCAGACTCACTGTGTGTGATGATGCCTCATATACAGATATCTGTGTGTCCTTAGCCCCATGGGGATACCCTGTGGAACAGAAAACACTCCCCTCTAGGGAGTTTCCAGTCTAAGCGGCACAGATGCACAAGTACTCGTCCGCGCACACACGCACACAGATACACACACACACAAAGACAAAGTGGTCTGACAAGTACTGACAATCTGGTGGAATACTATCAAGTACATTACTGGGATTACCTTATGTATATATAAAGTATATTTTATACATATATGGTTGTTTTGTTGCTAATTACAGCTGCCTTCGAGTCGAAGGGACATTTCACACCTGGTTTTGAGACACCGGAAAGCCCATCTCTGGCCCAACACGAGTCAAGCTGCCCCTGACTCCCAGAGCACAGCATTTTGGAGGGTGGACAAAGTGAGGGGGTGCTTGGGTTGTGTCTGTACTCCCTGGCGGTGGTTTCCTCTCCGCGGGATGTAAATCATTTTCCACGGAGAGCCTGCTAGTGAATGAAAGGGAAGAAACCGCTGAACTGTTATCTGCAAGGAAACAGGTGCCAAGCAAAAGGCACCTTAACCTAGAGGAAGAAACCTGACTGGGAGTTCCTTGGGCCCACAGGAAGCCACGTGTGGGCTGAGTCTCCTGTTTCCTTAGCTCTTTCCAACGCCACCTTCCTCCAGCCTCGCCCCCTAGGCTTGGGAGCATCCAGGACCGAGGAAAGTCAATCGGGTTGAATCCAAGACCTGAGGGCACTCTCGGCCCCTGCGGTGGTTAAGTGTCCCGCTGGGTTGCCCAGCAACTAACAGCTGCGGCGGGGGCACACGGCGGGCAGGACAATGAAAAGAAAGTTCCTGAATCAAGGACAAGAAAAACATGGAGTTGGAGGGAGTTTTCAAGTGTCTAGGTTTTAGAATTCACATCATCTTCCAAACTGTGGCTGCGTTTCCAGGAACCAAGCTGCGTTCACCTTGGCTTCCGACTACGCTGGCAACAAGTTTTCTACCAGGAGCAGGGGTGCTCCTCATCCTCGTCCCTCCCGCCCTTCCCCTTGCCTCCAGAAGCCATCTTCCCGGCTCCAGCGGCACCCCAGAGGAAAGGCGGGGTACTGGCCCTTTAAATGTGACCTGCGGCGGCCGGCCGACCGAAGACTGACGTGGAACCCAGAGAAGGCGGCGTCCGACACGTGGGAAAAGGTGTTCATTTTGGAAGCGGGCAAGGAATTTCTCCGCTTTGGGCTGTACCCCTTTAATATGACTTTAGGAAAGTATCCGCCTTTGTTTGTGTCTCTCTGATTACTTTCCCAACGCCGTCGTAGCGACTCAACTCTCGAGTAAAAGGATGGAGTTTAAAGTGACTCCCCCGTCCCCGCTCTCCTGCCCGCATTAAAAATGGCCGCCGCCGCCTTCCACAAGGCAGGTTGCTCCGCGAGCAAGATCCGGGAGGAAACCGTGGGAAAGCAAATGCAGCGGGGGCAGAGGCGAGGTTGCTCTCTAGAGGCTCGCGGGAGTCTTGAGGGCGGCTCGAGTCAGAGTGGCCGGGTTTCGCTCAGGCGGCTGTGGGAAGACGCGGCCACTCCTCCCTGCGGAGGGCTCGGGGCTCCCGCCCGGCTTGCCCTTTAGCTGAGGCGGCGGCGGAGCGGGCCCCCTGGCCGGTCGTCATGTGGGCCTTCCCGGAGCTGCCGCTGCCGCTGCTGGTGAACCTGATCGGCTCGCTGCTGGGATTTGTGGCCACAGTCACCCTCATCCCCGCCTTCCGTGGCCACTTCATGGCCGCGCGCCTCTGTGGCCAGGACCTCAACAAAATCGGCCAGCAGCAAATGTGAGCGGCGGGCACCCTGGCCCCGCGCGGGGCGGGGAGGGGCGGGGAGAGGCAGGGGCCGAGGAAAAAGGGGGTGCAG
>NW_027527824.1:4849510-4858331 GCF_008692635.1 Crocuta crocuta
CTAACTCCGCAGAGAGCTCCGAGCTCTGGGAGGTCAAGGGCAGAGCTGGTTAACATCGGGAAGGGACGTAGCGGTTTGGGGGACCCTCGTGTGTATCGGGCACTCCAGCACTGGCGCCCTTACCCCCTTCCCCATTAGATGGCTGTGATACCTGCACTAGTGAGTGACCACGCCCCCTTTCCTCCCCCCCCCCCCCTTTTGCTGCTGGGCCACAGCCCAGAGTCCCAGGGCGTGATCAGCGGCGCTGTTTTCCTCATCATCCTCTTCTGCTTCATCCCTTTCCCGTTCCTGAACTGCTTTGTGGAGGAGCAGTGTAAAGCCTTCCCGCACCATGAAGTAAGTGGGTGAGTGGGGGCGGTTGCTTGCGGCCGGGGGAGTCGCGGTTATTTGGGTTCGGGTTGAGGAGCCGTGGAACGAGCGCAAAGACAGGGATTTTTGCAAGGTGAGGGGGGAGTAGGCTTGAGCTGTGACCTGCCCGAGCCTCCCCCAGTTTGTGGCCCTGATAGGTGCGCTCCTTGCCATCTGCTGCATGATCTTCCTGGGCTTCGCGGACGATGTCCTTAACCTGCGCTGGCGCCACAAGCTGCTGCTGCCTACAGCTGCCTCACTACCTCTTCTCATGGTCTATTTCACCAACTTTGGCAACACGACCATTGTGGTACCCAAGCCCTTCCGTCCGATTCTTGGCCTGCATCTGGACTTGGGTGAGTAACCCTGCCGCTGCTGCCCCTGTGGCCTCTACTTTAGGGCACCTTATGCTGGGAGATCTCCAAAAGCGCATCTTCCTGGTGCTCCACCTTCTCCGCAAGCGGCCCTGTCTTGGCGCTGTGTCGTCTCAGATCCTTTCTGTTGGTCCTGTACTTTTTCCTCACCACTCGCCTCCGCAGAACATCCTTAAATCCTCCTTTCTGAGTGGCACACTCCTGTCTGCTTCCCCCAGGGATCCTGTACTACGTCTACATGGGGCTGCTGGCCGTGTTCTGTACCAACGCCATCAATATCCTGGCAGGAATTAATGGCCTAGAGGCTGGCCAGTCGCTAGTCATTTCTGCCTCCATCATCGTCTTCAATCTGGTGGAGCTGGAAGGTAGGTGGGATTGGGGATAGGGAGAGAAGTCTGAGTGTTGAGGAACTTGCTTGATATCTAGCTTTGGAGAGTTTAGGGGGAAAAGCAACATATTCTGATTTAGTAAATGTGAGAAAAAAATAGCCGCCCTGTCATTTATAACTGCATTGGCACTAATAGGTAGGCTGTGGTCATCTCCAGTTGAACATAAATAATTTCACAGAACCTCAGAATCAAGGTCACTCTGTGACCATGACAGAGTAAAACAAAAACCAGATTCCGCCCTAACCATGTCTTGAGTATAGACAAACTGCAAGAACAGTGCATTAACAAAAACGGATAAGAGCTCCCTCTTCTGGCCAACATGAGCAATTGCTGCTTCCTTCTGATAACTCCGTTCCTGCTAATTCTTAAATAAAATTAAGATACCCAATCCTAGATTCACTTCTACTGACAGCACCCAGTCTAGGGCAAAACTCTGCCTCCTTGCTTCACCCCAGAATTACTTAAATCCTAGAGTATGCGCCGCTTACCAAGGCATGCCCTGGTTGCCTATGATGTGTGGTCTCCCATGTCTCCCTTATCACGAGTCAGTAAATCCGGCTTTGATTGTAGGTGTTTCTGGTGGTCTTTGGCTGATGGATATCAGTAAGTGCTTTTTAAAACTAACGACTTGTAGGAGTGTCTGGGTAGCTCAGTAGGTTAAGCGTCCGACTCAATTTTGGCTCAGGTCATGATCTCACAGTTCTTGGGATCGAGCCTCGCATCAGGCTCTGTGCTGACAGTGCAGAGCCTACTTGGGATTCTCTCTCTCCCTTTCTCTCTGCTGCTTCCCTTTCGTTCTCTCTCTCAAGATAAATAAACTTCAAAAAAAACCAAACAACTAACCACTTACAAAAAATTTTTTTAATGTTTTTATTTATTTTTGAGAGAGAGAGAGTGTGCGAGCTGGGGAGGGGCAGAGGGAGAGGGAGACACAGAATCTGAAGCAGGCTCCAGGCTCTGAGCAGTCAGCCCAGACCCCAATGCAGGACTCGAACTTGTGAACCACAAGATCATAAACTGGGCCAAAGTCGATGCTCAACTGACTGAGCCACCCAGGTGCCCCAAAACTAACCACTTTTCAAACAGTATCTCATTTAAGCTTTGTAACATGTGGTAGGTGTTCTCATCAACCGTATTTTACATTTGAGGAAACTGAGGGTTAGAGAATTTAAATGTGTCCTGATCAAAGTCACCCAGTTAGGAAGTAAAGCTGATCAACCAAACCTAGGTCTGAATGATCTAAACCAAATTGAAGACAGTAACTCAGTTTAGGAGGGGTTCATGAACAAGGTGGAATATTAGGACCTGGGTAACATAAAAGGGGTAGTGAGTTTTTGACTATGACTTGGAAGAGGTGGAGAAGACAGCTTGGAACAGAACTTAGAGACAGACAAAAATAGGACCAAGATAATGCAGGGGAAGTTCCGATCAACTTGTCCTTTCTTTTTCCCCTGCTTCCAAAGGTGATTATCGGGATGATCATGTCTTTTCCCTCTACTTCATGATACCCTTTTTTTTCACCACCTTGGGATTGCTCTACTATAACTGGTAAGTAGGCCTGTGGCTAGGGGGATGGCTATTTGAATATGTAGCAAGTATGGTCCAGATCATGACCCAGCTCCCGGCCAGAGAGGCTACACCTGTGCACACCCGTACTGAGTGTTTTCTGGGTCTTTAGTCGGAAATATTCCTCAGTGACTCTCTACCCAATCGTAGTCAGGGACAAGTGCTGTGGAGCCCCCAGGAAGAGATGAATTCAGGGCTTTGGGTCCTGGACAGTTGCTGGGAGAGCTGGAGTCCCCTCGGCTGGGCCAGAACTAGAGTTGGGGCTAGCCCAGGGCCCAGGGTACCTGATGTGAGAGAAAAGATTGGTAGTGCCTCCTGCCCCTGGCTCAGATCCTCTCCCCCACACAGGTACCCATCACGGGTGTTTGTGGGAGATACCTTCTGTTACTTTGCTGGCATGACCTTTGCGGTGGTGGGCATCCTGGGACACTTCAGCAAGACCATGCTACTCTTCTTCATGCCCCAGGTGTTCAACTTCCTCTACTCACTGCCTCAGCTCCTGCATATCATACCCTGCCCTCGCCACCGTGTGCCCAGGTAGCCACTTTGGGGCTTGAAAGGGACATCCTGTCTTTTTCACTCGGGATGCAGAAAGCCAGCCTTGCACATTGGCTGTGCAAAGGGAGTGGGCCCAAAGAAGGGCTAACTCTTGCCATGTGGTTAGCTCTTATGACAGAGCACGTTTACCTACGTAATTTGATCAGCTCTTATCACGTATCAGTAAGCAGAGCCAGAAGTGGAGCTTAGGTTGTTTGATTTCCTCATCCGGCGCTCTTCCTATTAACCAGCCACAGTGAGTCGAGTTCTTGTAGTGGCCCGGTCACATAAAATTCTCTTCCCCCTGCAGACTCAATACCAAAACAGGCAAACTGGAGATGAGCTATTCCAAGTTCAAGACCAAGAGCCTCTCTTTCTTGGGCACCTTTATTCTAAAGGTAACAGGGTAACAAGGAGGTAAGGCTCTAGGCCGCCATCTGGAATTCAGGGACTGGGGAACCTAGGCCTACAGCAGATCCGGGGGGAGTTCAGAAGCATGAAGCAGGTCTCCATTGCTGAAGCGCGCTTGCTCTTCTCTCCACCTCTGACCCCTCCAGGCAGCAGAGAGCCTCCAGCTAGTGACAGTGCACCAGAATGAGAATGAGGACGGTGCCTTCACAGAGTGTAACAACATGACCCTCATCAACTTGGTGCTTAAGGTCTTTGGGCCCATGCACGAGAGGAACTTGACCCTGCTGCTGCTGCTGCTCCAGGTGTGAGTGGGGAAGGTCTCTCCACTACCTCGTCTCCCTTTCTCCATGGTTCTGACTCTAGTGTGTTTCGCTTCCCAGATCCTTGGCAGCGCTGTCACCTTCTCCATCCGGTACCAGCTTGTCCGGCTCTTCTACGATGTCTGAGTCCCCCGACTGCACAGTCTGCAGGCTTCTTGACTCAGGCCGACCTCTTTCTGGACCAGTAATGCCTCCTGGCCAGGCCTCTCCCACCTTTCTTTCTTCTCCAGATTTTGTACTTAGCATTTTCTTTCTGCTGTGATGATTGCCATGTAATGACTGTGGATTGGGTCTTGGCTATGGCTTCCTTCAACTTGCCACGCTCCCTCTCCATCCCATCCTTGCAGCCTCCTAAGGTGGGATACTGCAGCTTCCATGCAGTTATCCACAACTCTGACTCTGAAGGAATATGTTGGGCCTGGGAAGAGAACCCCGGCTGGGGAGAGGGACACGAGCTTGAAGATCACTTGATATTTGACTATAAATTAAGTATTCTGATTGGGAAGAGCAGACTGGTGAGGCCAGGTCCTCGCAGGGGTGACAATAAAGTGTTGTCTTTTTCTTGTTGTTCCTGTAGGTGTTATTTCCTATATGGGCGTTTTAGGGTAGATTGGGAGGGTGGGTGGAGGCACCTCCCTCAAGAGGATGCCTCTGTCTCCATCCCACCCTTTTTCTTTTGAGTGTAGCAGGAAGTGAACAAAAAACAGAGACCTGGAGCGCCTATGTTGAATAAATACTGAAATCCTGCTACTTCAGGTGGCAGGGAGGGCCATAAGATTGGACTTACTTGTTCTCTGGTGTGGGATAGAACGGGGGGCCGTCCTATTTATTCCCTCTTCTGCTTTCCCTTTGCAGGATGGGAGGAGGGAGAAAAGAGAAGAGGGTGACCAGACCTGGAAGGGGAGGCAGTGGTGTTGATGATCCCTTTCCTTTAAAAAACCCTAGGCCCGCACAGATTTCCCAGAGGCTCTTGAGATGGCTCAGACTCCACCCTCTTTGTCTTCCGGTTCTGGGCTCCAGCTGGAGCATTTAAATCTGGCGCCCTCCGCCCGGATTGGCTACATCAGGGAGTGCGTGGCCGGCTGCGTGCTACCACTCCTCCTCGCCTTTTTCCCCGGGCAAAAGGTTTTCAAATTGGACCAATCGGCGGGCGCGCTCCCTCAGCCGTGGCACGTCACTGAAGGGTTAACTGCAACCAACTGGAGGCGGGTATTAGAGAAAAGGGCCAATCAGGAGGGCGCGGAGGTGTGCCCTGGGGGCTTATAAGGGCGGCCTCTGGGCGCGCGCGGCAGCAGTTGGACTGCGGCGGGCGGTGGTTCCTCGGCCCCTTGGTACGCGTCCCTCTTCACCGCTCCTCTACCTCGCGCAGCATGTCGGGCCGCGGCAAGACGGGCGGCAAGGCCCGAGCCAAGGCCAAGTCGCGCTCGTCGCGCGCCGGCCTTCAGTTTCCAGTGGGCCGCGTGCACCGGCTGCTGCGGAAGGGCCACTACGCCGAGCGGGTCGGCGCCGGCGCGCCGGTGTACCTGGCGGCCGTGCTCGAGTACCTCACCGCCGAGATCCTGGAGCTGGCGGGCAACGCGGCCCGCGACAACAAGAAGACGCGGATCATCCCCCGCCACCTGCAGCTGGCCATCCGCAACGACGAGGAGCTCAACAAGCTGCTGGGCGGCGTGACGATCGCCCAGGGAGGCGTCCTGCCCAACATCCAGGCCGTGCTGCTACCCAAGAAGACCAGCGCCACCGTGGGGCCGAAGGCGCCCTCGGGCGGCAAGAAGGCCACCCAGGCCTCCCAGGAGTACTGAGGGGCGCCCGCGCCGCAGCCGGCCCCCCATGCCACCACAAAGGCCCTTTTAAGGGCCACCACAGCCCTCACAGAAAGAGCTGAGCCACGTCGGACTCGGGGCGGGCGGCCGCAGCTCTCGGCTCCNCGCTCGCCCCACTTTGCTTCCGGCGACTACTCTGCGGGGCCACGCGCCTCGTACCAGCACCACCCGTGCGTCCCCGTCTGCACTGAGCCTCCGACAGCTTCGGAACTGGGATTTTGCAGCTATAACCTATCCAAGACGAGTACCTTACGTATTGGGGAGTTTCAGATAGACTAATTTTATTTATTAAAGGACTTTTATAAAAAAACAAAAACGCAACGTGTGTGGTCGTTTTGTTAAGAGTTGGGTTGACTTTCTTCCTGAGGTTGGGGGACTATGTGACACGTGGCTCATCTGATAAGACACACGGGTTAGCGGGAGAGGGGCAGGTCCTAGGTTTGTCCATCACGGCTCTTGGTGTTCCCTGGGAGACCATTTGAAATAACTGGCAGACACCAAAAATGTCCCGGAAGCACTCTGGACATAGGTCCCCTAGAGTAAAAGGTTTTGCGTTCGTCCTTTACTGCAACCTCACCAAAAACAAAGTCAGAGCCGGTTTATTAGTTGACTTGGTTACATTCAAAGGCTGTGGCTTGAACTTTTTCTCTAGAGATGAAACCCCCACCTACTGAGCAGGCAAGGCACTCACCACAGCCCCAAGGTGAGACAAGTCCCTGGAGGTCTCTGACCTTGCAGTTCAGTCCCCTGGGGTAATCACTCCCCAGTTAGCAGTGAGAACCGGGAACTGTGGGCTGGGATGCAGGCACTGAATTATAGCAGCCCAGACACCTGTGCCCCGCAGACCAGTTAGTGGGCATCGTTAAGCTGTCGCGCAACATCCAGAATGTTCTTGGCTCCTTTGTTCAGCAACAAACTGGCCAGGCTGATGCCCAGGTTCTCAGCAGCCAGCTGTGCTTGTCGTGGAATGTTCCGGGCAGTGATCCCCACCAGCTGTGGATCGTCCTCTGGGCCATCTTCATGCTAGGTGAGGGAAGGGAAGGGGGATTTGGTGAGCACGAAAAAGGAGGAAACAGGCAGGTTTGTCTCTCACCCCCTCCCTCACCCTCCGGCTTTGGCACCTGGGCGGTGACACAAATGGTGGCCTGCATGGTCTCTTGCATGCTATCTGAGCCGTCTAGACTCCAGACTCCTCCAGTCAGGTACAGCTGGGAAAGGAAACGGTTATCTCAGCATATTCTGAGAGAACTGGTTAGAAACCTATGCTCTCTTGGACAATTCGAGATGCCCAGGGACAGATGTCACAGTGCTTACTTGCCCGTCCTTCATAGCGGTGTGCACTGCCACTGGCACGCTGCAGCCTCCTTCCTGCAATGAGAAGTTGCCCTGTGAACTCCAAGGACTCTTGATAGCACTCTGTCGTCACCAGAAGCCTCAGAGACAGAGAGACCTCTGAAGACATACCTGAAACAGGCAGGGGCCCAGTCCCGCCCATACATTCAAGAATGAAGTTAACATTAAATAAAGAGCATTCATTTGAGAATTCTCCCCCATGGCTATTCCCAACCCCCCAAGTCCCCACCCCTCCGTCGGTGGAACACAGGTCCTACCAGGTGCCTCAGGAAGGCTCGCTCGGCAATGCAGCGAAGCAGGGTCTCAGGATCATGCAACACACCCACCAGATCCAGGATGTCTTGGTCCTTGGCTCGGACTTCCACGCCCAGGGCACCCTGATGGAAAGACAGCCTAAGACGTCAGGCCTAAAGCTCTCCCCCACCAGTGGAGCTGAGGATGGGAACCAGCTCACCTCCACCTGCTCCCCGGGGTCTCTTTTAGCCCAGAAGCCTCCCGAGGCCTCCCCCTCCCTAGAAATGTTTATGCAGAAGGTTGTGACCTTTTTGATTGAGAACAAAAGTGCACATCAACGCATGGCTTCCGGGCGCTGACATACCTGACCCACAGCATACATGCACTCCTCCGGGTGTAGTATCTGCAGGGGCGGAAAAGGCACTCAAGAGGGTGGTACTGGGGGGTGCTAAAACCAGACAGTAGTGAGATGGGGCTTCCCTACCACATAGAAAGCCTAGGTAGGCAAAAGTGGGGGTCTGGCCTCTGATCCCCAATCTTCTGGACTCACTTCCAGCTCGAGCCTTAGAGGCAGGGTGTTGAGAAAGCATACAGGCAGGAACAGGAGGGAAGATTCACTGGGGACAGAACAGGGACAGCCCCTTACCTGCCCCACCCGGTGCTGCCAGCCCATGCGCTGCAGGCCAGCTGCGGCCAGGATGATGGCACTGAACTCCTGAAGTTCATCCAGCTTCTGAAGCCGTGTGTTGAGGTTTCCCCGCTGCGGGGAGATGCTAAGGACGACAAGCACTGGGCCATTTGGAGCCTCATGCTGCTTCTCTGCCTGAGTCCTTCTGTCTCTGACTAACATCTCACCCTTAGTTTTCAGCTTACTGATAACAGCTAACATTTAGGTAATTACTAACACTTAATTGCTACATACCAGATGCTGATCTAAAGTGCTTTACATACGTCTATTTAATTTTCACAATCCTATGAGGTAGGATTTCCATTTTACAGATGAGAAAAATGATACAGAGAGGTTGAATAACTTGCCCGAGATAACAAGATATCTGGGGAAGCATTCCCTGATCCCCAAGTCTGCGTTTATAGAGGTTCCAGCTAGAAGCTTCCAGAGAATTCCCTACTTTGTGTACTGGTGCACTCAACATGTACTATTTTGAAAATTAGCTTTACGAAACATTCGATATATTTGGAACCTCAAAATATAATGGAATATGAAACAAAAAAGGAAGCATCCTCCACCTCCCCTGTTTCCCAGTAAGCACTGTTCAGTATCACTCTGTATTATCAATGCCTATTTGTCTCCAGGCAAAAATGTAAAATTCTATAAGCAAGGACATTTGGTCTCACCACTATCCCCAGTGCCAGGCACTGGCCTGGGCCTAAGAAAACATAAAAGGATTAGGGATGGATGGATGGATGGATGGATGGATGGATGGATGGATGGATGGATGGATGGGTGG
>NW_027527824.1:4858347-4869287 GCF_008692635.1 Crocuta crocuta
TGGGTGGATGGACGAATAGGGCAGACAGTCAAGGACAGATAGTCTGCTGGCCCATGGTCCTTTTCCTCTGAAACTGGCCCTGTGGACCCCATCTTCCTCCCTGGCTACTGCCCCCTGCCTCCTCTGAAAGGATACAATGCTCTTGAACTCCAGGTGTGGGAACTTTCTCTGCAGCTGGGCCGCTCTCCGCAGGGAGCTGGTTCCCACCACACTGGTCAGAGAGAGGGTTTAAAATGAGATTTAACCTGAGGCAGGCATGGTTCCATTCCTCTTCTACTTGGCCCTCCATTTTCTGTGCATGTCCCACCAGGATGCCTATCCGGACCCCACTCACCTCTTTTCTGGCAAGGTTTCTAGGGTCTTCCCAACAAATTTGGGGTGAAACACAACAGCATCATATGGGCTCTCCCGCCTGGGGATGGAGGAAAAGTCACAGAATGAGGAAGAAATCTCAGTCAAGGTCACCTCCAGGGTCTCTCCTTAGCCAATTAACTGGCATTTTCTCTTTTCTGCCATGCCTGACACCCCTCAGGGCAAAGGGAAGAGCTCTAGAGGCAGAGGGCAGAGTCCCAAAGGGAAAAGCAAAGGCCAACATGATGCCTACCCCCTGCTCAGCCCCCCTGACTCGCAGAGCTCTTACTTGCAGATGGCACCAATGGTGAAGCCAGGAGGAAGCACCGTGGGCAGGTCCTTCAGGGAGTGAACAACCAGGTCCACTCTAGAGAGAGAGAGAAGGCGGCAAGGAGAAAGGATCCCAGCAGCGTGCCTTCACCCCTCCTCTACCTCCCCCTGCCTCTACTCAGCCGCTCGCTTAGAGCACATCAGGAAGCAGGCATGTCTAAGACCTCAGGACCCTGAGACCCGCTCCTCCCCACCCTCCCTTCTGCCCCCACCCCCCAGCCAATCCTGCCCTCCAGGAAGTCAGATGGCTAGGAATCAGGACCCTCTCCTTTTCTGAGGCCTGAAAAACCCACATATGAGCCTCCCTCTAGCCAAGGGTTGAACCCTCACGGTCTAGCTGATATCCAGGTCTGATGTGCACTGGAGTCCTAGCCAGACACTGGGAGGGAGCCACGCTCTCCTGTCTTTCACGTACTCATTCTTTTCCAGCGCGTGTTCCAGCTCCTTGGTAAACAGGCTCTTCTCGCCAATCTGCCAGTCAAGAAAAAGCCTCAGAGTGAACCTCTTGGGGGAAGGAAAGAGGAGGGAGGGAAAGGGATTGGGGGAAATACGTTACCTTAGAGAGCGCAGTATCAAGAATCTTGTCCCCTGTGGTGGACATAGCAACTGAGGAGAGAATCAGTCAGGCGCTCATTGATCGGCATTTACTGAGCCTCTACTAAGCCCTGCACTGTATAACTCCTAATGTATACAGAGGCACCCCCCACACACACACCAAATGTTGCCCTCCGGGAATCTATGATCTAGCAGGGAGACCAGACACATTCATCAAAAGACCCAAAGCAGATGTTAAATGCCAGGCTAGCCCAGGGAGTCAAAGCTAGAGGTATCCAGAGGAGTAAATGGCCCTCCAAAAAGCTAAGAATTCTTAGATGCATTGGGACCAAGCTTTGGGCCTAAGGGAAGGCAGAAATGTTGTGTTTTTCCCTCCAGGGAGGAAGGGCTTCCAGATAGCTTCCATTCCCGTCCAGAAAACTCACCGATTTCAAACTGCAGGCCTGGGTATAAGGATTTCAGCACTGCCACCACACTGTCTGTCTGTATGCGAGCCAGCTGGGGACAAACACGCAGATTAGTCCTGTCCTTCCCTGGCACTGCCCTGAGCTCACCCCCTCCCAGGGTTAGGGAGACCTGGAAGGAGCTGGAATTCAGAGAGGTGGCTGAATGCCCACGGAGGAAGGAGAGGGGCCTGGCGTGGTCTGCTCAGCCCAGCGACTGTCTCTCCACACACTGCAATATACTATTCTTCACCGGATTTAACACCCAGCCACCCATTTCCTCCATTCCTAACTCTCTGGGCCCCCCAACTCGTAATACTGTGGAGCCTAGAACTCTTGAGACGAACTGTACTCACCTGGCTCTTTCGGGTACCCACACGAATCACTCTCATCTTTGGGCTGTTTTCTTCCTGCAGAAAAAGTCCCCAAGTCACAGTCCCGTCTGTTCCTCGCGTGCCTCAACACCGTGTCCAAGAACCAGAATCTCTGGCTTGGAGGAAAAGAACCTCTGCCAGCCCCTGGCCTGTGGCCAGCGGACCTTGGAGTGGGAAGGTTCTCCGAGACTGGTCCCTTTACCTGCCTCAGCACCTGGCGCCTTCCTCCCAGATCCAGAGAAACAGAGCCCTGAGGGAAGCAATAGCAGGACCCACTGTTGCTGAAATAACCAGACACTGAGTCCCGAAGCCCATCCCGGCTAAGACGGTGGTGGGAGTGCTGCACACAGCCAAGTGGGCAGAGAGATAAGACCCATCAGCCTGGCCACAGGGAGGGTGGGCCCTGCAGCAGACGGGGGCAGGGCAGCTGGGGCCTCGAGGGAACTTGCGCTGAGTCACTGAGGACAAGTTCAGTATCCACAAGACATCAGGCGCTGGAGAAAGCTCCAGTGCCGCCTAGAAACTGAGAGCTACCCCACAGATGCCACACCATGGATCCCCTAATCTGGCTGGAATGCATACATAAAGGACTGGGGTCAAACAGATCCTATGTAGCGTCCTCCTCAGCCTCTTGGCCAGGTGACCTGGGGCACACCGTCCCATTAGTATCAGTCTGTTCATCTATAAAATGAAGGAGTTTGGACTCCAGTATTTTCTGCCGCTGATGTTCCAGGAGACTGAAAGGCTGAGCTGCCTACTGTCCATTCATCTAGAGTGCTGCCTCTGGGTTCACCAACCAGAGACATCAGGACGTCAGTGACCAAGCTAGGAACACAACGGGACATGGCTCTTCCTCCTGACAGGGCACCCTGGACAAAGGTGTTCAGTGCCTAGCAGGTAGAATTGTGTTCCACAGTCTTAGGTCCTATTTCTTTCTAGACCAAAGAGTAGTCACTGCAGATAATGTCAACTTTCCCTACTGTGAGATCTTCAACCTGTGGAGTTGTTTTGCAGGCAGGACTCTGGGGCCTCTGTTGTTGGGGATGTGATAGCTGACTGCACCTGGACGCTAGTCTATTGCATTGCTATCACTTCTCCCATAAATAAACCCGAGGGACCCCGAGCAAATTAGGCTAGGCCTGAAATGCTAAACATGGCCCCTAAAATTCTGGGCCACTAGGAGCCCAGAGAAAGGAATCTAAGGTCCCAGAAACTGCTGGGTTCAAGCAATCCCTGAATTGCATCGATTCTGCACAGCACACTTTATTCCATTAAAAAGATATTTTTTGGGGGGCACCTGGGTGGCTCTGTTGGTTAAGCATCTGACTTTGGCTCAGGTCATGATCCCATGGTTCGTGAGTTCGAGCCCCGCATCGGGCTCTGTGCTGACAGCTCGGAGCCTGGAGCCTGCTTTGGATTCTGTCTCCCTCTTGCTGCCCTCCCCTGCTCACACTGTTTCCCCCTCTCAAAAATAAAGAAACATTTTTTAAAAACAAAAAAAAGTTATTTATTGACCATGTACACTATTGCTCTTAATCTTCATGACAACCTATCAGGTAGACAGGGCAGGTATCTCTAGCACTCTGTTACAGAAGCAACTGAGGAGTGAAATGACTTGCCTGGAGTCACACAGCTAACAATGGGCAAAAAGCAGGAGCTAGAATTTTCCTACTCCTAGTCTAGTGCTCAAGAATGTGTGCAATGGCAAAAAATCCCTCTCCTCACCAGCAGCCTGGACAACAGATCAGCAGCTGCCCATTTCTTTCTTTCTTTTTTTTTCCTTTCTTTTTTTAATGTTTGAGAGAGAGAGACGGAGCCCGCGGGCAAGCGGGGTAAGGGGAGGGGGAGAGAGAGAGAGAGAGAGAGAGAGGCGCAGAGGATCGGAAGCGGGCTCTGTGATGAGAGCAGAGAGCCCAATGAGGGCCTCGAACCCACAAACCAGCTGAAGTCGGACGCTTTAACCGACTGAGCCACCCAGGCGCCCCTGCCAGTCTCTTTCTTATCTCTGGCTGGCAGTGGCATCCACTGGCTGTAGTTTGCATCTACACAACAGAGCTCGGGAGAGGAAGGCGCAAGGGTGACGCCCCACCCACCATCGTAACCCAAAGGTGTGTCTCAGCTGGGGACTTTGAGAACAGGCCAGGGCTGAGTGACCGCTAAAACGGAAAAAGGAGAGAAGGCGCACTTCCAAAATGTTTGTGTGCAATCGGGAGACTTGGGAGTACACTCTCCTCTAAGGATCCGAAGTGGTACATATTCCCAAGGTGGCCGAATGCTGCCTCCGCCCTGTCTCGTGTAAAAGGATCCCGATCTTGTGTAGACGAACTTATCCGGGCTGGTCACTTAAGTCTAGAGCCGCGGATGCCAGGCCCGGAGGAACCCCCTCCCCCTCGCCCCACCCCGCCCAGATCCTCGCAGGGGTGCGGGTTTCGTTCCAGACTATCCCTCCACTCTTAATCCCGCCCCCCTCCCCCACTATCTCCCATCCTTCCTAAAGTCAATCCAGCTACTTGCCCTTTAAAAACTATTTCGACAAAAAAAAAAAAAGATGACGGATAGTCGATCTGACCAATAGACGACGGAGGATGGCAACCTGGGGCCAATCGTAGCGCAGCTAGTCAGGAACGCCAAAGTTGCGAGGGTCACCCGCTCAGTACTCACCGCCGTGGCGGCGGCGTTGCCGTTGCGGGACATGACTGTGCTCAGGAGGTAGGTCCGGGAGGCGCCGCCAGGGCCCCTGGGAGTCCGGGGAGTCTGGAGGGCCCGGCCAACGGGGACCGGGTGCACGCGGGGTGCGAACTCCTCCTGCAGCCTCCGACTCCGGGCTCTCCGTCACTTCCGGCGCCCGCCCCCGGCGGGGAGGACCACCCTCGGGGCGGGAATTAGAAGGATTGCGACAGACCTGACCTTACCCTTCTGTTACCGGCCCTAATCTGCCAGGCTGGTGGGGACGCTGGGGACCCTGTCCGCCCCAGTCTTCCTCGCTGGTATCCTGGGCCTATTAACCATTCATTTCTTTTACGTATACCTCGTTCTGAGCGGGGAGTACTGATGGTGACTAAGAGATGCTCCCCACATTTACCCACAGAGCAGCCCTCCTCCTACCGCCGCCCAGAGGGTCAAGCCGAAGTTAGCAGGGCTCAGAGAAAAAGAGTATTCACTCTAAAATGCTGCGTTTGAAGGAAAGCGTCCTTGGGCAACTTCCATGCCCCGTCTGCTGGATTCAACACCTTCAGATAAGAGGATGCTCTAGAAGGCTGGTCACCCAGAATTCTACAGCTCTCTCTCCTTAGCTCTGGCACAAGCAATTAGTGCAGCTGATGCAGTGCTTCCTTTGTTCTGTTAAAACTTCGCTCTGCCACAACCCTGAAGTAGTCAACATTCCTATTAACTGAGGAGACTGGTGCAGAAATCAAAGGTCATGCCTAAAGACAACCCAAGTGCCGGGCACCCGGGTGGCTCAGTTGGTTAAGTGTCCCACTTCAGCTCTCAGCTTGGGTCATGATCTCACAGTTGGCAGGTTTGAGTCCCATATTGGACTCTGCTGACGGCACAGAGCCTGAGGTCTGCTTTGGATTCTGTATTTACCTCTCTCTGCCCCTCCCCTGCTGGCACTCTGTGTGTGTCTCTCTCTCTCAAGAAATAAACAAGCATTAAAAAAAAAAAGACAACCCAAGTGGGAGCACCATCATTAATGGCACATTGTTAGTGGCAAAGGTGTCTTAGAGAAAGTGCTTCCTTCACCAACTATCTTAATAACCATGCACTGAGTGCCCACATGCTAACCACTATCAAGGAATTGGACACCCATTCGCTTGCTCCTTAGGCCTTCATAACGTCTGTACAAGGTGTTGTCATTCCTAACGTACTGATGAAGACACTGAGGTTCAGAGGAGGTAAGAGATGACCTAAATCAAACTAGGATTCAAACTTAGGTCAGCTGCCCCGAAGTCTGTACTTTTAGCCACTGCAACTATAGCGTACTCTGCCTGTTGCACACACTACCTAACCTTTAAAGCACGATGTCCGAGCTACTTTCTTCAGTTAAGCAAGACACAGGAGCAGTTTTCCGACACATTTACAGGCAGACACCTAGCCACACAAACTTCAGCTGGCAACTTCCGAGAGAGAGAGAAAAGTGTTTCAATAAAGGCCCTTTTATCCTGCTTATCATCTGCATATGTGCTGCCGAAGCGAGCACGTCCTGCTTATCATCTGGTCCTAAATCTGGCAAGACACCAACCTATCCACAATGAAGGCAGGCTTAAACCCAAGGATTCGCACCAGAAATCTGCCTCCTGCCTGAATACTTTGCGCAAACAAGAGCCACTGAGACCAGCCAGACTACAGAGCGGGCGCTGGTCTGGGGGGGCCTCGGTCCAGGTTGCTCCCAGAGCTCAGGTACCAGGCCTTTCATCACTGAGGCCCTTCAGGAAACTGGTCTACTGGAGGCCGCTGGCCCCACCCATTAATGGAATGAGGTCTTGTCAACATAACTTTCAAGAAACCATACAAGAAGGAGAGTTCTACAAAAACAGAGGGAAAGTACATTTTGCACAACTAAGAATCACCAGGAAGTCCCCAGAATAAAACCTTCAACCCCCCAAACCATTATATTCTTTTATTTATAGACTCTGGGAGCAAGGACCCAAGCACAGCCTGGTGCTCTTGGATAGAGAATAAAGCAGCTATTGTCCACACTCGGAGGTTGCTGAGGTACCCTCCCCCGCTGGTCTGGAATGATCCACACTGCTCAAAAAGTCAACAGGAGGAACGGCGGGCTGGCCGAAAGAGGGAGAAAAAGTCCTCTTTAGTCCTGAGGGCTATGGCGTCAGATCAAGGTGGGTCCTGGGCATGTCTGCCTGACCCCTGTGCATTGGCCCGGCCTCTGTCCCCCATATCCCCGCTACTGTGGCCCCACTATCACACCCCTTCCTCTTAGCTGCTCAAGTGCCCCTCCTGGAGTGCATGAGCAAGTCCCGCTGCAGCCCAGCCTCCAGGCTTGCAGTCAGCCTGGCCGTGGGAGGGTCAGTCAGCAGAGTCAATTTGTTGAAAACCCCTCTGCCGAAGTAGTCAGCAATCACAGAGAAGCTATCGTTGGAGCACTTGAGCTGCAGGGAGAGAGGAGAGAAGAATCAGAACTGCAGGGGCCCCATCCTGAGTGAGGACAGAAAAGACGCGAATGCTCCCAAGACTCCGTGAGGGGGGCAGTCATCTACCCACTCGTGCCCACCTGGTGCTGGAACTGATCGTGGAGATCGCGTTTCTGTTCCTGGGCACGGATCATATCCATGACCTTCCGGTTTTCAGGGAGGCAGGTGGGGCAGTCAGCGTCACTTTCCGAGTAACTCTCAAAGCAGTGCTGGTGGAAGGAGTGACCGCAGAGAAAATGGACCGAGGGCAACTCCAAGGCACTGTTACAGATGCTACACTTGGTCTTCTGGAAAATCTTCGGACTGCAGGCAAGGGAGACCAGAAAGGAGTGGCCAAGAGTGAGGGCAGAGCCAAAAGCCAGGTGTAGAGAGAAGGCAGCTGAAGCTGATGAGGAGGGGTCCCTGCTGAGGGACTACAAAGTCCTGGTCTTAACCTCCATAAGGGAGTGAAATGAGGACGCCAGTCCGGGCCCGCAGAGTCTCCATGTGCTCCCGGCAAGTCCGACTAACCCATTTCGTTTTCACAACCACTACTAAGTTGTCCTTCACAGTTTTTAAACATTTTTTATGTTTGTTTATTTTTGAGTGGGGAGGAGAGCACACACCCAAGTGGGAAGGGGCAGGGAGAGAAGGGGACAGAATCCAAAGCAGACTCTGAGCTGACAGCAGCGAGCCCGACACAGGGCTCAAACTCACAAACCCTGAGGTCATGACCTGAGCTGAAGTCGGACACTTAACTCAACCGAGCTACCCAGGCAACACCCCCCCCACCCCGCTTCGTTTTTAAATTGAAGTACAACTGAAGTTGCACTACGATCATCACAAGTGTAGCTACCATCTGTCACCACGCAGTGCTATTACCACACTGACTACATTCCCTGTGCTGTAGCTTTCATCCCTGTGACATTCATTCCGCAGTCGGGGAACCTTTACCTGTCTTTCAGATCTTTACTCAGATGTGACCCTTCCAGTCTCCATATAAACAAGAACCCGTGTGCACGCACATACACACAGCATCCTACTCTCCTTACTAAACTAGTTTTCTCCTTAGAACTTATAACCATCTAACACACTGTAATATTTTATTTAGAGTATTTAACACCTGCCTACCTCTACACTGTAAGCTCCACATGGCAGGGCTTTTTTGTCTCTGTTAAGAGCAGTGCTTGCCGTCTGACTCTTGATTTTGGCTCAGGTCATGATCTCACAGCTGTGAGATCGAGCCCTTCGAGGGGCTCCATGCTCAGCGAGGCGCCTGCTTAAGATTCTCTTCCTCTCTCTCTGCCCTCCCCTGCTCTCGCCCCCTCTCTTAAAAAAAATGTATTTTTAGAAAAGGTAAGCCATAGAGTCATAAAAAGAAAAATACCTGCTGTTAACATCCTCCAAAAACCCAATAAATAACAAACTTTGGAATAAACCATTCTTTGGAAATTCCCTATTAAAACAGATCTTCAAAAATGCAAAGTTTGAACATATTTTCATTTTTTGTTTTTTTAAATTTATTTTTAAGACAGAGAGATCACGAGTGGGAGAAGGCCGGAGAGAGGGAGAGAGGGAGACAGAGTATCGGAAGGAGGCTCCAGGCTCTGAGCTGTCAGAAAGAGCCCCGACGTGGGGCTCGAACCCACGAACTGTGAAATCATGACCTGAGCTGAAGTTGGATGCTTAACCGACTGAGCCCCCAGGCGCCCCGTGAACATATTTTCGTACACTCCTCTCTGACAGGTATTTAATGACACACCCTGTGAAGAACAAGGTTATCCCGCCCGGACTCCTCCGACATCTGGTTACCAAGTACCTTGCCTTGAGCTCCTGGATCTCCTGACGGATGCGGGTGGTCTCCTCTCGGTACCGCCGCACCCGCAGCTCATCCTGTGCGATCTGCTGGCTCTGTTTCTGTAGTTTTTGGACCAGGTAATCCCGGATGACCGACAGGGTGGCTGTGGAGTTGTGGGCCAGAGTCTGCACCACTGAGAGTGGGTCCAGAAGGAAACAGGACAGTGAATGGGGCAGCACCCTCGACAGAATGGAAGAGCCCTGCCCCAGATCTCGGCAGCCGGCACCCCGCCCCACCGCCCTCTCAAGTACCGAGAAGCGGGGGCATGAGGTTCTTGCTCTCGATGTGCTTGAGCACGGCCGCCACGCACTCCTTGCAGTCCTCCTCCTTGCGTGCAAAGTAGCTGAGCGCCTGCTCCCACAGGGACGGCTCCTGGTCCCCATGGCGCTCGCACACGGCAATCACCTGCCGGTACTGCTCGTGCTGCATGTGGTAGTGCATGATCTGCTGGAACCTGGGGTCAGGGCAAGGCACGCTTCAGTGGCTGTCCCAGAAAACCAGATCCTCCCCCTCCCCCGAAGTGGCCCGGAATCTTACAGCTTCCCCTGCTCATAGAGGTAAAGGACCCCGTCCTGGAAGTCGTGCATCTGGCAGAGGACCAGAGCCTTGTCAAAGACGTCGCAGAAGCGGCCACTCTTCAGCAGGGAGATGGCCTCTGCGTGAAGCTTCTCTTTGATCTAGGGAAGGAAGGCAGAGTTGCTGGGCTTAAGGGAAAAAAAAATCACAAAGGTCTCTTGTGACGAGGCAAGTAAACTACCTCTTTGACTGCCTCTTCACGGAGGACCACTTAGCCCCCAAGGGTGAGGTGTCACTGGTCTAAAGAATGCAGCAAAAGGCAACCACAAAAGATGGAAGGGCGGTCTTTTCTCCGGCACCTCCTGCAGCTTCTGCCAGGCCTCACCTGCGGATCTTTCTCATGGGCCCAGTTCTGCAGCCGCAGCTCAAGGAGGGTGTCATAGATGCCCTGCGGGGAGTCGGGCTGGACTTCGCTCATGTGTTCCAAGAAAGCTTTCAACTCTCGGGGGTTGTTGGCAAAGATGGGGATGAACTCCTCTGAGTTGGCCT
The DNA here is from genome assembly GCF_008692635.1 of Crocuta crocuta. Classification (NCBI taxonomy): domain Eukaryota; kingdom Metazoa; phylum Chordata; class Mammalia; order Carnivora; family Hyaenidae; genus Crocuta; species Crocuta crocuta. The sequence continues at coordinate 4,868,456 of NW_027527824.1, forward strand.
AGGGGGGCAAGGGAGGAGAGAGGAGGCCGAGTGAGCGGGTGTGGTACCCACGAGGCCCCAGAAGTGATCCCTGTTGTCCAAAAGCCAATCTCCTTGACGTCTCACCCTGCAGCTGGGAGTTTCCCTGTCACCTCGGCCTTCAAGGCTAGGCTGATAGTCGGTACACAATCCTTTTAGCAACTGGGTCGTCTGCTCTGGTATGTGGTGCATGAGGATCTTGCCATAGCGTTTCATGTTGCTCTCTGCCTGCTCGAAAGGCAGCTTGCCGATGTACCGGAGGGCTTCCTGATAATTCTGTGGAGAGATAAAGGGCAGAGTAAGCGTATGCTCCTGCCTTCCCACCAGGAAGCACTTTCGTCATTCCGGGCATGTCCTAGAAAAAGAACAGGTCTCTGTCTGGGTCAAGAGTCTCACTTACCTTGATGTCCTCTAGCTGGATCTTTAAGTACCACTCGTGGTGTGCATGGTTCTCAGCCAAGTAGAGGGCATGGGAGTAGTAGCCAGCTTGCCGGAGGACCTTGATGGCTGTCTCCACATCAAAGTGGACTTCGCTCTCACTCTTGGTCTGCCAGGGAGACGGCAGACACAATCATTCACACAAAGGTTGTGGTTGGGGAAGGGAGAGGAAACATGCATCTAAGGCCAGATTCTTTTTTTTTCTTTTTCAATGTGAACTCTAGGCCCAATGTGGGGCTTGAACTCACAACCCTGAGATCTAGAGTTGCATGCTCTACTGGCTGAGCCAGCCAGGTGCCCCCCGACAAATTCTTAAGATCATAAAGTCAAGGCCAGGAAGGTTGGAGACAAAAAAAAAAAAAAAAAAAAAAAATTT
>NW_027527824.1:4869400-4968533 GCF_008692635.1 Crocuta crocuta
CAAGGGAAGTTGAAGAAAAAAAAAAAAAAAAAAAAAAAAAAATTTTAACAAAGTCCCTGGTTTTAAAATACTATGTCCTCTTGCTTCTCAGTAAGTTTTTAAAAGCTAAAGTCTTCCTCTTCCCCTATTACAGGGACTCCTCTGGGGACCCAAGAGCCCCCCATTGTTAATTCCCTGGGCTTAAATACCCTCAGAAGTTCAAGCATCATAAACAAGAAGGGAGACAGGAGAGAACTAACAAGAAAGACTATTCTTCTTCTGAGGTTATAGACCAGAGGGTCCTGGTCCCCAAATAAGGTGAGCCCTTTCCTCTCCCTGCATCTGCTGAAAACGGGCAAGCCCTGGTGAAGCCACCACCTGCTCAGCGGGGCCCTTGAGGAATCCACACCACCACCACCCTGCACCTTGATGAACTCCTCTAGCTTCGAGCTGTCCTTGAGCTTGGTATAGCAGTTGAGCAGCAGGGTGGTGTGGTCCGCATTGGCCAGGGACTGCCGGTGCAGGGTCTGCAGGTAGGCGGTCAGGTTGTGGATGCGCTGGGCATCCAGAAACTTGCGGATCACATAGGATGGCTCCAACTTTCCAATGGTTCTAGAGATGCATGCATCAAAAGCATCTGGATCAGCATACTTCTCAGACTTTCACATGCCTAGGAATCACTTCTAGATCCTCAGCAGGTGTGGGGGGGGGAGGGGGCCGCGAATCTGTATTTCTAACAAGTCCCAGATGATATCAATGCTACTGACTGTATACCACATAAGACACAAGGCTAACAGAGCACTGGTTTTCAAACTTGTCTGAAAATAAGAATTCTAGGAAGGTAGAGAAAGAGACCAGATAAGTTCCCACAACCTCTTAGTAGGGCAGAAAATTTCAAGAATTAGTATCAAGGGAAGAAACTGTGGGAAGCCAAGAGATGAATAGCCCTTTCCCTTTAAAGAATCAGGTCAAGGGGTACCTCGGTAGCTCGGTCGGTTAAGTGTCTGACTGTGGCTCAGATCATGATCTCAGGGTTCATGAGTTTGAGCCCAGCATCGGCTCTCTGCTGTCAGTGCAGAGCCCGCGTCAGAATAAACTTTTTTTAAACTAAGTAAGCTTTATGAAAGCCCAATGTGGAACTCGAACTCATGACCATGAGATCAAGAGTCGTGTGCTCTACCAAGTGAGCCAGCTAGGTGCCCCAAAAATGAATATTAACAAAGACCAGGCTAAAGTTTAAAATAAGAATGGGTGCCCAGCTGGCTCTCTCCGTAGAGCATGTAACTCTTGATCTCAGGGTTGTGAATTCAAGTCCCACATTGAGCATGAAATCTACTTAAAAAATAGATAGGTAGATAGATACATAGATAGGTAGATAACAATAAAATAAAGTTTAACACAAGAGATACTCATCAACTCCACTGCATCCTGGTCATGTAATATTTGACCCTAAATGTTCCCTTTACAACCAACTGTACCAACTTCTCACCCAGGCCATCAGAGTTTCTACAGGGAGAAAGGATGGCTCCTGGTAGAGTCCACGCCCCTAACCCAAGCCCAGGTGTTAGTCTATCTGGCTGCACTCAGACCTATATCCTAAAGCACCCCAAGACCGACCGGATATACTGTTGAACAGCCCCATCGTGGTTGCCCTTGCTGTAGAGATGGTCCCCATACTGCATGAAGATCTGAGCCAAGCCATCACTGTCCAGGTGCTGGCTCTTAGCCAGGTTAATGGCCATCTCAAATAGGTTCTTCTTAAACAGCATCTGCAAGGGGAGAGAGATTAGAAAATGGCTGGCAGCAGTCCTGAGAAGACACCTTCCCAGAACGCACCTACAACACACAACCCACACAATCCTGGAGTTCTGATCTGCCTGGATCCTAGATAGGGCAAGACCTCTCAGGTACCCCGAAGACCAACACGGCCTCATTTCCCAAGGCTCTCTGCAGACAGTGGACCCTGAGAGTGGACTCAGGCTCCCAGCCACTACTTTACTCTAAAACCTCATCCCAGACCATTTACCTTGTAATTCAGCCCTAAGGGAGCTGGATAAGGCTGTGCCCCAAAGGGAAGGAAACAAACACCCTGGCCAAGGTGACTTGGCCTCCAAGGGGAGCCCATTCCTACAACTGTGTCTGGGTGTCCCTGGCCAGCTCTGGGAACCTGGTGGCCTTGCCTCCAGTTTGGTCTGTGTGTCCTTCTCCTGTAGCGCGTGGACCCGCCCATCCCGCGTCAGCACGTACAGGGAGCCCCACTCAGCAAGAACGTCCACGACGTCCTCAAAGACGGCACTATAGGCTATGAACTTGTTGCACAGGTCGTAGACATTGAGGATCTGCTTGTCGGAGCTCTGGGAGTCCCTACTGGTAAACTCTGACCTGTGTGGGAAAGAAAAAGCACCAGATATCTGCCCCAGCTCGGCCTGAGCTCCTCCTTACAGGACAACTTTGGTGCTGCCCCCTCTGCCCAAACAAATCACCCCCTGGCCCCTCTAGCAGCATATGCCATAAATGCAGCATTGCACAGGCAGCCGGAGGAAGAGAACATATAGACCTAACCTAATCCTTCAGGATCACATCCTTAACATTAGCGATAGATTAAAAAAATTAAGAACATCCAAACACCCATTCATATAACATAATTAGCTCCTGTATACGTGAGACACTGTGCTCGGTGCTGACCGAAAATAAACAAACATTGAGAGGGACCATTTCCATGAAGAGCCTGCCACCCCTTTTCAGGTGGCTTAGAATAAAAATGCTGTGTCCTGAACTCCCCAGCCCTTTCTAACTTCTCGACTACTCATTTCCTTGTTCCACCACCCAGTTTGTTTTGACTGAAGAGTAAGAAAACCAAAAACGGGTCCAAAATTCCCTGGAGCATTCTAGTGCGATTAACAAATACCTGCAGCAAGAACACATTTTTTTCAGTAAAAAAGTTACAATGGAATCTAGGCGTGAGGACAACGTACAGAAAACCAAAGTAGGAGCTTGACAGGGTCCGGGTATTAGGATTTTGAAATCATGTTAATTCTGGGGAACAAGGGCAGCCTTCTCCCTTTCCCTTGTCCCTTTCCCTTGTCCCTGGAGTCCTTACTTGGGAGAAACCTTCCGGTCACGGGAGACAATGACAAGGTAGCCTCTAAACCAGTGAGCAATGAGTTTATGGCCCTCAAAGGCAAAGCAGGGACCACGTTCATCAGGCTGGTACAAGTAGACACATTCATCTCCAGCCACTATGAACTGCAGGTCCTGAGAAGGGTCGCTTAGGGCTGAGCAACGCAGGCCACAACCATGGGTGTCCAACTCCACACGAGGATAGTCCTTTCCAGAAACTATATAGGACTGCAAGAAAAAAGGCGTTAACAGGCTCCCTTTCAGAGGAGGCATCTAAGCCTTCCCAAAGGTATTCCCATCTCCATACTAGCTCACTCTCCTTTTGACTCTCAGCACCCTAACACTTTCCCTGGCTCCTTACTTTGTCCATTCACCGTCACCCATCTCTTCAATATATAAGCAGGAAACACAATTTCTTCCTCTGTGTGTACGGTCACTACCTACTACAGGAATCCTGCCACTACAAGAAATGCCATAATCTCGAACTGTTTAATCAGAAGACTATTCCTAAGAGCAGGCTGTTAGAAGTTAAGAGCACCAGGAACCAGCAAAGTAAACAATTTTTCCAATGTCACTTAAGTTAGGAAGAAAAAGCAGGTCTTTCACTACAAGCCCGTAGTTCTCTTCCTAACTCTGACTCTTCCTTGTCTCTTAAGTGAAGAAATAAAACGTTAAGCCGAGCAAACGACTCGAGGCCACATGATGAAGGATTAAGAACGCTACCTCTCTTGTCACTTCCTTATCCTAGGCCCCTTTCCTGCCTGCCCCTAACAGTGCAGGCCCCCATCATACCTGAACGTTCTCAGTTGTCACAACAAACAAATGAGTGGTCTTCCCTGCCTGGCGAAAGGCCAGTCCAGTAACAGGATAGTTGCCCTTGTGCAGAATCTGGGTCTTGCTATGCCTGTCCCGCGTGATGTCTCCTTTGTTCAATGTAACACTGCCATCCGTGAAACCTGGAGGGAAGCAGGAAACAGCACTTCATTGAGGCTGAAAAGATCAGGAAGCACAGAAGGGGAAAAAGACCACTGAAGGCACGTGTTAGAAGTGACAAGCTTTCAGGGTGCTTTGGTGGCTCAGTCAGTTAAGCATCTGATTCCTGATCTCGGCTCAGGTCATAACTTCATGGTTTGTGGGAACAAGCCCTGCGTCGGGCTCTGTGCTGACAGGAGGAGCCTGTTTGCGATTCTCTCTCTTTCCCTCTTTCTCTGTCTCTCTACCCTACTTGTTCTCTCCGGCCCTCAAAATAAATAAACTTAAAAAAAAAGAGTGACAAGCTTTCTCCTTATACCTGACTTTTACAACAGTTAACATAAAAATCGGCGCATACAGACTCTTTTTCAAAGAATAAAACTAAATGCTTTACTACTCCAAACTTTAGTATCTCAAAGGACTTAGTTCGGTACAAAGTAGTCTCATTAAAAGAGCAAGGATGAGCTGCAGAAGCAACTCTGAAGAACATCCATAAAAATCACGGAGTGTTAGCTTTGCCTTCTTCTGCTTACCGATGGCCATAAAGTTGAGATTTTCATGGACAGTCAAACAAGACACAACAGTGGGCTCTGTCCCTGGGATGGCAGGGAAGATGCGAGTGCAGAGTGGATTGCCACCATCTCTCTTTTCCAGGTTCCAGATCTTCACCTGTGAACAGACCTCAGCCATGTGAATGCTAGTCACCCTCCAACAACCGTTCCTTGGGTCTGGGTCTTGCCCACTTTCTTTCTAGGACTCACCAGGGGGTTGATGCCTTCTTCATCTTCACCAACAGACGCCAAAATATTGTGCTGCTTCAGTTGATAAAGGTGTGTAACCCGTAGTTTATAGGCTTGGAAGCCTGTAAGCTGTAGAGAGCGGGGCAAGAACCAGATTTGGCCTTCCATATGTGCAGAATAGTCAAGGAACCTCCTTTCCAGGGAGAGACTTGTATTTAGACCAGAACCCTGATAACTACTAACATGTATTATTCAAGCTCTTTAAAATATTCAAGGACTTCCCCACATATTATCTCCCAAAAGTTCCCCATCTTAAAAACAGTGAAAAAGGAGACCAGAGTTTAGTAGCAATAATATGAAGAACAAAGCAGCAAATTTCCAGTCTCATTTATCTCCTGGCCCACAATTCGGGCAGGGGAGATCATGACACCTTACACATTCACCTTGTAAAGCCAACCTGCATACACTGTTTAGACTGATCTTAAAAATAGCCTTGCCAAACTGATACCTTACGCCTCTTTCACAGGAAAGTAAATAGAAGCCCAAAGGGGTTACGTGACTTGCCCACAATTGCTCAGTTGGCAACAAGTGAGAGAATGGACTTCCTTCTTTCTTCCCTCAGGCCACAGAAGGACCACTGGGCGCCCACCTAAAGCAAAGTGTCACGTAACACGAACCCCTCGGACCGACAGATTCCATCCCGGCTGGATCGCTTCAGGGATCCGGGGAGGGAACCGACAGCTCCGGAGGAAGGATATCTCCAAAGACGAGGCTCCCTCGGCCTGAGTCGCAGACAGTGATGCCAGGAGGAAGGCAAAGGAACTTAGAAGCACCGGGTCCCGGGGCAGGTGCAGCCGCGGGAGCAGCCCCATCACTGCCCAACGGCTCTTTGACCAGCTCCTTGTCGAAGAAAACGAAACGCCGCCACTGCAGGTAGGCCGCCATCTTGGCCGAACGTCCCCGCCTCTGGGGGAGAGGTCATGTGAGAGGGGCGGGCGGATCACGTGAGCCGAGAGCTTCCGGGAGCCTGAGTGCACATGCGCCCTGGCGTCCAAGTGACAACTTCCCGCGGCGGGGAGAGCGGGCGGGGCCGCGTGAGGTAGGAGTACCCTGCGGTCATTCTCCCCGCGGCTTGCCAACTTGCCGGCTCTGTACGTTCGCTGGCTAAAATGCTTCTCAAGTGCTGGACCCTTGTCCCTTCACCTCGTTGAGCATCGGTTTCCTCCTTTATTAAATTCGTGAGCAATGAAGGCTCAAGACCAGGAATATCACACGCAATTGTAACCCACAGTGCTCAAGTAGATTATGACCAGACCTCCTAGGACTGTTTTCAGGCATGAATAAACCAATGTATATGAAACTGTTTTTGCAGCTGTGGGAGCGCGGACCTAAAATTAGGAGTTTGTGTGTGCAACTAGATAGATTGCGAACTATAATCAGTGTCTTACGTTCATTTTTGTGTCCCTCTGTCAGTGTGTGGCATGCATTTGGCAAGTAAAATCTGTTTCTTAACGAAGCTAGGAAGTATTCATGGGGCAGGAACTCACAAGAACGTGTTCTTTTCTGGGGCGCCTGGGTGGCTTAGTCGCTTAAGCGTCCGACTTTCGCTTAGGTCATGATCTCGCGGTTCGTGCGTTCGAGCCCCGCGTCGGGCTCTGTGCTGACTGCCAGCTCAGAGCCTGGAGCCTGTTTCAGTCTGTGACTCCCTCTCTCTCTGGCCCTCCCCTGCTCACGCTGTCTCTCTTCTCTCTCTCCTAGAAATAAATAAAACATTAAAAAAAAAAAAAAAGAACGTGGTCTTTCTTTCCCTTTCCATAGTGGGAGAGTATGGGACATAAGTCGAACATGGGGAAAAGCCTGGAAGCGGCAGCTCTGGGAGCTGAGTGATTTAACAAGTGGCAAGTGCTTAAGATATTCCATGGCCACCTACCATTTCCATCTCTGGCTAAACCAACGGTTCTGGGGAAAACTGTAGGTATACGGTTTGGTGTCACAAGGAGCTCTGTACAGGAGTGACAGTCATTTTGAGATCATACGGACACACGAAAAAGTGACCATGTGGTATTTGTTAAGTTTGTTTTTGCATCCCTCTCTCCCACAACTTTTCATTTCCAGAACATTTTCTTTTTATTCCCACCAGCTGGAGTTCCCAGAAAGCAGGGGCTGTGTTTTGCTGACCATGAACCAGCCCTAACAGAGCCTGGTGGAGGCTCCCTGTTCGGTTGAAGGAATGAATGTGGATCATTTTCCTCTTACCCCTCTGGTCCTCAATCTGGTTGACACGAAAGGTAGTGTCCATTTGCTAAAGAGATAAGTGAGGGGAAGAAATTGTATAGCACATAGATTTCCTGACTTCTAGCTCAGACTTCTTTCCTCTGTCATAGTTTCAGGATGTAAACCGTGAGTAGAGGAAGCATAAATAGGGAGTAGACTTGACCCACTTTCAACAGCTGAGTATATTTTGTACCACTCATTAGAATTTTTGGAAGTGTGTTATGTCAGTTGTTAAGACTATGAATAACATGTTAAAAGAAGCAATGTGGCTCAGTCCATAGAGCATGTGACTCTTGATCTCAGGGTCATGAGTTCAAGCCCCATGTTGGATAGAGTTTACATTAAAAAAAAAAAAGCGATTTGAGGACAAGGGGTGGGTGAAGTAGGTAAAGGGGATTAAAAGGTATTTACAAAAAAAAAAAAAAGACACAGGGATGGAATGTACAACATAGGGAATACAGTCAAGAATATTGTACAAACTAAAAAAAAATGCATTGTATAAACTTTCTATGGTCACAGATGGTTAACTAGATCTACGAGGGAACCGTTTTGTAATGTATATAAATATGTACACTTGAAACAAATACAATATTATATATAAATCATTTTTCAAGAAAAGAAAGAAGAAAAGAAGCAATGTGAAATAGAGATGTGAACAGCAGAGTGGCATCTTTGTTGTTGACTTAGGTGCTCCCCCTACTGTCTAATGACAGAGGCCCAGAATCTTCCATCTGAACCTGGTAAGGCCTATGCTCATTTGGTCTTTTTATTGATGAGGGTACAAAGGCAGAGACTGGTGACCCACTGCACCTCTTCAGACTCACTGTCTTCCTTCCCTTCCTCCTTTTGGGAAACATGTATCAAGTACTCACTATTCCTGCAATTGTACCAAATGCCCAGAATATAAATGTGAACCAGACGTGGTTTTTGCCCTTTAGGGGGCTCAGCCACCACCGTGGGGGACAGACATAGAAATGACCACAAGTAACCAGCCCTGAATTTCATATAATGAATTATACCTAACAGAGTGCTTTCACTTTTTATGGACTTTTCATAGCAACCATCTGCAGAAGTATCATTATCTCTGGTGAGAAACAGGAGTCTCTAAGAGATTCAAGCAACCTCTTGAGCAAACACATGAAAGTTTTTCAGTTCCCGAACCTTTAATTAGATCCTTTACTGGAGTGTGAAGCCAGGCTGTGCTTGTCAGAACACGTAACAGGATTTGTCTTTTTGTTATACTTGTCTGAATCCAGGAACTTCAGGATAGTGAGGAAGATAAGCAGAAAATGATGTACTAATTCAGTTACAGTTCTGCATTCGGAGAACTTGAGTTCTGAAGAGACTAAAGAAGCAATTCTTTAACTTGGAATTAAAGGATCACATCTCAGAGTCAAGGATTGCCTAGCAGTGGCCTCTCTTTTCCCCATTAGGGAAGAAAGTGCTGCCCGTGATGTATGAAACAGTCATATTCACTGGAGCAAAACAGGAACATTTCTTGTTTTGGCTTCAAACTTTAATTTTCTACCAGTCCTCCCCCTCCACCCTCCATCTGACTCTCTGGGTAGAAAACCATTTTCTAGACTACTGAAAAGTCTGGGTTTTTTTTTCTTAGCCCCTAAAAGGCTATCAAAATTTCCACTTTAGCAATAGGACAGCTGAAATTTCCACTTTAGCAACAAAGAAACTCAGAGGGCTCCCCATACAAGTTCCAAAGCTACAGGGAACAGGAGGAAGCAATTAGCTCATTATTGACTGTGAAAATCCGGCCAAAAAAAAAAGAGGGAAAGGAAATTCCCCATGAACTTGGCAAAGCACTTAACCAAGCTTTTAACAAATGCAGTAGTCACTTTTAAGTTGTATTGTTCTAGAGTAAGAATAAAAACAAGTGGTTAACTAATGTGTACTTGGGGCTTAGGCTGTCCGAAGCACTGGACTAAGTACATTACCCCCTTCTACATCAACCCTGTGAGGCCAGCACCAGCATGTCGCTTTTACTGATGTGGCAATTGAGGCTCAGGAAAGCTGAATAACTTGCCTAGAGTCACACAGGTAGGAAGTGGTCCTACAGGCAAATCCAAGTCTGTCCAACTCTAAAGCCCCATATTCTGGGTGCTCGATTTTTTTTAGAAGCCAATTCCATAAATTTGTTCATAAATCTGAGTGATTTTCTAGGTGTTCATGAAATCACAGAATACAAGAACACTAAAAGCCTTGCTTTCTCTGGACACATAATCATCCCTATCTCAATGCAAACTGGGAAATATCCCCAATACTTTGTCTCCTCATCCACCCCCACCCATCCAATTCAAATTCATAATACCAGGACTGAAAAAATGCATCAGTATTCTTTTTTTTTTCATTTTTTTAAGTTTTGTTTTATTTACTTTGGAGAGAGGGAGAGAGAGAATCCCAAGCAGACTCCGCACTGACCATGCAGAGGTCAGTGGGGGGCTCGAATTAACGAACTGTGAGATCATGATTGGAGTTGAAATCAAGAGTTGGATGCTTAACCAACGAGCCACCCAGGCGCCCCTGTATCCTTACTTGTATTATTAAAGATAGAGGGGCTGTGGGGCACCTGGATGGCTTAGTCGGTTAAGCGTCCGACTTTCGCTTAGGTCATGATCTCGCGGTTGGTGGGTTCGAGCCCCGCGTCGGGCTCTGTGCTGACTGCCAGCTCAGAGCCTGGAGCCTGTTTCGGAGTCTGTATCTCCCTCTCTCTCTGACCCTCCCCTGATCATGCTGTCTCTCTCTCTCCTAGAAATAAAAAAAAAAAAAAAAGAAAGAGGGGCTGTCATTTACTGCTGTTGGCAATGCATACGGTAAACCTCTCCGGAGGGCACTTGTCAATACGTATGAAATGCCTAAAGAGGAATGTAAGCCTGCATAGGCACTTCTAGGAATTTATTCTTTTTAAAAAATTTTTTAAATATTTTATTTCTGACAGAGAAACGGGGGGGGGCAGCGTGAGCAGGGGAGGGTCAGAGATAGTGGGAGACACAGAATCTGAAGCAGGCTCCAGGCTCCGAGCCAGCTGTCAGCACAGAGCCCGACATGGGGCTCGAACCCACGAACTGTGAGATCACGACCTGAGCCAAAGCCGGACACCCAACTGACTGAGCCACCTAGGCGCCCCTAGGAATTTAAGTAAATTAGAGGGGATAGATTTGCATAAAGCTCTGTCAATAAACGTGTCTACTGCAATTTTATAATAGAGGGAAAATAAAGGTAATGATTTAATTGTCAAATAGTAATCTTGGTAAATAAATTACTGTAGTTCCTTATACTGCAATTCTATAGATACAGCCACTGAAAATTCTGTAGAGGAAAAATGACATAGGAAAATGTTCTCAATAAATTAACTGAAAAAGAGTCACAAAATATTATCTCCATTAAAGTTTAAACGCTGTGTGTAGATATACATCAGAATGCTAAATGTTTAATTTAGAAAATGGAATTGTAGGTGGTTTTTATTTTATTCGTTTTTCCTATGTTCTTCAGTTTTCTCCAATAATCACATTTCTTTCATAATTCTAAAGCCATTGGTGAAGAAATAGGAAAAAAAAAGAAAAAGTGTATCCTGGTACAGCTTCCCCTGCTAAAAGTGAGTTTTCCCCTGCCTCAGGGTTCCAGCAAAATCAAACCTTCTAGTCTTTTGTGTGACACATACAAAATAACTTCTAAAAATTGTATTAAAGTATAACATATATACAAAAGTGTACATACTGCGGCCCATTAAACTTTCACAAAAGCATTACAACCAGCGTCATAACCAGAGCGCGGCCAGCACCCCCAAGAAGCCTGTATTGTGTTCTCTTCCAAACCCTAGCACCCCGCAAAGGGAAGCACCCTCTCCACCTCTACCACCATAGCTTAGTTTTGCCTGGTTTTAAACTTTATAGAAGTGAAATGATAAAGTGTGTACTCTTTAGTTTCTGGCTTCTTTCACTCAGTATTAGCTTTGTGAGATTCTAGTTAAGTTGCAGAATGTAATCCTAATTTATATTGTGTGAATTCACCACAATTTATTTATCGCATCTATTTTTTTTAAGTTTATTTATTTTGAGAGAGAGAGACAGAGAGAGACAGAGAGAGAATCCCAAGTAGGCTCTGAGCTGTCAGTGCAGAGCTCAACATGAGGCTCAATCTCATGAACCATGAGATCATGACATGACTGAAATCAAGAGTCAGGCACCCCTACCCATCCAACTCTTGATGAGCATTTGGGTAATACTCAATTTGGGGCTGTTATGAATAAAGCTATTACAGCCTCTTAGTGAATATATGTAAACACTTGTCACAGGTAAACCTAAGATGGAAGTTGCTGAATGACAGCTCATTTTTAGAATTCTTCTGAACCAGGATGATTTTGTCCTGATTAACATTGCCCTCAGCACATGGCGTAACGTGCACGGTTTATGACGTACGCATGTGCCCTTGCTAATGTGTTCATTTTAATCTTCTGTAGGTTTGGCACATGTCCTGCAAGATGGCAACTTTTGGGTTTCTGCTCAGTGTGGGGGAAGCGATGTAGTCCTCAAATGTTATTAACAAGTTATTCTAAGCAAGAACTAGTGACTGCAGCTGCCGTCCTCAATCTAAATCAGGTGTTTTATCTTCAAATTTTCCCATCGTTTTACAACTTATTCTTGTGAAACGCTAGTCTCTTCTCTGGTCAGAAAACACAACAGGTGACTCCCCAGAGCACCCGCACCTGCCCCACTCCCAAGGGGACAGACACCCAGGTCGATAACTGTAGCTGCAGCAAAATTGTGCTCCCACCAAGGATATTCTGAGGATGGGAGCCCATTTAGGAGCAGAGCAAACTGACTTTCTTAGTGTCCCAATTTGCACACATTCAACAGGTTTTTACTAAGTGTACTGAGGGGTGCCTGGGTGGCTCAGTCAGTTGGGTGTCCAACTTGGGATCTCAGGTCATGATCTCGAGGTTCATAAGTTTGAGCCCCACATCGGACTCCGCTGTCAACTCAGACCCTGCTTCAGATCCTCTCCCCCTCTTTCTACCCTCCCCCGCTCACACTCGCTCTCAAAAAATAACCTAAAAAAAAAAAAGAGCACTGAAACCATAAACACAAATGTTTCCCAAAACACCGACTTTTCTTTTTTTTTTTTTAATTTTTATGCTTTATTTCTGAGAGAGCGAGCAGAGGAGGGTGAGAGAGAGAGGGAGACACAGAATCTGAAACAGGCTCCAGGCCCTGAGCTGTCAGCACAGAGCCTGATGCGGGGCTCAAACCCACAAACCAGAAGATCATGACCTGAGCTGAAGTCGGCCGCTCAACCGACTGAGCCACCCAGGCGCCACATCACTGACTTTTCTAAAGGTAAGGACACGGTCATCCCCATCTCTGGAATCCCATACCTAGTGCAGTGCTTATAACTGATAGAGGCCCCAAAAATATTAAAAATGAATAATCTCTTTGAAATGGATGGAATCTACCCCACTAGATGACTACCCCAAAGTAGAGTCAGTCACACAGTAACAAAATCTTTCTCCTGGGAACTGAAATAACAACTTAGATGTCCATCACTGCAGCTAACCACCCCCCGTGTTATGGAATGTTCTACAGCAGTAAACAGTGAGGCGGAATCTTTACACGCTCATCCAGCAAATGCTCCCTGATTTCTCATTACTCACAAAAAAGGGGGGGGCAAGTTGCAAACAAACTTCATAGTATAACATTTCATCATTTAGAAAGAAAGCAAAAGCTACATGTTTCAAGACAAATGCATGTAAATGCACAGGAAAAGGCCTGGAAGGTTCCACACCACACTGATAACAGCAAACAGCTCTTGAAAGAGTGCGATTGAGCATAGTCTCAAAGGGATTTATTTCTCATTTCTACAAAGGTTTCCATACTTCGACTGAACAGTCCACAAAGGGAAGAAAAATAGGCCTCTTCCTGGTACTGTCAGTAGATGTGCTTATCTTTACTCCGCCTCCCTAAGCATCACGAAAAATGGAGGGAAAGGAACAGGTAAGAGCTCCTTAAACAAGCCCTGGCCGTTACAGCTTCAAGGAAGCCTTCTGCGAAGGGAGACTTGGGGAAAGGGAGGAAACAGGAGACCGATTTTCCACATTTAAGAGAAGTGCGCTCATGTCAATAAAACGGGGGTTGGGGTAGGTTGGAAAAAAAAACAAAGAAAAGTGCCCTCTCCGAGGGCTGCGCACACTTCCATCGGGCTACGAAGTACAGAGAAGGGAGGAGCGCCAAACCTGCCCGAGATTCTTTAATTCTGACAGAAGGAGGAAAAAAAAAGATCTACAAGATCTAAAGGAACAGAAACACGAGGCGATGCATTTATGCTCAGTTGATCACAGCCTCACAGATAAAAGTGGCTTTTGTGTGCAGCACTTTGCATTTTGGAATAGTCTGTCTCAGAAAAATGGGTCTTAGAGTAAGGGCTCCAGGCCAATTTCTGTTATCTCTGTCCCACCAGCGAACATCTTTCTTGGTGTCTTTAGCGCCATAGGTGAGACGAGGGTGGGGGTGGACTAAGCCAGCAGCGCGGCCATCCTGACTTCTATCCAAAACCTAAGGCAGTTCAATACCAACCAGCAAGCGAGCGCCTCTTCCGCGTGGCTGCGGAGGGAATGCCGGTCATTCCTACTCCTCGGCTGGGGCTCTCCTGGTGACAGGAGTCAGGGGACCGAGTGTGGGACTGTCCGTGTGCCCACCTGCACCGGGCACGAGTCACTCCCGACCCTGGCAGTCCGGCATCCAGCGCCGAGGCCGGAAAGGACCCCGAGCGCACTGGGTAGGGCGCCGGGCCCCATGACGTGGTCCAATCCCGAGCCGGCGTCGACGGTTTCCCGCCCCCGCCCCCTCCCAACTGGCGGACTGGCCCCTCCGCGGCCTCTGGGGCAGAAGCCGGCGACGGAGAAGGGGGCGGGCCTAGGACGTGGCCCAATGGGAGCGCGCGCCGCGGCNGGGCGCGGGCTTGGGGGCGTGCTGCCGGCCTCGTGGGTACGTCCGCCGCCGCGTTTGTCCCAGAGCTGAGGCCGCAGGAGCGCAGGTAAGCGGTAACGGGAATGGGAATGGCGATGGGAGCCGGCCACCCCTCCTAGGAGAGGCAACGTGCTAGCTCCGGGGGCGGGTCGGTAGCGGGAGCGAGGGCCGCACGGACGCCGGTGCGCTTGGCCCCGCAGCTCGGTCCTGGGGCGCCCGCACGCTTTAGGGGAGGGCCGGGCCTCGTTTCCGGGGGTGGGAGCCGCCGTCTTCGCCAGGTGAGGCTTAGGTGAACTCGGGGGAGTCGGTACTTGTCCGACAAGGAATCTTACCGTTCCAGGCACGGCGTCTGTGTAGGCAGAGGGGCCGGGGGTTGGGATGGAGAACGGGCGGCGGGCGGGACAACCCGAAAGGATACCGAGGAGGAGACAGGCCCTTCTAACATCCCAGCCTCCTCCAACGTCACCACCTCTCAGTTCCCGTTCAGGCCCGGCCTGGCTTTTCCCCTCAGCGGGGGAGCTCCAGGTGTAGGGAGGTAGTTGAGCTCTGGGCCGGGATCCCTGGCCGCACCCCAGGTGTCAGACAGTAGGGGCAGTGCTAGGGTGCGCCATTTACAGCCTATGCAGTGGACAGAAGGCTCTGGTCTCCTTTCTCCTGTCCCGGTATCTTCCCTGTTGAGGGATGTGGTGGATGGAGCCCAGGACCCTTTGTGTGATTAGAGTGCTGAGTCCTTATCAGGAAGAAGAGGTGGGGGATGTAGGCCCCTCTGCCCCCCGGTGACAGTGGGGTATGAATCTTAAAGCTTTTCTGTTCTGGGATGCGTTTGTCTTCACTCAGGGCATCCGGTTACAAGTGTTGTTTTTCTCCTCCCTCGGAGGTACAATGGCAGCCACCATCAGGAGGCAGAGGCCAAGGAGGCCAGCCCGTTGGGCCTTAATGACTGTGCTCTTGGCAGACCTGTTGGCACTGAGTGGTACGTACCCCAGCAACGGGCTCAAAAGAAGAATCGGTGAACGATCCATGGTGGGAGGGGAGGCTTTTAGTTGGAAGTTGGACTCTTCTGAGCGGCTGAACCCAGGCTATTTATCTTTGCTAACTCACCTTCTCTTTGGAGAGCAGAGTGCTTTGGTTAGAGGGGACTCAGGTGTGTGGGGGAACAGGGGCTAATTGACAAATCTATTTCCTTTTCAGACACATTAGCGGTGATGTCTGTGGATCTGGGCAGCGAGTCCATGAAGGTGGCCATTGTCAAACCTGGAGTGCCCATGGAAATTGTCTTGAACAAGTGAGGGCGGCCCCTGTGTCAGGGGTGGGGAAAGAGGGAGGAGGTCTTTGCTCCAAGCCAGTGCGTGTTCTTGCTAGGGCCCACAACAGGCTGGTGTCTGAGTGATCAGATTTGGGGTGTTGAGGCTCCTAAATCCACATCCTGCTATAGGCACTTGGGCTCTATGTCTCTCTCTCTTTTTTTTTCCCAGGGAATCCCGGAGGAAAACCCCAGTGACTGTGACCCTGAAAGAAAATGAAAGATTTTTTGGAGACAGTGCAGCCAGCATGGTGAGCTAGCGGCCCACCCCCTTCCCGGAAGCAGTGGGCAGAAGAGAGATGTCAGACCTCAGAGCCTGTTGTCTTACCAGCCTCTGATGTGGGAGGTGGGTGATGGGGGACTTGGGAATCTCACATTGTATTCCTTGTTTATCTGTTCCCAGGCCATCAAGAATCCAAAGGCGACACTGCGTTACTTCCAGCACCTCTTGGGGAAGCAGGAAGGAAACCCCCATGTGGCCCTTTACAGAGCCCGTTTTCCAGAGCATGAGCTAGGCTTCGACGCACAGAGGCAGACTGTGCACTTCCAGATCAGCCCGTGAGTGCTGTGGGGGCTCAGCGGTCCTGATGGGCTCCTCTGCTCGTGGCCGTCCTTGCCTCTAACCCTCCCCTTCCCCCAGGCAGCTACAGTTCTCACCCGAGGAGGTGCTCGGCATGGTTCTGAATTACTCCCGTTCCCTGGCTGAAGATTTTGCAGGTGAGTGGCTAAGGTGGGGCCAGTGGTGGCCAGGTTCCCTAGAGTCTCTGTGGGGACAGTTTGGCCTTCCAGGGAAGAGCCAGCCATATTTGAAGACGTCTTTGGCTGTCGCAACTGGGGAGCTGCTATTGGCATCTTAACGAGTAGAAGCCAGGGATGCCGCCCGAGATCCTACAACGCTCGGGACAGCCCCACACAGCAGGGTTACTTGGCCCAGAAGGGCACTAGTAGCAAGACCAGGAAAGGGTCATGTGAGGTACGGAGCTGGTGGGAACCCTGGTCTGTTGTCCTCTGTAGAACAGCCCATCAAGGATGCAGTGATCACCGTGCCAGCCTTCTTCAATCAGGCCGAGCGCCGAGCTGTGCTGCAGGCGGCTCGCATGGCTGGCCTCAAAGTGCTGCAGCTCATCAACGACAACACCGCCACCGCCCTCAGCTACGGCGTCTTCCGCCGGAAAGATATCAACACCACCGCGCAGGTGAGCCGGGGAGGAACTTCTGAGCCAACTCGGAGGCTGGCTGGCTGGCTGGCTGTGACCATGGAGGCCACTTGACTCAGTTTTGCATCTTGTTTGCACGGCTGGCCCTTGACAAAGTGCAGCACGAGGCCCCCTCTCGGCCAGCATTGGGGCTTTTTGACTTTCAGTGGAGAGTCGATATGGCACCTTGGAGTTAGAGAAGGCTCTTGTGACGGTCGGTCTCGGTGTCTCCACAGAACGTCATGTTCTACGACATGGGCTCTGGCAGCACCGTGTGCACCATCGTCACCTACCAGACGGTGAAGACGAAGGAGGCGGGGATGCAGCCACAGCTGCAGATCCGGGGCGTGGGGTGAGTGGGTACTTGCTGAGACACCCTCAGGTTGGGGGTTTCTTCTTGGAGGGGCCGCTGCCTCCTTTTCCTGCTCCCTGCTCGAGTGGTCTCCTGAGGCAGCGGTCACCATAGGGTACCTCTTGGTACCATCTCGGAGAAAGATGGAGAGAGGGGGACGGTTTGGGAAGGTTGAAAGGCAGGGAACTTCCCGAGAGCTGCTGCTTAGGAAATCCATGGGGCTCCCGACCATGTGCACGGTCGGATATGGTCATTTGCTTGTCCTTGTCACTTTCAGCAAACTTACTGATGACATGGTCTGATTTCCTGAGCTGTTCTTTTCTCTGCGGCTCCACCGTCACCACTGTAGTCCTGGCTTCCATCGGCTCTGACCTGCAGGGTTACGAAAGGGTCTCCCTGTCATCGGTGCGGTCTCCCTCTAGTTCTTTCTCCACATTTGTAGCCAGAAGGTTCCTTTCATACCAACGTGATTGTAATCTATTTCTTTAAAAATCTTCAGTGGCAGGGTGCCTGGATGGCTTAGTCGGTTGAGTGTCTGACTCTTGATTTTGGCTTTGGAGCCGTTTAAGATTCTCTGCCCCTCTCCCCTGCTGTTGCACGTGCCCATGTGTGTTTTCTCGTTCTCTGTCTCTTGTCTCTCAAAGAAAAAAAAAAAAACCTCAGTGGCTCCGAACCTTTCCCATGACCTGGGAGGGCTCCGACTCCCCCCTTTTGTCTCTACCCAGAGACCTGTGCTCTTTGAGCACCATCCACCATGCCTGTCCTCGTTTGGAACTTACTGGGCTGTTTCCCACCTCGGGGTCTTGATGCATGCCGTCTCCTCCACGCAGAGTTGTGTTCCCTCCTCTTCAACCCGTTAACTCTACTCATCCTGCACGTTTCAACTCAGGCATCATGTCTCCAAAGAACTTTCTGTGGTGTCTGTAAACAGGCAACCCTTTCCTTTTATGTCTTCTAATGCTATTGTCCGTCCGTCGCGTATAACTGAGGAGGTGGTTGACATTTCACGTTCTCGTGATTGTTCGATGCTAGACTGTAAAGTTCTTGGTGGCAGGTTCCCTGTCTTCTCTTAATTGCATCCCCAGAGACAGATAGTCAATGCTCAGTGAGTACGGTGGAGTGGAGGCGCACGTGAACTGCCACGGAGGTGTCAGCCACGTGGCAGGAGAGCGAGATTCTGAGGTCGACCAAGGGACGCCGAGTGTTCCTCACGCGTTTCTCTGTTGCTTTTCCCTGCATAGATTTGACCGCACCCTGGGGGGCCTGGAGATGGAGCTCCGGCTGCGTGAGCACCTGGCAAGGCTTTTCAACGAGCAGCGCAAGGGCCAGAGAGCAAAGGATGTGCGGGAGAACCCCCGTGCCATGGCCAAGCTGCTGCGGGAGGCGAATCGACTCAAAACCGTGCTGAGCGCCAACGCGGACCACATGGCCCAGGTGCCCCCTTGTGGCTGGTCGAGGGCAGATATTCTCCACCCAGGGACGGTGGACGACCCCACGACCCTGAGCTAGGCCCTTGTGTGCCGTGTGGCCCATCCCTTCTCCCCAGGCCTCCTGCCATCTCCCTCAAGTCCAGTTCCCTCGCTTTCTGACCTGCCCACCCGAAGAGGAAGACCGGGGTGGGCACTCTGACCTGCTCATCCCCGTCTCCCCCAGATCGAGGGCCTGATGGATGATGTGGACTTCAAGGCAAAAGTGACCCGCGCAGAGTTTGAAGAGTTGTGTGCAGATTTATTTGAGCGGGTGCCCGGGCCTGTCCGGCAGGCCCTGCAGAGTGCCGAGATGAATTTGGTGAGGGGGCAGTGAGATGGGAGCGGAGGCCCGGGGAGGGAGCGTGTGGGATAGAAAGTGGTCAGGCGGTGGGGAGGAGGGGGCAGGAATGTCTCGAGGTGAGTCGGTGCCGAGGAGGAGGGCTAACGATGATCGTGCCGTTCCACCTCACGTTCTTTCTCTATAGGACGAAATTGAGCAGGTGATCCTGGTTGGTGGGGCCACTCGGGTCCCCAAAGTTCAGGAGGTGCTGTTGAAGGCTGTGGGCAAGTGAGTGCTGGTGCTGAGGCGCCGGGGCCAGGGCTGCGGATGGGAGGCCAGGCCGGGGGCTCCAGAGTAGCCGTGCTGAGGCGCAGGACTTTCACAGGGAGGAACTAGGGAAGAACATCAACGCGGACGAGGCCGCCGCCATGGGGGCCGTGTACCAGGCAGCCGCGCTCAGCAAAGCCTTCAAGGTGAAGCCGTTTGTCGTGCGAGACGCCGTGATCTACCCCATCCTGGTGAGCAGGCCTGTCTGATCACCTCACCGAGGGTGGTTTCTCTGTCTGCCGTAGCCCGTATCCTTGTTTTTCTGCCAGTTGATGTTCTCCACGTGCCTTAGCCCAGAAGCCACCCTGGCTCTCTAGCCTGCCTTTTCTCTGCCTGCTGTGTAGGTAGAGTTCACGAGGGAGGTGGAGGAGGAGCCTGGGGTTCACAGCCTGAAGCACAATAAGCGTGTTCTCTTCTCCCGAATGGGGCCCTACCCTCAACGCAAAGTCATCACCTTTAACCGCTACAACCACGACTTCAACTTCCACATCAACTATGGTGACCTGGCCTTCCTGGGGCCTGAGGATCTTCGGTGAGAGGGCAGGGCAGGGCAGGGAGCCCCGGGAGGGAGGATCTGGGGCCCCGGGACTGGCGGGGGAAGCAGGCTGTGCAGTTGGGGATTGGGGCGAGCAGCTTCTGTAGACTAGGGCCCCACAGTTGGTGCTGGGAGGCTGTGTGGTCTAAAACTGGAGGCAGGCTGGCTGGGCTCCCTGGAATTGCTCTCTCCTCCCCAACCAGGGTGTTTGGCTCCCAGAATCTGACCACAGTGAAGCTAAAAGGTGTGGGTGAGAGCTTCAAGAAGTATCCCGATTACGAGTCCAAGGGCATCAAGGCCCACTTCAACCTGGATGAGAGTGGCGTGCTCAGCCTCATCAGGGTGAGAGCAGAATGAGACCATGGGTACAGGGCGAGGGTCCGGGCCCCACCAGCCTTTCCAGAGCAGTTCCACGTGGTATTAGAACATGATAAATGAGAAGGGCTTTGAGGTGGATAAGTCTTGGCTCTAAACACAGCTAACTAGGGATCTGGTGTGTCAGGGCCTATAAGAACTTACAGGTATTATAAAACTCAGAATTTATAGAATGGCCAAGGAATCCATTCTTGAAGAATAGTTCGCGACAGGGGGATGGGGGCACCTGGATCGCTCAGGCGTCCAACTTTTGTTTTCGGCTCATGTCTTGATCTCGTGGTTGTGGGTTTAGGCCCCCCACTGGTCTCCATGCAGAAAATGAAACTTACTTTAAAAATTTGTTTCGGGGCACCTGGGTGGCTTAGTCGGTTGAGCGTCCGACTTTTGCTTAGGTCATGATCTTGCGGTTCGTGGGTTCGAGCCCCGCGTCGGGCTCTGTGCTGACTTCCAGCTCAGAGCCTGGAGCCTGTTTCAGCCTGTGACTCCCTCTCTCTCTGACCCTCCCCTGCTCATGCTGTTTATCTCTCTCTCCTAGAAATAAATAAAAATATAAAAAAATAAAGACTTGTTTCAATGTTTTTGAGAGAGAGAGTGTAAGTGGGTGACGGACAGAGAAGGGGGAGACACAAAATCCAAAGGAGGCTCCAGGCTCTGAGCTGTCAGCACAGAGCCCGATGTGGGGCTTGAACTCCTGAACCGTGAGATCATGACCTGAGCCAAAGTGGGACACTTAACTGACTGAGCCACCCAAGTGCTTCTCACGAAGCCTACGTTAAAAAAAAAAAAGTAGTTCAGGGGATTGACACCTTTTAGAAGATACTGTGGGAAATCCTGGCCCATTTCATAGTCAAGTGAAGAAGTGCAAGGGTCTGAGGGCGAGAAGGAGCTGTGACCCTGTCCTCAGGAGGGCTCATAATCAAGGGGCAGGGGAAGGAACAGACCGGCACTGCTATAGGTCACACGGATGTGTGTGAGGAGACACCCACTGCGGCGGGACGTTCGTGGCAACGAGGTAGGTTAGCACGTGTGTCTCTTTACCGTGAACCCGTTTCCAGGTGGAGTCTGTGTTTGAGACATTGGTGGAGGACAGCCCAGAGGAGGAATCTACTCTGACCAGTAAGATGAGTGTGTGCGCCTGCGTGAATGTGTGTCCAAGGGAGGATACACCTGTATGCATTTTGGGGAGGCAGGCAGGCCCTGCCCTTGGGCGAGGAGGTGGTGTGGCTGCTGTGGCCCCTTTGAGTCTCTGAGCTTTCTTCCTCCTAGAACTTGGCAACACCATCTCCAGCCTGTTTGGAGGCGGTAGCACACCAGACGCCAAAGAGAACGGTACCGACACTGTCCAGGTAAGGCCAGCATGGAGCCAGGGCAGCTCGGAGGATGGTGTGTGGGGCCGGGTAGTGGCAGCAGAGGCAGGGATCAGGGCGGGCATTCCAGCTGCCCAGGATTGACTAGGCCCCCTCCCCACTTCCCCCGAGCCCTTGCCATAGGAACCATGTCCTCCTCGGGACCCTGAGCCGTCCCCATCCCCGTCCCCAAGCGTCCCCATGCACGAGCCCGAGGCCACATTCCCTTCCTGTCCGAGCAGACTGCCTGTTCCCTTACAGTCCTCTGTCTGCCCCCAGGCTGTGCTGGGAGCAGCAGGCCCCTTCACAGCAGAGCCCGGGGACTTGGCCTTGCTCGCTGAGCCGGATTGTTGGCTTGTCCATAGGTTCTGCTGGTGACTGTCACTTGGGGGGGGGGTGTGGGTGCTTGTCTCCCAGGAGGAAGAGGAGAGCCCTGCTGAGGGGAGCAAGGATGAGCCTGGGGAGCAAGCGGAGCTCAAGGAGGAGGCGGAGGCCCCGATGGAGGATACCTCTCAGCCCCCGCCCGCTGAGCCGAAAGAGGGTGCAGCTCCTGAGGAAGAAAAGGCCACAGAAAAAGAAAACGAGGGAAAGCCCGAGGCCCAGGCAAGCCCGAGGCTACGGGAATAGATGCCTGCCCGTGGGGAGTCAAAGGACCTGAGCTTTTCCTGACACTCTTCGTCTCTTTCCCCACCAGAAGCCAAGTGAGAAAAAGGAGGCAGGGTCTGAGGCTGTTCCTCCGGCCCCAGAGGAAGAAAAGAAGCAGAAGCCTGCCCGGAAACAGAGAGTGGTAGAGGAGATTGGGGTGGAGCTGGTGGTTCTGGACCTGCCTGACTTGCCCGAGGATGAGCTGGCCCGCTCAGTGCAAAAGTGAGTAGAGCTCGTGCGTGCCCGTGTGCGTGTGTGTGCGTGGCGGGGGCAGAGCAGTGGCATTCCTGGGAGGGAGAGCTGTCTGCCCCAGGGTCTGAGTTCAGCGTGCTCTCTCCCTCGTGCTTGCTTCCCACAGACTTGAAGACTTGACATCCCGAGACCTGGAGAAGCAGGAACGGGAGAAGGCTGCCAACAGCTTGGAAGCTTTTATCTTTGAGACACAGGTGGGTGGGCTGGGAGACCCACCTGCCCCAGGACATGTGTCCCAGGAGGGTCTGGCTCTGTGAGCCCTGCCTTTGGGGTTCGGTGCATGCTTGGGCCTATGTGCACTTCCCTAGGACAAGCTGTACCAGCCCGAGTACCAGGAAGTGTCCACGGAGGAGCAGCGTGAGGAGATCTCCGGGAAACTCGGCGCCGCTTCCGCCTGGCTGGAAGACGAGGGCTTTGGAGCCACCACGGGGGTACGGGGCCTCTGGGACATGGTGGGTGGGATGGGAGCCCCGGCTTTGCTCTCCCAGGGTCAGAGAGGGTGAGGGAGCTGGGGTGAGGAGAAGGACGCGGGGCTGGCTCCAGGGCTGGCCCCCATCCCTTCACCCCCACTCTGCACGCCCCCACCCTGCGTCCGTCAGATGCTGAAGGAGAAGCTGACGGAGCTGCGGAAGCTGTGCCACGGGTTGTTTTTTCGGGTGGAAGAGCGCAAGAAGTGGCCCGAACGGCTGTCTGCCCTCGACAGTCTCCTCAATCATTCCAGCATGTTCCTCAAGTGAGCAGCCCCTTCGATTTCCTTCCTTGTTTGGTCCTGCCAAGTCTAGAGGTCCCCATCAGCTTCCGGTGCCCCTGCCCACACCCCAGATGCCTCTCTCCTCTGGGCTCACCGTCTCCTTCCTGGCTTCCAGGGGCGCCCGGCTCATCCCAGAGATGGAGCAGATCTTCACTGAGGTGGAGATGACCACATTAGAAAAAGTCATCAACGAGACCTGGGTAATCCCTGTGTGGACACTTACCGGGATACTCACCTGGCAAGGTGTTCCGTGCTGGGCAGCGAGGGGATGCCGAGAAACGGGCTCTGCAGCTGCTGCCTCCTGGCCTGGCAGCTAATTGGCAAGGCAGAAGGCATTCATACTTGAGGCCATGTCTGATTAGCCCCAAGTGAGGGTGGTGGCTGTGAGTTTTGTCAGATGCAGGAGCAGCAGAACCCATCCCCGTGAGGTTAGAGCAGCTGCTCCGGGTTGCTGGGGCTTGAGCTGCACCCAAAAGGTGGGCCAGCGTGCGTTCGGGTAGGGGAGGATGACCCATCTCCGGAGGCCGAAACTTCCTTTTTGGATGGGGAGGGATTTGGAGCCAGAGCTCCCCAGCGGAGAGACCCGGAAATGATGAGAGCTTCAGCTGTAGATGATCCCTAGTAACATAAGCCAAGGCATGGCTGTGAGTTTGGGACTCCTTTGGGGGGAGCCTCAATGCCATTCTGAGGAGTCCGCTTACCATTGGGCTGACAGCCAGCGGTAGCGGAGGGGTTCGCCATCTGAGGGAAGAGCCTGGGGCTGGTTCGGGGTTTATTTCACCCAGGCCTGAGAGGCCTGCACTCTCCAGGGCCAGCTCCGAGCCTGTCCTGGCCTCGCCCACAGGCCTGGAAGAACGCGACCATGGCCGAGCAGGCGAAGCTCCCTGCCACAGAGAAGCCAGTGTTACTCTCGAAAGACATTGAGGCCAAGATGATGGCCCTGGACCGTGAGGTGCAGTACCTGCTCAACAAGGCCAAGTTTACCAAGCCCCGGCCCCGGCCCAAGGACAAGAATGCAACCCGAGCAGAGCCTCCTCTCAATGCCAGTGACCAAGCGGAGAAGGTCATCCCTCCACCAGGTGAGGGCAGGGTGCCTGGTTCCGGGCAGGAAGAAGGCCTCCTTTCCCTCCTGGGACTACCTTTGACCCCTGGTTTCCCTCCAGGCCAGACTGAAGATGCAAAGCCCATTTCAGAACCTGAGAAAGAGACTGGTGAGTTGAGGAAGGTGATTGGGAATATGGAGTTTGCTAGGCCTAGGGGTTGGCAGACCTGCGGGCACAGCCTGTTTGTAGAAGGTCCACAAGCTGTGAGTGGCCCTTCCGTTTTGAGGTTATTACATACCCACACAAACATGTCTGTGCAAAGAAGCCGGCTGTAGTCCACAACTCCCAAAACATTTTTTTTTAATGTTTTATTTATTTCTGAGAGAGAGGGAGACAGAATCCGAAACAGGCTCCAGGCTCTGAGCTGTCAGCACACAGCCTGACACGGGGTTCGAACTCACAAACTGTGAGATCATGACCTGAGCCGAAGTCGGACGCTCAACCGACTGAGCCACCCAGGTGCCCCCACAACCCCCAAAACATTTACCATCCGGCTTTTACAGAAAAAGTCTGCCAACCCCTTCGTTAGCCCATTCCTCTCTTCTGTGGAGGCTAATAACTTCTTCCCAAAAGCAGGATCTGAACCAGTAGACACCGAACCTTTAGAGCTAGAAGGTCCTGGAGCAGGTGAGCACGGGGCTGGGGGTACCCGGGAAGCCTGGTGGGGTCCAACGGGGAGGCTCTGCCCAGAATAGGGCCGGTCCCCACCGTCTCACCTGCTGGTGTTCCTTCGCTCTTCCCCGCTCCCGGCAGAACCGGAACAGAAGGAGCAGCCAACCGGACAGAAGCAGACTTTGAAGAATGATGAATTATAACCACCCCCACCCCCATCCCGTTCCCCATCACCCCTCCCCCTTTTCCTACCTCCTCTATTTATTAAACACCGAGGGTCAGGGGAAGGGTTGCTCCTGCCCTCAGAGGTTTCGGTTCCTTTCCTCTCACCTCCATCGGAGGTGTGGGGAAGGGGGAGGAAGGGACAGCTCACCAGATCCTTCGGCAGTGGTTCTGTGGTAAAACCTGAAATTGTTCTCTTCCAGTCCCACCCTGGCTCCCTACCCATCCAGGCCCTCGTTTGGGAAAAATCACTATTATGTCTTAATTCTTTGCCTGTGGGTAGGTGAGAGATTGGCCGTGGGGGGTCAATGGGCCTGGCAGGCGGGGGAGGGATGCCCTGGGCTATTAGAGAGTCTCCAGTCTTCTCTGTCCTCCCCGCTGCGTCTCCTCCACCGCCAAGTTCGCCCCACAAGGGCCAGTGTCTGCAGAGCCTTGGATACCAGGTCTGGTTTCTGAGTGCCTATCTATGCTCTTTGCTCCTCCAAGGTCTTGTCTTTCCCTAGAAGGCCCCTCCCCTGGTTTCCTTGGCTTCCGGTTGCAAGTAAGGGTAGCTGTCCGCCTCTTGCCCGAGCCTTTCCACCTGGACTGGCTGCAGTATAGCCGGATCCGTGCCCGCCCGCTGGCACAGCCCGCCGTGGCCAGGGTGGGTAGGGAGAGCGTGAAGAAGGGAACCCAGCCACCTCTGCGGGAGAGACGACTGAAAACCCCAGAGCTCCCACCTGCGTGCTCCCGGATGCGGGAAAACGCGTGGCGTGGCCAGTGCAGGATGCCGGCATCCCACCGGGGCTGCCCGAGTCCGCCTCCTCCCTGTTCCTGGCCCTCCGCGGCCCTGTGACTCGGGCCCTCTCTGCTCTCCTGTCTTCTGCCCTCCCAGACATGGCCTTTCCCATGTCCCCTGGCTCCCCTGGCCCCCCTGGGCTGACCAAAATGTGCTTTCTACTGTGAGCCCCTATCCCGAGACCCTGGGAGGAGAGACCGTGGCGTGAATGTACAACTCGCCCTCTTCGAGGCGGGCCGTGTGGGCAAAGGAAGAGGGTGTGGGCAGGCCTGCCTTTCTCACATTGCTCTGCTGAGGTGGGGGCTCTCTACCCATCGTGCCGATGTTGGGGAGCCTGCCCTCCACGCTTCGTCTGGAGCGGGAGCCACAGCTCCCACCCGGCTCCCAGGGCAAGGGGGAACCTGGTTGTGTCTGTCTTTTGTTTTTTTTCCTTTTTTTTTTTTTTTTTTTGCCACATTGGCAGATAAGAGACTGAAGGGTCCCACCCCGCCCTGTATGTTTGAGTTCTTTCACTAGCAGTTGAGGCTGGTTGGACAGGTTTGAGTCAAGTTGTACTTTGGTCCATTGTTAATTGAGAAACTGTTTCAATAAAATATTCTTTTCTACAGTTTTTGTGCTGTTGTCTTTAAAATGTTTGTTCCCTGGGGCAGCTGGGTGGCTCCATCGGTTAAGCATCCAACTCTTGGGGCGCCTGGGTGGCTTAGTCGGTTAAGTGTCTGACTTTAGCTTAGGTCATGATCTCGCGGTTCGTGGGTTCGAGCCCCGCGTCGGGCTCTGTGCTGACTGCCAGCTCAGAGCCTGGAGCCTGTTTCAGAGTCTGTGACTCCCTCTCTCTCTGACCCTCCCCTGCTCACGCTGTCTCTCTTTCTCTCTCCTAGAAATAAAAAATATTAAAAAAAAAACAAAAACATCCAACTCTTGTTTTTGGCTCAGGTCATGATCCCAGGGTCAGGAGATCTAGCCCCAGGTCGGGCTGCTGGCTGAGCACAGAACCTGCTTAAGATTCTCTCGCTCCCCACCCCCCTGGCCCTCCTCTGCTTGCACGCAGATGTGCACTCGCTCGCTCTCTCTAAAAAAACCATGTCTTCTGTGTATAAACAATACATGTTTATTACAGAAAACTTGGACGATAGAAGTTTGAATCTTAAAATGATGTATACTAACACCACCAAAATACTAACATTTTGGATTTAGCTGCGATTCATATACATAAATTGTTTTTTCATGGGAACAAAATTGTGGTTTTATTTTTCCGTTGACATTATTTGGACTCAGACATTTTTAGGTGACCACTTTTTCAAATAACCCCATTTTGCAAATAAGAAATGGATGGTTCATGGGAGATGTCCGGCTGGCTCAGTTAGCGTGTGCGACTCTTGATCTCAGGGTTGTGAGTTCAAGCCCCACATCGGGTGTGGAACGTACTTAAAAAAGAAAATGACAGTTTACACAGGTCTCAGTAATGGATCCAAGGAATCAGAGGTGTTAAGTGCCTCAGCTAGGTTTGAACTTCAGTCTGACCCGTTAGCCCTCGCTGTTAACTGCTCCAATATGAGAATGTGTTACTAAAGTCACCACTGAGCACAGTTGACTTGGGTAGTTCATCAGCAGTGATGGAACCACATTTTACCAAAGGAAGATTGTTCCTAGTCCTTAGTCACTTTCATGTTTAAGAAGCTGAATAAATAATAACTGGGAAGATTATGTTTTTCTCTAAAGGTCGAACAGGTCAGACATCTTTTAAAGCCTGAAATGTTTTGTTTTTTAAAATAGACTTTCTTGGGGCGCCTGCCTGAGTGGCTCAGTCTGTTAAGCATCCGACTTCGGCTCAGGTCATGATCTCACGGTTTGTGGGTTCAAGCCCTTCGTCTGGCTCTGTGCTGACAGCTAGCTCAGAGGCTGGAGCTTGCTTCGGATTCTGTGTCTCCCTCCCTCTCTGACCCTCCCCTACTCACGCTGCCTCTCTCTCTCAGAAATGAAACATTAAAAAAATTTTTTTTAATAAAAAATAAAATAGACTTTCTTAGAGCAGTTTCAGGTTCACGGCAAAATTGAGCAGGAAGTACAGAGGCTTCCCATATACTCTTGGGCTCCGTGCATGCACAGCCTCCCCCACTATCAATATCCCCTGCCAAAGTAGTATAGTTGGCCCTATATTGATTATCGTCATCACCTGAAGTATAGTTTACATTAGGGTTCACTCTTGACATTGTACATTCTTTGTACTTGGACAAATGTATAATGACATGTGCCCGCCATTACATGTCATACAGAGTAGATTCATCATCCAAAATATCTTCTATGTGGTATTGGTCCATCCCTCCTGCCACCTCTAACTCCTGGCAACCACAGATCTTTCTGCTGTCTCCATGTTTTTGCCTTTTCTAGAATGTCATGGATTTGGAGGCATACAGAATGTAGCCTTTCAGCCCGGCCACTTTTGCTTAGCAACATGCATTGGCATTTCCTCCATGTCTTCGTGGCTTGATAGCTCATTTCTTTTCTTTTTTTTTTTTAAGTTTGTTTATTTTGGAGATGGAGTGTGTGCAGGAGGGTCAGAGAGAGAGAGAGAGGGAGAGAGAGAAGCACAAGTAGGCTCCACACCGTCAGTGCGTGGAGCCTGATATGGGGAGCAAACTCACGAAGCCGTGAGATCATGACCTGAGCCAGAATAAAGAGTCAGACGCTTAACCGCCTAAGCCACCCAGGCACCTCATAGCCATTATTTTTAAAAAAAATTTTTTTTTTACATTTATTTATTTTTGACAGACAGAGAAACAGAGCACAAGTGGGGGAGAGGCAGAGAGAGAGAAGGAGACACAGAATCTGAAGCAGGCTCCAGGCTCTGAGCTGTCAGCACAGAGGCCGATGCGAGGCTCGAACTCACAAATCATGAAATCGTGACCTGAGCTGAAGTCAGATGCTTAACTGACTGAGCCACCCAGGTGCCTCTATAGCCATTATATTTAAAGGATCAATTTTTGAATTCTCTAGTTTCTATCATCAGATGGGCATTATCAACACCTCTGTAATACACTGACTAGATATACCATAGTTTTTTAAATCTTTCATCCATTACTGCACCCCTGGGTGTTTCTGCTTTTCAGTATTAGAAACAACAGTGACTTGACTACCTTTGGGCATAGTGTTGTTTTCTTGATCTCTTAGGTTACGTTAGATGGTAGGAATATTTAAGGCAGTGGTTCTCAACTGGGACAATTTTACCAGGGGTCATTTGGCAATGCGTGGAGACATTTGGCACTGTCAAAATTGGCAGGGAAGGGGGTGTGGAGGATAGGGGTTACTGGTATCTAATGGACAGATGTCAAGGATGCCACTAAACATTCTACCATGCACAGGAGAGCCCTCCCCACCGCAACAAATTACCTCGCCCAAAACTTCCATAGCATTGATACTGAGAAACCCTGATCTAAATTCTCAAGTATTATCTTCTTTTGATTCTTTGCTAATGTGTATGGGAAGCAGCGCAATTTATCGGTTAAGGACATGGGTCTTGGAGTCCAAGAAACTAGGAACTGGTAGTAACCTTCACCTGAGACAAATCACTTGGCTTTGATTTTTCTTATCTTTTTAAAGCAAGATGAGACCCAACCCTAAATAGCTGCCAAAACCTACACAGTATTAATCCTGTAATTTTGCCAGACTGATAAATTAAAAAGTGGCTTCAATTTTATGATTGAGGTTGAACATCTTACTTAAGAGTCGCTTGTATTTTCTTTCTCCGTAAGCTATTGTTCCCTATCCTTTGCCCCTTTTTTATAAAGTGAAGAATTCTCTCTGTATTAGGGTGCCTGGGTGGCTCAGTCAGTTAAGCGTCCGACTTTTGGCTCAAGTCATGATCTCATGGTTCGTGGATTCGAGCTCTGCATCGGGCTCTGTGCTGACAGGTAGCTCAGAGCCTGGACCCTGCTTCAGATTCTGTGTCTCCTTCTCTCTCTGACCCTCCCCTGCTCACGCTGTCTCTCTCTCTCTCTCTCTCTCAGAAATTAAAAACAAACAAACAAACAAAAAAAAAGAATCCTCTCTGTACTAAGGAAATCAGTCCATAGTCCATGACTAGTGAATCTATCTTACCCAGTTTAGGTTTTGACTGTGTATATGGTCTTCAGCATAAATTTATTTTGTATTATTTTGTGTGGCATAAATTTATTTTCAGTAGACTTTATTATTTTTGTATGGCTTTAGGGGTTTGTAGCACTGAGGCCTTCCTCATTCCAAGATTATGTTTCCATGCTTTTGTCTAGTACTTATGATTCTCCTTTTTTGTATTTAGATATTTTGATCCACCTACAGTTTATTTTATTGTGAGATATGAAGTAGTGATCCAGTTAGCCAGTATTCCAATACCATTTATCGAAATCTGCTTTTTCTAGGCTGTTACAGAAAGCCACCTTTATTATATAACAAGTTCAGCTCAGGTCATGATCTCATGGTTCATCAGTTCGAGCCCCACATCAGGCTCTCTTCTGTGTGTGCAGAGCCAGCTTCAGATCTTCTGTCTCCCTCTCTCTCTCTCTCTGCCGTTTCCCCTGCTTGTGCAAGCGTGCTCTCACTCTCTCTCTCTCTCTCTCTCTCTCTCTCTCAAATTAATAAACTTTGAGGGGCGTCTGGCTGGCTCAGTCGGTTAAGCGTCCGACTTTGGCTCGGGTCATGATCTCACGGTTCGTGGGTTCGAGCCCCACATCCGGCTTTGTGCTGACAGCTCAGAGCCTGGAGCCTGCATTGCATTCTGTGTCTCCCTCTCTCTCTGCCCCTCCCCTGCTCACGCTGCCCCTCTCTCTCTCTCTCTCTCAGAAATAAAACATTAAAAAAATTTTTTAAAATAAACTTTGAAAAAAAATAAAATGGTGAAATTTATGTAAATTATATCTCAATTTTAAAAGTGTATATGTAGTAATCTTATTTTTAAAATTTGCTCTATGTTTAATTATTGTAACATTATAAAGTGAGGGAACTAATATATTTTTCAGGGAAAAGTAATGACTTTTTTTTTAAGTTTATTTGTTTTTTTCGTTATTTCTGCACCCAATGTGGGGCTTGAACTCATGATCCCAAGATCAAAAGTCACCTGCTCTACTAACTGAGCCAGCCAGGTGCCCTTCATTTTTTCTTAATCAGTATTTTCAGAGTATTTGCTAGTTTTAGCTTTTTAGAGTCTGGCTTTGGTACACTGTATTGTAGTTTGTTTTCTATTTCATTTAATTTCTGCCCTTATATCTGATTTCTTCCATTTTCTTTGGATTTTTTCTCTTTCTGAAAAATTTCCTGGGAGGCCTAGGTGGCTCTGTCGGTTAAACGTCTGACTCTTGATTTTGGCTCATGTCATGATCCCATGATCGAGCCCCGTCTTAGGCTCCATGCTGACCATGCAGAGCCTGCTGAAGGTTCTCTCTCTCTCTCTCTCTCTCTCTCTCTCCCGCCCTCTCTCCCACTTGCGCTCTCTAGTAAAAACAAGTTAGACACTTAGCCACTTTCCCAATAGAGCACGTAAGTCTATAATTTCCTTCAAATATCTTGTTACTGTGTCCATAAGTTTTAATATCTAGTATTTTTATTAGGTCTCAATTCTAAATAGTATCTGATTTCCACTGTGATTTCTTCCTTGATCCACACATTATTTCAGTGTGATTATATTTCTTTTAAACAGATAATGCATTGAAAATTCAAAAGAAGCTTACAGACGTACAAGGTAAAATCTCTCTCCTATACTTTCCTCCTGTCTCCCAAATAATCCACTTTTCTTCTTTGGAGTGATAATGTTAACAGTTTCTTGACCGAGACTCATAAGATTGCATTTTATTTTTGTTAATATCCTGAGAATCTGTTTTCAATAGGTAAGTTAAATCCATTTACCTTTATTATAATTACAGTTATAGCCTTTTAGGGTTTTTTCATCCATATTTATTTTTTCCTTACTACAATCTACTTTCTATTGGATAGATTAATTTTTTAGATTAATTTTTTAATGCTTATTTATTTTTGAGAGAAAGAGAGAGTGTGAGTGGGGGAGGGGCAGAGAGAGAGGGAGACAGAATCTGAAGCATGCTCCAGGCTCTGAGCTGTCAGCACAGATGAGCATGATGAGGGGCTCGAACCCATGAACCATGAGATCATGGCCTGAGGCGAAGTTGGATGCTTAACCGGCTGAGCCACCCAGGTGCCCCTTGGCTAGACTAATTTTTAAAATTTGTTGCCTATTTGAAAGCCATGCATTTTATTTTGATTATTTTGGTATTTGTTCCTTAATTATTAAGACCCAGACTTACATTTGTTTTTTTTTCTATCAGTCCTTAGCTTTTCAAAATTGATATTAATGCCCTTTAACAAGGTAAATTCCTTAGTCTTAATTTCTATAGTTACCACTCTCATGTTGATATCGACAATTTTCTTTTATTTCTTAATATTTATTTATTTTTGAGACAGAAAGAGGGAGAGCATGTGCATGAGCGGGGGAGGGGCTGAGATCTGAAGCAGGCTCTTTGCTTACAGCAGACAGCCTAATGAGGGGCTCGAACTCACAAACCATGAGATCATGACCTGAGCTGAAGTCAGATGTTTAACCAACTGAGCCATTCAGGCTCCCCCATCAATAATTTTCATTCTGGATTATTACGGTTTTAGTCACAGTTCTCTGTGAAAACAACTAATAGGGTGTGTATACATATAGAAAGAGATTTATTATAAGGAATTGGCTTACACAATTATGGGGGTTGCTAAGTTCAAAACCAGCAAGGTGAAGACCTAGGAAAACCAATGGGACAGTTTCAGTCCAAAAGCAAGCTGATGGTGCTAATGAAATCTGAAAGCAGTCTGTTGGAGAACTCCTTCTTGCTCAGGGAAGGTCAGTCTTTTTGTCCTCCGGGCCTTCAACTGATTAGATGAGGCCCACCCACATTAGGTGGACATTAGGAGAGGACAAACTGCTTTACCCAAAGTTCATCAACTTGTTTAAAAAATTTTTTTTAATGTTTTATTTATTTCTGAGAGAGAGAGAAGAAAGAGAGAGGAAGTGTGAGCAGGGTAGGGTCAGAGAGAGAGAGAGGGAGATACAGAATCTGAAACAGGCTCCAGGCTGTGAGCTAGCTGTCAGCACAGAGCCCGACACGGGGCTCAAACCCATGAACCGTGAGATCATGACCTGAGCTGAAGTTATCGCTTAACCAACTGAGCCACCCAGGTGCCCCAAAGTTCACCAATTTGAATGTTAATCTCATCCAAAAGCACCTTCTAAGTTGACTCATAAAATTAACTATCACAATCGTGAATATAATTTTTTGTTGCTGTTGGCTTTTTCTTTCTTAGAGAAAAGTGAATTTAATTATCTTCTGATTCTTTCCTCATCTGTGTCAGATCTATTCTTATTTCCAGTTATCGTATTTTTCAGTTTAAGAGTATTCAAGTGAGTATCTTTTATAGTTTCTAGGCCCCTGCTGGTCATCTGATTTCTTGGACATATTAATCATATATTTTTTAAAATCTGGGTTGTTTTTTTTTTAAGTTTTTTTTTTAATTTTTTTTTTTAATTTATTTCTAGGAGAGAGAGANTTCTATCTAGTATTTTTTAAACTTAATTCTTATCTTTTTAAAAAAAAATTCCTGTTTGTTTGGTTTTGAGTGCCTAACATTGTGTATAAAGAATCGTATAGATAACTTGAAGCTTTAGATGATGTTAGCTTCCTTTAGAGAGAACTTTGTTTTGCTTATAGTGGGCAGTTAGGACAGGGAAAGATCATATTTAAACAATTTTCCCTCCAGTTTTATTGAGGTATAATGGACAAAATTAGAATATATTTAAAGTATACAGGGCGCCTGGGTGGCTCAGTCAGTTAAGTATCTGACTGTGGCTCAGATCATTATCTCATGGTTCCTGGATTCGAACCCCCACATCAGGTGAGCATGAGCCCTGCTTCGAGTGAGCTCGAACCCTGCTTCAATGAGCCCCACTTGTTTCTGTCTCCTCTCTCTCTCCTCTCTCTCTCTCTGCCCCTCATGGGATTCTCTCTCTCTCCCCTCTCTGCTCCTCACTCACTTGCACCCTCTCTCTCTCAAAAAAGTGTATAAAGCAATGATTTGATATAGTGAGAAATGATTCCCGCAATCAAGTTAATTAACAGACACATCACTTCACAGTTAGTTTTTGTTTGTTTGTTTGTTTGGTGAGAACACTTAAGATGTATTCTCAGCAAGGGGCGCCTGGGTGGCTCAGTCTGTTAAGGGTCCGACTTCGGCTAAGGTTATGATCTCACAGTTGAGTTTTGAGCCCCATATCGGGCTCCGTGCCGACAGCTCAGAGCCTGGAGCCTGCTTCAGATTCTGTGTCTCCCTCTCTCTCTCTGCCCCTCCCCGCTCTCTCTCTCTCTCAAAAATAAATATTCAAAAAATTTTTAAATATGTATCCTCATCCTCAGCAAATTTCAAATATTTATCCATGGTTTCAGTTACTCATGGTCTCAGTTATCCGAGTCAACTATGGCCTAGATGTATCCTTCTAGATGCCTAAGTCATATGCCTGACTCCTTCTCATTTTTTTTAAGTGAACTCTAGGCCCAGTATGGGGCTTGCATTCATGACTCCAAGATCAAGAGTCACCTGCTCTGATTGAGCCACAAGGGGTCCTTCATCATCTCCCATCATCATCATGCGAAGGGTGAGTGCAGTACAATAAGGTATTTTGGGAGAGAAACGACACTCACAGAATTTTTATTATAGTAAATTGTTATTATTGTTTTATTTTATTGTTAATCTCTTACTGTGTTGAACTTATAAATTAAATGTTATTGTAAGTGCATATGTATAGGAAAAACTACACACAGTTTATTTAAAAAATTTTTTTTTATGTTTATTTATTTTTGAGAGAGAGAGAGTCAGGGAGAGCCAGATACAGAATGCAAAGCAGGCTCCAGGCTCTGAGCTGTCAGCACAGAGCCCAACTCGGGGCTCAAACTCATGAACCGAGAGATGATGACCTTAGCTGAAGTCGGACGCTTAACCGACTGAGCCACCCAGGCGTCCCACAGGGTTTGGTACTACCTGCAGTTTCAGGTGTCCACTGGGGTCTTGGAATGTAACCCCCTTATCTATGGGGGACACAATACAGTATTTTTTGAAGTTTATTTTGAGGGAGAGAGAGAGAGAAAGAGGCAGAGAGAGAGCACGAGGATCCCAAGCAGGCTCCGTGCTGTCATCACAGAGCCTGATGCGGGACTCGAACCCAAAATCGTGAGATCATGACCCGAGTTGAGATCAAGAGTGGGACACTCAACCAACTGAGCCCCCCAAGTGGCCCTACAATACAGTATTATTAACTATAGTCACCATGCTGTACATCTGTAGGTCCTCAGAACTTGAATTCATCTTATAACTGAAAGCTTGTACCCTTTGACCAACCTCTCCCCATTTCCCTCAGCCCCTGACAAGCACCGCTTTACTCTGTCACTAGGAGCTGCTGGACCTTTTGTTGTTGTTGTTAAGATTCTACATGTAAGTGATACCATACAATGTTTGTCCCTCTCCGTCTGGCCTATTTCACTCAGCATAATGTCCCTCCCATTTCCACCATGTTGTCACAAATGATAGGATTTCCTTCTCTTTTATGGCTGAGCCATATTGTATTGTATATGTATCTCCTATAGATGAAGAATCCCAGCGATTTTTTTTGCAATCAATCTGCCACAGGGGTCAAGCCCCAGAGAAGTGAGTTCAACATCTGGTGTTTGCATCACCAAGTCATTTGCCAATCCGAAGAAGCTGCTGAGAGAAAGAGAGGCTCAGCACAGATTTCAGAAGCCCCCTCGGGGTACCTGGATATCTCTGTCAGTAAAGTATTCAGTTCTTGATCTCAGGGTCGTGAGTTCAAACCCTGCATGGAGCCTGCTTTAAAAAAAAAAAAGTCTCCTAGGACTGGTGGAGGGGAAGGGAGGGGAGGGGAGTGGAGAGGAGAGGAGGGGAGAAGGGGGAGGGTGGACAAAAATTGGGATTCAAGGGACACTGAGAAGAAGGCATCCTGGAAAAAGAGCCCAGGCATTAAGTTAGGACCCCTGAGGGACTATACCCTAGGAATAAAGCTAAACGTGAATGACAACATCCTTCTCAAAGACTATACAGTCCACTCAAATCAGCTCAAATCCTAGTTGGACTGAGGTAGTGGTTCTCAAAGTGGGCTCTTTGGACTCTTGAGGACTTTTTTAGGGAGACAGGGAGGTCAAAACTATCTTCCTAATAATACTGAGATGTAATTTGCCTCCCCCTCACCCCCACATCTGCACTTATGGTGTAAAAGCAATGGAAGATGAAACCATGGCCCCTTGGTATGAGTGAATCAAAGCAGTGGCATTGCGGGGCACCTGGGTGGCTTAGTCGGTTAAGCGTCTGACTTTCGCTTAGGTCATGATCTCGCGGTTCGTGGGTTCGAGCCCCGCGTCAGGCTCTGTGCTGACTGCCAGCTTGGAGCCTGGAGCCTGTTTCAGAGTCTGTGACTCCCTCTCTCTCTGACCCTCCCCTGTTCACGCTGTCTCTCTCTCTCTCTCCTAGAAATAAATAAAACATTTTAAAAAACTGTATAAAAATAAACAAATAAATAAATAAAAAAGCAGTGGCATTGCGCCCCTTTAGTAATCATTGTTTTCTTCACCATCACGCACTCGAAGTTAGAAAAGGAAGGCAGGTTCCCTTAAGACTGTCCCTGATAGGGGCACCTGGGTGGCTTAGTCGATTACATGTCCAACTTCGGCTCAGGTCATGATCTCACAGTTTTTGAGTTTGAGCCCCACGTTGAGCTCTGTGCCGACTGCTCAGAGCTTGGAACCTGCTTCGGATTGTGTGTCTCCCCCTCTCTCTGTCCCTCCCCACTCATACTCTGTCTCTTTCTCCCTCTCTCTCTCAAAAATAAATAAACATTAAAAATTATTTTAAATAAATAAAAATACAA
Organism: Crocuta crocuta; assembly: GCF_008692635.1. Classification (NCBI taxonomy): domain Eukaryota; kingdom Metazoa; phylum Chordata; class Mammalia; order Carnivora; family Hyaenidae; genus Crocuta; species Crocuta crocuta. Next base: position 4,905,954 of record NW_027527824.1, read on the forward strand.
AATTTAAAGAGGGACTGTCCTCGATAAAGCCGGGAAAATCACTAATTTTATTAAAATGTGCAGTATGCCTAAAGTACTTCTGTGGGAGGTACAACGGCCGCCCTAAGGAAATACACCTCTGCAGGTATTTGAGCTGTGAGCCAAATTAGCCTCTTCTTTCATGGAACACCAGTTTTACTTGAAAGAACGCCTGAGAAACCAGCTATGGTTTTTGGCAGACGGTTTCTCCAAAATGAATATGGTAATCCCATTGGATTGCCGGACTCCCATCAGTATTTGTTGCCAGAAATAAAATTTGAGCTTCACAGCTTCCTACTCTTAATACTTTCCCAATGAAATCAGTGGTGATATTACCAAATCTCATTTTTTGGTATTGTGTAATGAAATGCATTAACATTGGGAAGAGCCGCATGATTCAGTGAGCCAGCAAGTTCCAAATGACCAATACATAATGTTAAAACATCATGCTTGCGTTAAATACCCATTTTAAGTGTAAGATAGACCAAAAGATTTTAGCTTATCAGAATATGAAAAGTTCATTGACTTGGTTTCAGATTCCACACTGCAACTAATCTTTAAGAAACTACCACTGATTGGGGTGCCTAGGGGCCCCAGCCAGTTAAGCATCTGACTTTGGCTCAGGTCATGGTCTCATGGTTCGTGAGTTTGAGCCCCACAGTGGGCTCTGTGCTGACAGCTCAGAGCCTGGAACCTGCTTCGGATTCTGTGTCTCCCTCTCTCTCTATGCCCCTCCCCTGCTCATGCTCTGTTTGTCTCGTGCGCGCTCTCTCAAAAATAAATATTAGAAAATATAAAAAAACCTACCACTTGTCTAGCTTAGTGTAGTATCAAAAAAGAATATTCACAAAAATATGGGGCACCTGGTTGGCTCACTTGGCAGAGTGTGTGACTTTTGATCTTGGGTTGTGAGTTTGAGCTCCATGTTGGGTGTGGAGATCTCTTAAAAATAAAATCTTATTTAAAAAAGAATATTCAGGGGGCGCCTGGGTGGCTCAGTCGGTTAAGCGTCCGACTTCGGCTCAGGTCATGATCTCACGGTTTGTGGGTTTGAGCCCCACATCAGGTTTTGTGCTGGCAGCTCAGAGCCTGGAGCCTGTTTCAGATTCTGTGTCTCCCTCTCTCTCTGACCCTCCCCTGCTCATGCTCTGTCTCTCTCTGTCTCAAAAATAAACTTAAAAAAAAAAGAATCTTCACTAAAATAGAAGAATAAACAAAAATAATGGAGTTCCTGGGTGACTCAGTTGATTAATCCTCCAACTCTTGATTTCGGCCCAGGTCATGATCACAGAGTCGTGGGATAGACTTGCAAAAATGTAAAACAATCTCAGTGTTCTTGTAAATTCCTTAAAAACACTTTTTAAACATTTATTCAATTTTGAGAGAGAGAGAGAGAGAGAGGCACAGAGTGAGAGCGGGGAAGGAGCAGAGAGAGAGGGAGACATAGAATCCAAAGCAGGTTCCAGGCTCACAGCTGTCAGCACAGAGCCCAAAGTGAGGCTCAAAGTCATGAACAGTGAGATCATGACCTGAGCCAAATTCAAATACTTAGCCGACTGAGCCACACAGGCATCCCTCATAAGTTCTTAAAATACAATTATTTGTCATAAAAAGAGCTATTTACACTGATGTCCTATTTAATTTATTAGCATTACTTTATGTATGCATATATTTTTATCCATGTATTCATAAGTATTTTTTAAATCTTTCAGTTTTTTCTGTTTATTTTTATTTTGAGAGAGAGAGCGAGTGGGGGAGGGGCAACGAGAGAAGGAGAGAGGCTCCTAAGCTGGGTCTGCACTGTCAGCACAGAGCCTGATTTGGGGCTCGAACCCACAAACCGTGAGAACATGCAAAATCAAGAGTCAGACATGTAACCCACCGTGCCTCGCAGGCACCCCTCTGTTTCTTTTATTAGTTTATTTATTTATTTTGAGTGAGAGAGAGACAGAGACAGATATAGCATGAATAGGGGAGAGGCAGAGAGAGGGAGAGAGAGAGAATCCCAACCAGGCTCCACACTGTCAATGCAGAGCCCCAGTGTTTGGCTCAAATTCAACAACCGTGAGATCATGACCTGAGTGAAAATCAAGAGTCGAAGTCTTAACCAACTAAGCCACCTAGGCACCCCCTAAGTCTCTCAGTTTTAATAATGTGAAAAATATCCACAGAGATAATCCACATAGCTCTTTGGGGTCCTCAGTAATTCTTAGGAAGGTAAAATTATCCTGAGAATACTGGATTAGGATGATCTTCCTCGGGGTGCCTGGGTGGCTCAGTCGGTTAAGCGTCTGTCTGCAGCTCAGGTCATGATCTCACAGTTCGTGCGTTTGAGCCCTGCATCAGGTATTACCATTCGTGCTCTGTCTTTCTCTGTCTCAAAAACGAATAAACTACAAAAAAAAATTTTTTTTAAAGATGATCTTCTACCCTTAAAACTGTTTACAGATGACATAACTTTATATATAGAAAACTCTAAGACTTCACCCCAAAACTGTTAGAACTAATAAAGGAATTCAGTAGCCTTATGAGATATAAAATCAAGGACCCCAAATCACTTGTTTGTGTGATTTTTCTAAAGCCATATTGTTTTCCTTTTTTTAAAAAAATGTTTGTTTATTTATTTATTTATTTATTTAGAGGGAGAAGGGGCATGGGTGCGGGAGGGACAGAGAGAGAGGGAGAGAATCCAAGCTGAGAGTGCAGAGCCTGTTGGATGGATCTCACAAACTGTGGGATCATGACCTGAGTGGAAATCGAGAGACCAACGCTTAACCTGCTGAGCCACCCACAGACCCCTCAGTGTGTTTTTATACACTAACCAGGAACTGTCCGAAAATGATTTTTTTTTCTGCGAAAAGCATTATTGCTTCTATTTGGCCTAGGGCTTGGGAGAGGGCTCCAGGGTGGTTAAAAAGCTGCCTAGGGGCTGTGGGGAGAGGCTCAGGCAGAAGCCCCCGTACGAGGGGGTCAGAAGGGCCCCTCAAAACCGTGGGCTCCGAGGCTGCTAGTGAGTTGGAAGATGAGCCCCCGGAGCTCAGGCAGGTGCACCTCATCTTCTTGATGAGTTTCACCTGCTCCTCTAGGACACGGTTCTCGGGCAAGTCTGAGAATGCGCGGGCAGAGCCCAGGGCTTGCAGTTCCCAAAGCGCCTGCTTCAGGTTCTTCTCCTGGGTGGGGGTGGCTTCCATGGAATTCAGGGTTTTGCCCCATCCGCTCTGGGAGGCTTCTGCTCGTCCTGGAAGAGGGCGCGGCCGCAGTGCGGGTTTTGCATCAAGGGACTCTGTGCCTTGGCCCTGGTCCTCCGCCCACTGCTGGAGGGCAGGTCCCAGCTGACCAGAGCCACACACCATGGCAGTGGGAACAGACGCTCAGAGAGGTAGGGCAGGAGGCCCGCAGATGCAGGTTGAATAGGCGGCTGGCTACGCGGGTGGAATAATTCTGGCAAATCTGGGAGCTGGGGAGCTGGTCAGCAATAAGGGACCAATCTCAAAAGCTGGTGTTGGCTGATCCTGGAAGCAGGGGGTGGTTGTGAAGATGGTTCTGAAGGTTGCCAATGGACGTTGATCAGATGTTGGAAGAAACTGGATCCTGGAGAGGGGTAAGGTAGGCCTACAGATGAAGGTTGAGGAGGGAGGATCAAAGAGTGGACCCATCGATTACTAATTACAAAGAGATACACTTTACAGTATAGAAATCAGGCGGACACACATATGACATCTCTCTCTTTTTTTTTAATGTTTATTATTTATTTTGACAGAGATAGAGAGAAAGAGAATCCCAAGCAGGCTCCAGCCATCAGTGTGGAGCCCGACAGGGCTTGATCCCACGACCATGAGACCACAACCTGAGCAGAAATCAAGGGCCACTCAACCAACTGAGCAACCCAGGTGACTTTGCCACATCTTCTTTATCTGTTCATGTATTGATGGACACTTGGGCTGCTTCTGGGATTTGCCTGTGGTAATTAATGCTGCAATAAACATAGAGGTACATATATTTTTTTGAATTAGTGTTTTCATATTCAATGGGTAAATACTCAGCAGTGGAATTACTAGATTATATGGTAATTCTATTTTTAATTTTTTGAAGAACCTCCATACTGTTTTCCAGAGGGGCTGTACCAGTTTGCATTCCCACCAACAGTGCATAAGGGTTCCTTTTCCTCCATATCCTCTCCACCACTTGTTTCTCGTCCTTTTGACTTAGCCATTCTGCAGGTGTGATGTGATAGCTCACTTGTTTTTTTTTTTAAGTTTATTTATTTTGCATGTACAAGTGGAGGAGGAGCAGAGAGAAAGAGAGAGAGAGAGAGAGAGAATCCCAAGTAGAGAGAATCTCTGTGCTGTCAGTGCAGAGCCTGACACAGGGCTCGAACTCATGAACTGTGAGATCATGACCTGAGCCTAGACCAAGAGTCAAATGCTTAACTGACTGAGCCACCCAGGCACCTCATTTCATTGTGGTTTTGATTTGCATTTCACTGATAATGAGTGATGTTGAGCATCTTTTCATGTGTCTGTTGGCCATCTGTATGTCTTCTTTGGAGAAGTGTATATTCATGTCTTCTGCCTATTTTAAAAATTAATTATTTTTGAATAATCTCTGTACCCAACGTGGGGCTTGAACTCACAACCTGAGGTCAAGAGTTGGATGCTCTACTGACTGAGCCAGCCAGGCACCCCTCTTCCGCTTATTAAAAAAATTTTTTTTAATGTTTATTTATTTTTGAGAGAGTGTGAGCATGGGAGGGGCAGAGAGAGAGGGAGACACAGAATCTGAAGCAAGTTCCAGGCTCTGAGCTGTCAGCACAGAGCCCGATGCGGGGTTTGAACTCATGAACCATGAGATCATGACCTGAGCCGAAGTTGGACACTCAACAGACTGAACCACCCAGGCACCCCCTCTTCCACCCATTTTTATTTTGATTATTTGTTTTGTGGTGCTCAGTTGAAGTTCCTCATATATTTTGGATACTAACACTTTATTGGATGTGTCATTTGCAAATATCTTCTCCCATTGAGTAGGTTATCTTTTAGTTTTGTTGGGGATCCTTCACTTCATCAGGGTGCTCAGTTAGCTTGGAGTTCTTCAGCAGATTCTTCTTTCACTGTGAATCACTTTCAGAGTCATCTAGACTTTCAGAATCATTATCATCATCACCATCTGCAGCCATATTACCTTCTGCGTTATGATCCTCCTACCTCACTGAAGCCAAGTCTACAGTCTCCTCATTATCTTCCTGATAGTTTACTATCCACACTTTGCTGATATTAAGACTCCCGGTTCTTCATTAATTTTATCTTCTCCTAAATTGGCTGTCTCCCAATTGCTAGATCCAAGATTGTCATCTGGGAGGCTGAATGCTTCACCTCTCTGCTCACGGGAATCCCTGGCTGCATTCATTGTTTTGGGTACCCAGATGGGAAATGAAGGGAAATACAAAACCCACCCATGATTCTCATCAGAATCCAGTCATGGGGCACCTGGGTGGTACAGTCGGTTGTGCATCTGACTTTGGCTCAGGTCATGATCTCACAGCTTTGGCTCAAGCCATGATCTCACAGTTTGTGAGTTCGAGCCTCGTGTTGGGGTCTGTGCTGAAAGCTCAGAGCCTGGAGCCTATTTCAGATTCTGTGTCTCCCTCTATCTCTGCCCCTACCCCACTTGTTCTCTGTCTCTCTGGGTCTCTCAAAAAATGAATAAATGTGGGGGTGCCTGGGTGGCTTAGTCGGTTAAGCGTCCGACTTTCGCTCAGGTCATGATCTCGCGGTTCGTGGGTTCAAGCCCTGCATCGGGCTCTGTGCCGACTGCCAGCTCGGAGCCTGGAGCCTGTTTCAGTCTGTGACTCCCTCTCTCTCTGACCCTCCCCTGCTCACGCTGTCTCTCTCTCTCTCTCTCTCTCTCTCCTAGAAATAAATAAAAAATATTTTTAAAAAATGAATAAATGTTAAAAAAATAATAAAATAAAATCTTTCATGAGGCATTCTGGAGTGGCGCTGGTGGCTGATTGCACTTTTCTCCTCCCTTCCTTGATCACCTTCCTAATCTAAAAGATCTTTGCTGTCAACTTTGGACCACTTAGAATTCTTTCAGCAAATATCCAGTAGTCTCTTTGAAAGCAATTATCTAACTTTTCTAAGCTTTTATATAAATTTTCTATTGAGGGGCTCCTAGCTGGCTCAGCTGGTGGAGTATATGACTCTTGATCTTGGGGTTGTGAGTTCGAGCTCCACTTAGAGAATACTTAGAAAAATAGAATCTTTATTATTTTTTTTATTTTTTATTTTTTTATAGTTTTATTTATTTCTAGGAGAGAGAGAGACAGCGTGAGCAGGGGAGGGTCAGAGAGAGAGGGAGTCACAGACTCTGAAATAGGCTCCAGGCTCTGAGCTGGCAGTCAGCACAGAGCCTGACGCGGGGCTCGAACCCACGAACCGCGAGATCATGACCTAAGCGAAAGTCGGATGCTTAACGGACTAAGCTACCCAGGCGCCCCTAGAATCTTAAAAAAAGTAATAATAAATCTTCTATTGGGTCCTCACATGAACCTATGAGGTTGGTAAGAAACTGGGGCTCATAGAAATTATTACCCAAGGTCACATTGTCAAAATGTAGTGGGTCTAGGATTAGAATTTGAGGTTTACTCCTGCCCATGTACTTTATTATTTAACGTTTATTTATTTTTGAGAGCAAGACAGAGACAGAGTGTGAGTTGGAGGAAGGGGACAGAGAGAGACACACACTCAGAATCCAAAGCTGGCTCCAGGCTCCAAGCTATCAGCACATAGCCTGATGTGGGGCTTGGACTTGTGAACTGTGAGATCATGACCTAAGCTGAAGTCTGACGCCCAACCAGCTGAGCCACCCAGGCGCCTCCAGCCGCGTACTTTAAACACTCCATTTTGTCTTAACTTCGTCCCTAACAGTCTGATTACAAATTAAATGTTCCTACTGTGCTTATTGAAGACTGGCTTGATTTCTTACACAAAAGACTGTGCTCTCTACAAGACCTTTTCCAGACTCTGAACAACGCGGGAACAGTGATTGGTAGCGGGAGGCACTCACTAAAAACTGGTATGTCGAATGCCATCAGTTAAAGAAGGGACCTACGCGTCCAGCCCCTAAGGGGCGCTGTTCTCATCCAAGCACAGAGTACTACCGGAAGGATTTGGACTACACCCTTGCGGGTGGACTTGGCTCTCAGCCAGCCAAGCGCAGGCGGAGGCCCCGCCCCGAGCGCACGCGCCTGCGCACACCGTCCCACCTCTGGGCTCTGTCCTATTCCGGCTCCCGCTTGCGTTCAGGTAGCGGGACGAATGCGGGGGAGGGGCGCCGGCAGAAGGCGGGGCTGGAGGGGGCGTCTCGGGTCTCGTGGCTCCTTTGTTAGAGCCTCAGCAAAGGTTGCCCTAACTTCCGATACCAAGCGGAGGCGTTCCTGCAGCTGCCCCTTCAGGGATGGGGGCACTTCCTGGGTCTGGGGGCCTCCGAGGCACTGCTCGGGACCAGCACGTACCTGCTTCTTTCTGTCGTACCAGTCCGGCTTCTCTGCACCTCTCCGGCTGCCAGGCCGGTGGCCTCGCAGCCCGGGTCGGGTGTCCTAGGTGGCTCGAGGACACGGGGCTGGGCAGGTGCCGAGAGCCTGCGCCTGGCCCTGTCCTGCTGGGCTGAGCCACTAGGCGCCCCGGGCGAGGAGCCTCCGGGAAACTATAAGCGGTCGCCTGCTCCGCGCGCGCCTACGCCTTCTGCTCCAGTTGCCTTCCTAATCGAAAGGAAAGGCCGGGGGCGTATCGCGGGGGCCCTGGGACGCTAGCCGGCTCGGCAGTGCCGCCTGAAGCCCGAGGGTGGACCTTCCCGCCCACGGGTCGTGCTGTCACCCTGCAGCCCCCAGCCAGCCAGAGGGCACCCTACACTGGCGTCACAGGGTAAAGGGACCAGAGGCAGCTGGGTGACCATGACCGCAGGCATTTATAGGGGCTTTCAGTGCAACAACGGGACCTGCACTGGGAAGTTCCCCTCGCTTCCGATTCTGCAACTATCCATAAACAGCTACACCCCGATGTGTGCTAGGCATTGGCAGTTACAGGGCTTGAGTCCGCCCCAGGACGACTTGGAAGTGGTGTTNGTGGCTGAGGGAGCAGGGCTAGAGAGCGCGACTCTGCTTTATCCCACCCCTGCCTCCCCTGGGCTCCCGCAGACAAAAGTAATTAGGTTGAGCTTTTAATCACAGCTGGTTTCACAGGCTGGCGGACAAGGAAGAGCAGAGCGGAGAAAGGCAGAAATTCTAGGGACACAGTGTGCTGGTTCACGGGCAGTGCCTCCCTCTGGGACCCCCTCCAGCCCCCACAGATTTCTCCGTCAGTAATCTGTTTTTCTTGTCTCCCTCAGGACACTGGGTTCCCTACCAGCCGCCCCAGGCTTAATGATTGTCCAGAAGGTGGCTATAAAGGGAGCCTGGGAGGCTGGGTGGAGGAGGGAACAGAAAAAGCCTAACTCAGCAGATCTGGTGACGGAGAGAGCCACAGGCAGGAGCTGTCGTCGGAAGCGCTGTGTCCCGGCCAGCAGGGCCTGCTCCCTTCCACCATGGCCGCCCAAGGCTACGGCTATTACCGCACCGTGATCTTCTCAGCCATGTTTGGAGGCTACAGCCTGTACTACTTCAACCGCAAGACCTTCTCCTTTGTCATGCCGTCGTTGGTGGAGGAGATCCCTCTAGACAAGGATGACTTGGGTGAGCCCTGGAAGGGCAGGGGGGTGAGCCCCGGGACACGGGACCAGTAGCACAAGTCGGCGTTGGTGGCAGTGTCGTGCGTAAAGGCACGTAGCGTGTGTGGAGCGTCTGCAGAGCGGAGGATAGGGAGAGTCTCACGCCGAAAACCTCACACGCCTGGCTGTGGGCAGAGCACTCAGAGTGTGGTCCATGCGTGTCTGAGGAGGGCTGCCCATTTGATGGGTCTGTGTGTGCCCGTGACCCACATGCGCCCCTGGAGGCGTGGCTCATTCTGAGTGTGTTTAGGGGGCTTCTGGGCAGTTTCCACACCGTGCGGGTGAGACCACAGGGTGCACGCTGGCCACTGACATCGTAAGCAATGGGACGGGGGGACTTGGCACAGAAGCTTCATGTGGCCCCCTCCGTGCTGCGTTTCAGGCGGAATAAGGTCCTTGACTCCAGTTCTAAGCTCTTTGTGCCATGTTCAGAGGTGGGGCGACAGAACAGGAGCCCCAGGGCAGCACCAGGGTGAGGGGAAATGTAATCAGGCACGTGTAAATAAATCCCGGGGTGGGGGCTGCCCCGTTCTTCCCTTCTTGCCCCCTGACAGCTGCAGCTGGAACTGTCTAGGAGGTTGAAAAGTCAAGGGTCAGCGTGGGGCTAGTGCTGGCGGTGAGGAGTAGCGGGGCCCCCACTGAGCGCGTGCTAGGATTCCAGCACAGGCTCATCCTGGTCCCCTCGGAAGGAAGCTCTCTCACCCTGCCAGGCACCTCTACACACCTGACCCCATGTCTTCCTCCATCCCTCCTGTGCCCTTGCCCCTGGCCCCTAACCCCCCAGGTGTGCTGCCTCCCGCCCCCCTCCCCCGCAGGGCTCATCACCAGCAGCCAGTCGGCAGCCTATGCCATCAGCAAGTTTGTGAGCGGGGTGCTGTCTGACCAGATGAGTGCCCGCTGGCTCTTCTCTTCTGGGCTGCTCCTGGTCGGCCTGGTCAACGTAGTCTTCTCCTGGAGCTCCGCGGTCCCTGTCTTTGCTGCTCTGTGGTTCCTCAATGGCCTGGCACAGGGGCTGGGCTGGCCTCCATGTGGGAAGATCCTGCGGAAGGTGAGTGTCTGCCACGAGAAGCCTGTTGAGACTGGCCGAGGGGATCCCTGCGGAGCATGTGGGAGTCCCAGCACCCCTATCCCAGAGCGGCTTCCTCGGGACTTCCAGTCCAGCTCCTGTTGCTTGTCGAGATATTTTAGGAGCTAAACATGGTGGGATCAGGTGGCAGATGAGGGGATTGGCCCTGCCAAGTAGAAGCGCCCTCTTTCTCGTCCCTGTAACGTGAGCTTCTAGGTCTGCCCCTGCCCCACCTGCCCCTCACCTTCAGCGTGTTTAACGTGGGCACCTGCTCTGAACCCTCTGCCCCCGCAGTGGTTTGAGCCATCTCAGTTTGGCACCTGGTGGGCCATTCTGTCAACCAGCATGAACCTGGCCGGAGGGCTGGGTCCCATCCTGGCAACCGTCCTCGCCCAGAGCTACAGCTGGCGCAGCACGCTGGCCCTGTCGGGGGCGCTCTGTGTAGCTGTCTCCGTCCTCTGCCTCCTGCTCATCCACAACGAACCTGCTGACGTTGGGCTCCGGAACCTGGACCCCACCCCCTCCAAGGGCAAGAAGGGTGAGCACGCACCCAAGCCAAATCATTGGGACACCTTCATTCCCCATTCATTTGGCAGACTTTCACCTAGGACTGGCTGTATGCCTGGCCCTGGGCAAGCCCATGGAGGGATGGGGAGGGACGGTGGGGGCGAGTTGGTGGGGAGTAAATAAAACTCCGTTCCAAGAGACACGTAGGTACCAGACGAGCGGCAGAGCCAACGAACGCTGTGTGACTCCTGTCATGTCCCGATCCTTCCTCGTGGCAGAGCCAGACTTCCCTGCCCTGGACGGCGTCCTAAGCTTAAGTGGCTTGGGTGCCTTCCTCCGTGGGTCCTGGCCCCTGTTGCATTTGCTGAGGCCTGCAGTGGAGGGGACAGGGCAGAGCAGTGGCTGAAGGGGCGGCTTCCCGCTGATCCCTGGCTGTGTGGATGGACTCTGGCCCTGTGGGTGGTTAATGAGTGGTGGGGGCTCAGTCGGGGCAGAGCGGCAAGAGCGGAGCCTCAGGCCTGGCCTCCTCCTGCCCCCAGGCTCCCTGAAGGAGGAGAGTACCCTACAGGAGCTGCTGCTGTCTCCCTACCTGTGGGTGCTCTCCACGGGCTACCTTGTGGTATTTGGAGTCAAGACCTGCTGTACTGACTGGGGCCAGTTCTTCCTTATCCAGGAGAAAGGACAGTCCGTCCTCGTGGGTAAGAGGAGTGTCGGGATGTGGGTGGACCGAGGCAGCAGGCGTCCGCGACGGGGATGGGAAGTTCAGGCCCAGCTTCTCTATCCCTTCCTTCTTTCCCCGAGCCCGGGCACTACTCAGACAGCTGCAGCCGGTCACCCTTGGGGACCCCGTACCTCTCTGGGCTTCAGCCAATCAGGGACGACCCCAGTGTGTAACACCCACCCTTCCTTTCCCTCTTCTCACCACAACTCCCCACTCCAGGTAGCTCCTACATGAGTGCCCTGGAGGTTGGCGGCCTCGTAGGCAGCATCGCAGCTGGCTACCTGTCAGACCGGGCCATGGCAAAGGTGAGTGGGCAGATGGGACAGGAAGCAGGAGGGTCCCTTTAAATCTTCCTAGCATGACTAGGACTGGCACCAGAGGGACGGGAGCCCCGGGGCACGGGCAGGCTGGCATAGGCCGGTTTAGGTGGGGGGGGGGAGGTTGGAATGACTCCAGGGTACTGTTATCTGCTGGGGGGTGAAGGTAAGGAAAGGGCTTTAAGTGATGTCACGGGGAGCTGGAATGTCTCTCAGCCTGGCAGCGGGCTTCTCCGCAGTCCCAGGAAAACCGGGGTTGAGGAGGAAGCAGGTGCAGCTTGCCAGCACACGTCCCGACCCTGCCCCACGGTGGAGGAAGGGATGTTGTGGAGTTTGGCCTCAGGACACCACGAGCAGGCCCTGGGGCCTCCCAGAGCTGCCTGGGGCCAAGAGCTGTGGTGGGATTGCCAAAGACCTGTCAGCAGAGGCCCTGCTGTGCCAGAGTCCTGGGGCAGAGGTTCTCTGCTGCTTTGAGGCCCTGACATTGCCGGGACTGTATCCACAGGCAGGGCTCTCCATCTATGGGAACCCTCGCCATGGCCTGTTGCTGTTCATGATGGCTGGCATGACCGTGTCCATGTACCTCTTCCGGGTCACTGTGACCAGCAACTCCCCCAAGGTAAATAAGGAGGGCCTGGCTGCAGCAGGCACAGGATGGGAAAGCAAGGCCTGCGGACTCTCAGGCTCCCTCTCCCTGGCTCCACACTGCCCTGGCCTTTCTCTGCCTCGGATTTCCCTTTCCAGTTCTGTCTCACCTCTCTGCACGTTGGTGCCCCTCCTGGACTCGGGGCCTGGTTTTCTTTTCTTCTCTGTGCTCCTCTAGGATGTTGCTTTCTGGACTCCAGCTCTTCACCCTCTCGCTGAGCTCACAGGCTTTACGGAGCATGAGGTGCCTTATCTCTGGTCTTCTTCCTGGTCTGCCTTGCCCCCAGCCAGTCGAGCTAGCCCGAGTTCTGAGAAGAGACCGCGTCTAACCTGGAGGGATGGCTTCTGTACCTCCTTCACTACCCGCACAGGCCCTCGGGTTGGCTCAGTGGGGCACCCACTCCTCTAGTTCTGCCCTGTCCATTATGTCAGGAAGTGGGCTGGGGGAGGTCACTTCCTGTCTCCTTACTACAGTTCTTTGTTCTCTCCTCTAACAGAGGTAGACAGGTAGGTAGGCTTTCTCAAACTCTGAATGCCACCCTGCACTGCCTTTGTAGCTCTGGATCCTGGTGTTGGGAGCTGTGTTTGGTTTCTCTTCCTACGGTCCCATTGCCTTGTTCGGAGTTATAGCCAACGAGAGTGCTCCTCCCAACTTGTGCGGCACCTCCCACGCCATTGTGGGGCTCATGGCCAACGGTAAGCCGTGCTCTGTGGAGTCTCCACCTCACCCCCACTTGTGCCTCACACGTAGGCCAGCTAGAGGCTGGGGCAGGCCTAGCCGGCCCTCGCCTCACAAATGACCCAGCTCTTCCCCTCCTCCTTGGCAGTGGGCGGCTTTCTGGCCGGGCTGCCCTTCAGCACCATTGCCAAGCACTATAGCTGGAGCACAGCCTTCTGGGTGGCCGAAGTGATCTGTGCAGTCAGTACAGTCGCCTTCTTTCTGCTACGGAACATCCGCACCAAGATGGGTCGAGTGCCCAAGAAGGCTGAGTGAAGAGGTGCCCGTGCATCCTCTCCCACCTGTGGCCCTTCCCCTGCACGGGGCTGGAGAGGTGCGGGGCGGGGAGAAAGTGGGGCTGCTCTGGCTACCACAAAACCTAGGATTGCCTTTTTTTTGCTCCTTCTCCCTCGCCCAGGTGGCGCGGGACGTTATCAGTGGCTAATGAGGTCCCAGCTCCCCATCCTGTGGTCTATTTAAAAGGCAACTTTTGTTCTTGGACTCCATTAGCTCCTATTTCCTGCCTTCAAACAGGAAACCCCTACAGTGAGGGAGTCTCCTATACCCTTCTTCCTCTCCTGGGCCCCGCCCCCACCCCATCTCATCCCATCCCATCCCATCCCCACGAGAGGGGAGGCTCCTCTGGCTCACCCTCCTGCAGGGCACCAATCGGCCATGATTTCTGCCCTGAGGCCTCCCAGCACAGGGTGACGGCCTGTGCCAATACCTCAGATTCCAGGCAGAGAGGAGGCTGTCATTCTCACCAGTACCCCGGGAAGTCGGGCCTGGGTGGGAGGGAGACTTGATAAAGAGATTAAAACTAGATTTGATACTAAACGTGATCAATGAGCCATTCTTTCAAAAGGGGTATTACAGGCCAGAGACCGTTTTCTTTGGAAAATATTCTCTCGCTACCTGCTCTTTCCATCCCAAAAGGGACAGACTTCATTTCCTTGGGATGGGAGATCTGACGTATCTTTTTAGCTTATGTCTCCTTTGCCTTCAACTTAACACTGTATAATTCAGTGATCATTTTAGAGCCGAAGCTACTGGGTTTTAGGCAATAAAATAGTGGCTTATGATAGCGTGGTCAGAAAGCCTGGGTTCGAACTCATGCAGTTCGTAACTAGCTTTGAGACTCTGAGGCAGAGGGAGTCTGTACCTTGCTAAATCTATTGTCCATAATAGAATGTACCCCCTGAGATTAGGGTGAGGGTTAAGTTCAATAAAGCAGTAAAGGCTGGCTATAAACATTTGGTAAATATTTCACCATCACCCTAGAAGTCAGCAATTCTGGAACTAGACCCAAGGTCCTGATTCAAAGCCCCAAGTTCATTTATTTAATGAACACTTAGTTGTTTTCTATTAGAATATATCTCATCTCAGAATTCCCTTCTCCTTCCTGTCTCCCCACCAGAGCCTCCCCTCCCTCCAACCATCAATTAGGATAGCAGACACAGATCAAAGGAATGTTTATTTAGCATTTACGGACCTACTCCCTCCATAAATAAGTCTGTACAGAGTTGGGAAGTAGGCCCACGATAGACACGGGAGGGCAGAGAGCAGTATTAAGGCTCAAGGATCAGTACGTGTCATCAGGCTCCACACCCTCCCACTGTCAAGTGCACTAAGGAGGCTGTGGGGATCTCCAGCGGAGAGGATACAGGAGACTCCCTGCTGCAGGATCTCTCAAAATGTGGGGGATCCATTGCAGGCTCAGCCTATGACCCAGGTCCGAAAGTTCCAGCCTTTTCTGCCACCTCCAGGGCTAACTTCAGGTTCTGGTCAAACAGCTCACACCTAGGCCAGACCCAAGTGGCACAAATGAGGACAAAGTGTTAGGTCTCAGACCCTTCCCCACTTTGGGGGCCGAGGTAGAGCCAGTGGAAGCTCTTTTCTTGAAGGATAGGAACCCCATGGGAAAGTCTTTGGGCTCTCAAAATAGCAAGAAAAGGCTAGTCACTCTTGTTTTATTTGAAAAAACAACTCTTCTTACATTTTTGAAAAACGTCTGTGGGGGAAAGAACGAAGAGAGGGGCAAGGACGCTTGGACCAGCTTGGTGGGGGTGGGGGGGGGCCAGACTACCTACCTGATAGGCATTTCCAGGGAGTAGAATGGATTCTTGAGGGCAAAGTCTGAGTAAATCTCATATATCTTTCGGAGAAGAGAATCTATTCCAGCTTGCCTGGGATCTGCCAGCACCACAAACTTGATCCCTGAAGGAGGGCCAGGAATGGTTACCAAAGAGTAGAGAAAAGCAAATAACATCATCCTGTGTGTATAGCATTTTCTTAAGCCCATTTCTAATTTTACCTATTGCTCTGTAAAGCAGGAAAGCCAAGACGGTGGATCTAGACCAACGCGGTGACATGACTTTATCACATCACCCAACTGATTGAGACCAGGCTTTGCTTTCTAGCTCTGTCACTTAATTCCTAGTCTTGTGGTCTCTCCACAGGCAGTTTTCAATTATCCCCATTAAGGGAGTGAGGGAATGACACGATCCAAAGGTCATTTCCATTTGGCATTCAGGTTTCATTTTGAAACACACCTACCAAAACGTGTGCAACACTAAGGTGAGTTTTATCTGCACACAAGATAACCATGGCCGAGCGTGCTGGGTGGTGTGGACAAAACTGGCATCAGATTAAATATTGGCTTTGGAGCCACAAAACAAACAGACGTGTCTGTGCAATTGTCCCAGGAACAGATAACGACCACCCCCTTGCTTGCCAAAGTTGTCTTTGGTCAGTCCCTTCCCCCAAACTGCCCCTACTTGCATCCCTTTGGCCTATGTGGAGACGCATACCTGTTAGTGTCTGGAAACAGTGCAGTTTGAACGTGTCGGTCTCCAGCATCTCAATGCCTGAGCTCCCCTGTTCTGGAGACAGCTGGGAACCGATTGCAAACAGCCTATGTGCAAAGGAGGTAAGGTTGGGAATGCACCCCACTGTTTTAAGGGAGGGGTGCTGCTCAAACTTTTCCACTGAAGGAACCCTAGCTGCTGAGGTGTTCACATTACACCGTGAGAGGTCAAAAGGGGCAGTGTGACAGTTTGTGAGTTCGAGCCCCGCGTCGGGCTCTGTGCTGACAGCTCAGAGCCTGGAGCCTGCTTTGGATTCTGTGTCTCCCTCTCTCTGCCCTCCCTCCCTTGGTTGGGCTGGTTCTCAAAAATAAAGAAAAAATGGGGGTGAATTGCCTAGCAGCAGCACCAAAATTTCTTTAAAATTCATTTGAACTCTGCATGCATTTACGCTCTGCCGTAAAACATTTTATGTTGAAAGCTTTGGGTGAAATTAACACCAGGAGTATGTGCGAGGGTTACTCACTCCCCTGACTATGATTATCCAGCAGATCTCTTACTTTAGTTGATAGCAGGAAAAGGTCTTGAAGATCATTAGTTCAGCTACCTTACTTTAAAGACTTAGAAACTAAAGCTGAAGGAAGCTGACTTATGCAAGATCACACCACTGCCAGTATTATCTAAAGCCTAGACATACTGGACTAGTTCTTTTTCTTTTCATAACACAAGAACTGATGACTTAAAAGGAAGCACAAAGGGGTGCCTGGGTGGCTCAGCTGGTTGAGCCTCTGGCTCTTGGTTTCCACTCGGGTCACCATTTCCTGGTTCCTGGGTTCGAGCCCTGCATCAGCTCAGTGCTGATACTGCACAGCCTGCTTGGAATTCACTCTCTCCCTCTCTGCTCCTCCCCTGCTTGCACGTGCTCCCTAATAAATAAACCTCAAACTTAAAAAAAAAGGCAAAGAAAGATAGGCACTGCTGCTCAGGAGACTTCCCACAGAACCTCACTAATCAAGCTATCCTAAGGGCCAAGTGCAGGCCAAAAGGCACTAGAAAGTGTTGGGAGACTTACGAGTGGAACATGGAGGCCAGCATGAGCTTCTCATTGGAGGTGAGGCGGGGTCGGCCGAACCGGATGGACACCGGGTAATTAGCAGGGTTGCCCAGGTACTCCAGCACCTCCTTCCCATCGGCCGTGTACTTGCCGTTCACGTCTACGCCGTTGATGGCCAGCACTGCGTGGCCCACTGTAGAGGTGAAGCTAAGGGTCAACGAAGCCCTAGCGTGGGGATTCTGCCGAAGGAACCAGCGACGCGGCCTCACTCCCTCTCCCCCCACCAGCCTGCCCAGCAAAGACACTAGCCCACTCCGCAGCACCGGGCCCGCCCCTCGGACGCAAGCCTAGCCCACCCCGGATGCCGTCGCGCTGGCCGAAGGCAACCAGCACACGTTCGTCGTGCAGCTTGAGCAGCAGATCAAGAGGGTAGCTGAAAGTTTTCTCAGCCTCGGCCCGTGGCGCGTAGCTGTCCAACTGGTAGATGAGGCCGCCAGCTTTGTTCACCACGTACACACTAAAAATCGCCATTGCGGCCGCTGTCCCTCAGAGGCGGGGATTTGGCTTCTTCCAGAGGCCCCGCCCCGGAGCCGCAGTCGCGGGGCCCGCCCCTCGTCCCCGCCCTCTCCCCCCCCAATCGCCGCAAAGCCGGCGCCTGCGCACTTGTAGCACCACACTTAAGATCGCTGGGGTAGTTGCGGAGGCTGGCAGATTGTTTTCTCTTTTTTATCAGTTTCCAGGGCTAGGGCATAGCAACGTGTGACTGCCTCACAACTGGCGGCAAAATTCCAAAACGCCGCGGGCAGTGTTCGGGGTGCGCGGCGGTGGAACGACAGCCACCCTCCCTGCGTCCGCTGGGCGAGGGGGCTGGGCCCACGACCTTCCGCCGCGGGTTCCGCCCCTTGCCCCGGAAGCGCTTGCTGAGGGTGGAGGTTTCTGGGCCCGTGCGTGAGCGGCGCTTCCTTTTTGTCCGACATCTTAGCGAGGTTGCAGGGGTGGCCGCTGCTCTCTGAGCTTAGCTATGGTGAGCTCTCCCGGGTGGGAAGCTGGTGCGGCGCTGAGAGCCGGGCAGCGCTGGGACGGGGTGGAGGCGGCACCGGACGCAGGGCCCCAGATCCACTGGCTGCTGCTTTGGGCGGGCGGGGGGATTGCTTCTCGCATGTGCTCCGGTAGTGGGGTTTGGGCGGGGTGGGGGCGCAGTGGCAGAGGGAAAGTGGGGCTGTCTTGTAATTTTGCTGCGTTCCCCCTTTTTCGCACAGCCGCCCAAGGACGATAAGAAGAAGAAAGATGCCGGGAAATCGGCCAAAAAAGACAAAGATCCAGTGAATAAATCTGGAGGCAAGGCCAAAAAGAAGGTAGGAGTGGAGTTCTCCCCAAGAGTGAGGGAGAGCAGGGATGCTGGGCCCATGCGCTGTAGCGATAAATGATGTGTCTGGTACATGGCTTTTAGGGTTGTGGCGTTTAGAGTCCGATGACTAGAGTTCTGCTCTCACCATTGTGTGTTTGGAAGAATGGGGTGATACGTGCTACTTAAGTGTGAATACAGCGTTCTGATGCTCAGCACATGGTGTTCTTTTAATTGGTTTCACGGAGCTCAGCCTATATCTGAAACTAGTGTAGATGTGTTCGGGTTTTGTTTTTTTTTCCTTTTTAATCTAACTTTTTTTGGATGCTGTAAACGTAAACGGCAGTAGGGTTCTTTTTCCTTGGTATTCTAGTTTCAAGTTACTTGAATCTTAGTTTGCAGAGTTTCTGTAAACTCTGAATTTCGTAGATTGCTGCAGGGGCAGGACACCCTTGCAGTATAATCCCACGGCCACGGAAAAGTTCTGTGACACAGGTTGTCTGGGGAGGGAAAGAGCAGTTTCTTCCAGAAACACTGACTCTCCTTTTTCTTTTGGTGAGCAGAAGTGGTCCAAAGGCAAAGTTCGGGACAAGCTCAATAACCTGGTCTTGTTTGACAAAGCAACATACGACAAACTCTGTAAGGAAGTTCCCAATTATAAGCTTATAACTCCAGCTGTTGTCTCTGAGAGACTGAAGATTCGAGGTTCCCTGGCCAGGGCAGCGCTTCAGGAGCTCCTTAGTAAAGGTGAGAGGAGAGTGCTGTACTGGTTTGCTTTTGCATGTAAAACTGGCCTGACCGTGTTAGCTGTCTTCAGTGTGTTTTACTGGAATTTATTAAAATGGGCACAGGCTAACCAGTGACTGGATTATTCTAACATGTTACCTGTAGGGTAGACCTCAAAGTATGTTCTTGGCCATTTTGGTGAAGCACAGGGATCTCTTGTGTTCGCAGGTGAATAGATCCACTTTGAGTTACAGAATAGGGGGCATTGGTGGCTCAGTTGGTGAAACATCCAACACTTAATTTCTGCGCAGGTCGTGATCTCCTAGTTTATTGGATGCTTTGGGATTCTCTCCCTCATTCTCCTCTGCTCACACTTTCTTGGTCTCTCTCAAAATATATGTATTTTTTAGTGTTACAAAAATAACCCAATTGTTTTGAAATATGGCTACTAAAATATTAAAAGCTTTGATGGTAAAGCAGTTTTTCTGTGTTTAATTTTTTTTTTTTTTAATGTGTGTTCATTTTTTGAGAGAGAAACAGAGCATGAGCAGGGGAGGGGCAGAGAAAGGAGACACAGAATCCAAAGCAGGCTCCAGGTTCTGAACTGTTAGCACAGAGCCTGATGCGGGGCTCGAATCCACAAACTACGAGATCATTACCTAAACTGAAGTCAGATGACTGAGTCACCCAGGTGCCTCTACTTCTGTATTTTAAAAATCGAGTGGTGGGTCTAATTATAATTTCACTTTAATAGGAATGTACATATGTTAAGCCTCTGGAATGTCTAATTTTTAAGTTCTAATAAGGTACAATAAGGGTAACCGTCCCAAGAGCAGATAGTGGTCCCTCATTTAGAAAGAATAAATCAAATTAGATTATCACCAAGACATGTAGGCATGCTTGCTTTTGTTATTAAACTGTCAGGCTCAAATTCAGTATTTGTCATGTCTATGAAGCATTTATTTGCTAGGACTTTATGAAAACCTTATCTCTATTTTCTCTCTAGGACTTATTAAACTGGTTTCAAAGCACAGAGCCCAAGTAATTTACACCAGAAACACCAAGGGTGGAGATGCCCCAGCTGCTGGTGAAGATGCGTGAACAGGTAGGCAAGAACCCTGGGGCCCATGGTGTAGAAAGTACAGATCCTCCTTATACATAAGGCTTTATAATTGAGATTCTTTTTATTTTTTTGCAGATCCCACCAACTGTACATTTTGGAAAATAAAACTTTATTAAATCAAATAAGTGGGTGTGTCTTTTTCCTAAGAAGATCAGTTACGGAGGATAAGAGCAGGTATGGGTTTGTTGACTTGGCTTTGTGCCTCGTGGTGTTTAGAAAAATATCAGGAAACTTTTGGCTTTTTTTCTTTATGTGACTGTTTGTTTCTCGCTGCAGCTTCCGTTTTGAATTGATGTCTGAAAGGAAATGTGGGGTTAACAGGATGAAGGCTGAGATCTCTCCAAAGGGGTAGTGAGTGGGTTGGGGTCCTGGCACTGGACCCATACCTAGATTGCCAGCGGCGTCCATTATTCCAGACGCGGCCAAAAGAGGGCAGCCAGCCTACACTGGTGCTGGAGTCGTGATCAAAGTTGGCCCCAACTCTGTCCGGAGGGAGTTTCTTCAATTTCTGTTTTTCTTCTACAAAAAAGTAAACAAGTTTTGAGTAGGAAAACTTAACCCCCTCTCCCATACTGGAATCTGTTTACTTACTTTCTTTAAGAAATTCTTCATGGGAGGGCCCTATTTGTTGGTTTCCAGAGCTGTGTTCCTCCTCTTGAACCATCCAGGGAGGTATAGCACCTGGAAGAGACCCGTTAAGCAGAAATTAAGGCACTCTTAAGTTGCAGGCTTCTTGTGAAACTGCCCTAGGTAAAAGCTCTTAACTAATTGACAATCAGAAATGTTTAAAACAAAAACCCAGGAATTCTGGACCTTGGGAAGTGGGGGCTCCAGACTAATTTAAAGCAACATACCTTCCATGTGATAGGATGTGCTCATATTTAAAACCTTTGTTGAGGCATAGTTGACGTAGCTGCACACACTGGAAGTGTACAATTTGAAAATAAAACCCTTAAAAATATTCCCTGTCCCTCCCCATAACCCTGTTCCCAGCCCCAGGGGACCATGGATTTGCTTCTGTTACTCTAGTTTGCAAGTATGTGCCTGTTTTTGGTCTGGCTTCTAGCAGTTTTGAGATTTATCTATGCTGCACTTACCAACAGTTTTTTCTTGTTGAGCACCCCTTTGTTGTTTTTGTTGAGAGTTTATGTATTCAAGATAAGACTCCCATCAGATCATACTTAAAAAATTTTTTTAAATTTATTTTGAGATAATGTGAATAAATCCCAAGTAGGTTCTGCATGGTCTGCAGAGCCCAACAAGGGGCTCAAACTCACAAAATGAGAGTATGACCTGAGCTTAACTGAGCCACCCAAGGGCCCCAGGTAGTACTTAATCAACTTTATTTAAAAAATGGGTCTCTTACCATCTGAGAAATACTGCCTTAGGCCTTACCTGAGTGGATGTTACCAACTCCTGGTGCATCCTGTAGTAAGAAATGGGGGGTGAGGGAGGAATCACAGTTGAGAACCAGGGCAGGATACCCCCTAGCTAGAGAAAGGACAAACCATAGGAGGTGGGTGGAAGCACTGCAAGTGCTAGTTCTGTGCCCTGGTTTGATGTTAAATCCTAAGAGCACAAATAACTGAAAAACAATCTTGTCCTCAAGAGACTTCTGGGCCTCCATAATGAAGATGTCCAAAAATAGAGTGCCTGCTAGATGCAGGTAAGCAAAAAACACTATCCTTACAGGGCATATGCATCGTGGGGGAAGAGGATAAAGCATAAATTACGCATTATTTTGGCAGCTTTTTACATGGTACTATGTACATTTATAGCAGGCAACCTGTTCAGATAAGCATTCCATGAAAAGGTAACATTTGAACTAGGCTGAGGGAAGGTAAACCTAGTATTTAAGGCAGTGATAACTACATGGGCAAAAATAGGAAGCACGATACGGCTGTAGTGTACAATATAAGATAGGTGAAGCAGTGACTCTGTTTGGGACAGGAGTGCAGGGGAAATAGAAACTTCCAGAAAGAAATTGGAGGCCATCGATTTATAGTCAGATGGTTAAAATAAGATCCCTGACAGGATGTAGATGAAAGAGGAAATAACTCCTCCACAGTTAGTAGAAATAATAGGAATGGTAGCAGTTAGTAGCTTCAGGTGCCTGTGGGATATTTATAAATGGCCTACATTGGGAATTGGGGGTTCCACAGAGGAGATTTGGCATTGGCACTCCTCAGTGGCAGTGGGGGCAAAGGTGTGAAGAGATTATTGGAGGGTGAGGAAATGGGTCTGAGAACATACTATGGAACGGCAAAGAAGAGAAGGTCAGAATGGTGAAGTATAAAACCCTGGACAGATGGGTGTCCTCGGACCTGAGGGGGCACTGGCCCTTCCTGGCTGCCTTATCCATTGTACCTGATGGCCAATGAATGTCAAAGGTTGTCCCGTTTCCATCCAGTCAAGCTCTGGGGCTGGTTGCAGGTCCAAGTAAGAGGGTTGCTGTGAGGTGGAGGCCGCTTGACTGAAACAGACAGACAGGAGCCAGGCTGGCAGATGAGGTCCTTGAGCCATGAGGATGGCACAGATGAACTTTGTTCCCACTTCCCGGCCAGAAAGTCACAGAATGCTCTCAAGGAGGTCAGACTCGCGACAAGAGGTTCCTTAACAATTTTACCTGTTGGTTCCTTTCCAGCTTCCAAGTGCTGAAGAGCCTTCTTCTGGGTCTGGCACTGCCTGAGGCTGAGTTTGATTCAGGAAAAATAAATGTGTCTAGGACACGTAGCAGGCTGTCTAGGCCATGCCCCCACCCTCCAGAAGGAAAGTAGCATATGGAGGGTACTGTCCTTGCAGACTTCCCTCTCCCTCCCCCCTCCCTCCCCACACTGCTCCCTGACAAGGCCTGCCCCCTGGCGGACAGTTAAGGGAATTCAAGCCGAGCAGATGAAGCATGGAGTCCCTGAGTTCTCTTAGAAGAGCTGGTAGGTGAAATGCTGGACCTGGGAGAACCAGGGATCAAATGGATTTGGATACTGCTCTGGCTCCTCCGAGGGAAACCAACCTCTAAGACAGACCGAACCAGCTCCTGCCGGCTGTGCTCCACCTCACGGATCTGAGCTGCCATCTGCGGGAGAGAGGCTGCTTAGCTAGGTGCAAGGTCACGGGGTTGGGTCCTCCAGAGGCCTTTTAACTCACCTCTTTGATCACTTCATCCTCTTTTTCCTCGTAGGAATCTAAACCTTTCACCATGGATTTCTTGAATCTAAAAAGAAAAAGGGCAAGTCAGCCAAGAACCCCAGTCCCTAACAGTTAGAAGATCCTCAGATCATTTTTCTTTAAATTTTGGATAATCTCAATCAGAAAAAACAAAACAACGAACACCCATGTACCTTTCACCCAGATTCACGGTTAACATTTTGCCATACTGGCTCCACTTCTCTTCTATACAAACACTTCTTTTTTGCCAAATCAAAAATGGGCTTTAGAACATCATGAGACTTAACTGAAAACTTCAGCATGCACCTAAGAACAGAGAGAGTCTAGGATCCGGTGAAACAAAATCAGTGATCTGGGCAGCTGGGGACTCAGTCGGGTAAACGTCTGACTCTTGATTTCAGCTCAGGTCATGATCTCATGGTTTTGAGATCGAGCCCTGCACTGGGCTCCGTGCTGAACATAGAGCCTGCTTGGGATTCTCTCCCTCTCTGCCTCCCCCCAACCCCCAACGTGCGCATGTGCACTCAAACTTTTTTTTTAAGAAATCAATGATCCTTTTCCATTCTTTTGAATTGGCCCATATTTGGGACAACACCAACATACTTGGAATTGTTTGACCTTACATACACATGTGAAGGGATCAGGACACCAGCACTACTAACACCACTATCAACAAAAAAACTACCAAGCCAGCCTCAGGATTTCTTTGTAGTTTTTAAGTCCTTAAAAAAAATATCCTGAGGCTATATAGTCAGAATTTTGTGTTCAAATTACTTAAATTCTTTTTTTTTAAGCATTTATTCAGTTTTGAGAGACAGAGAATGAGTGGGGAAGGGGCAGAGAGAGAGGAAGACACAGAATCTGAAACAGGCTCTGAGCCATCAGCACAGAGCCTGATGTGGGGCTCGAACCCACAAACTGTGAGATCATGACCTGAGCTGAAGTTGGATGCTTAACTGACTGAGCCACCCAGGCGCCCCACAAATTACTTAAATTCTTATTCTTTTGTGATATCAATTTGATATACAGCTATGATAACTTGTTACTGTTTGCAATTAATTTTAGGATTTGCTTTCTGGCCTGATTTGAATGGGTAAAACGCTGAGGGCATGTCTCTACCATGGTGCCCCGGCAGCCCTGTGCCTATCCATGCAGGCAAAGCCTAGAACTGCAGCATCTGAGTCTTGGCCGAATGCTTGTGTGATGATCCTGGAAGAGAGAGGATGGGAGAGCTGAAAGGAGCTGCTGTGGGGCCATCTGCCACTCACCTCCTGTTCTCCCCCCACACCCCCAGGCGGTCTGGGCTCCCCAGCACCAGGGTGTCCCATGCTCACACTGCAGTTAGCTAGCTGTTTCAGAGCAGTGCTTTGGGGGGGGAGGAGGCGGGAAGGACCTGGGAAACAGGCACTTTAGGTGTATTCTATTCACTGTCTATGTAAGTAACAGGCTAAATCTAAAGAGGGCTCATGGTATCTTTACTGTTCAAATTAGTCAGGCTGGGCTTTGCCTTGTGCATGTGACCTTGTGCATTGACCTTGAAATTTATTAGATTCAGAAGTCAAAACTATTTAATAAATAGTTCAAAGTGTCCATCATACTTCTCACTTATAACCGTTTCTGCTCAGCTATCCTTTATTCACCCACCAAAACCATCTGGAGCTGGGTCAGGATGTAAGTAGTGCTTTTTGGCCTCAGTTTCCCATCTCCTGCCCATAGGAGCCTCAGATTTGAAGGCAAGGTAGTAGGATTTAGGCATTTATCAGCCCCTCATTATTCTCCACACGGAGAAGAGAACAGACATGAGTTTTTCTGTAACGTTGGCTCCAGGATCCCCTTGGATTCCATACCCCGTAATCTCAATATATTCCCAATAGACACAGTGTGAGGCTGCCTGTGTCCTCTTCCTGCAGCAGCCTGCACTCACACTCACTCTGCTGACCAGCTTCCTGCATTCCAGTTTGTCAGGGTCCTCCAGAGGCCAGTAAATAGAGTCTAAAACTATTGACACAGGGGGAGTACCAGTTTCTTGCCCACTCCAAAAAGCCTCTTCTGGGGCGCCTGAGTGGCTCAGTCGGTTAAGCGTCCAACTTCGGCTCAGGTCATGATCTCACTGGTTCGTGGGTTCGAGCCCCGCGTCGGGCTCTGTGCTCACAGCCAGCTCAGAGCCTGAAGCTTGCTTCAGATTCTGTATCTCCCTCTCGCTCTGACCCTCCCCTGCTCACGGTGTCTCTCTCTCAGAAATAAATAAAAACATTAAAAAAAAATTCCTTTTATATAAAAAGCCTCTTCTATTTCTAAAGAACCTGAATATTCTCTGTACCACACATTTAAATAGTTGATTGCAGTCAACTTTTATTATATAATATTCTCCATTTGCTAACTACACTGTAAATCCCACCCTCCACCTAGATATAAACCTTTCAAGGACTGTCATACTACTTCTGTGTATAGTGCCTAGAATCTTGAGTACTATAAAAACAATACTGAACTTTCCAGTTATTAGAGGAAGCTCCAGTACCTGACACAGACCCAGAGAAGCCCTATTCTGTTAGTTCACGTTTCATCACTAATGACCTACCGTGCATAGTCCTGGGGGGAGATCAGAAATTTCTCTTTCATCTGGAACTCCGCCTTGTTCTCCCACCAGAATCTGTTGGTTGCTTTCTTGTGCTCTGGGCTGAGAATGAAAGAATAATCTCGATGTATTACAAAATATTACTCAGAGATCTAGACATTATATACCTAAAGCACACTGACATGGGGCTTTCTGCCTCTGGGCAAGGCTGACAGAAAGAAGACTGTTACAGTTTCATCCAGACGTCCAGTCTCCCTCTTCCAAGAAAAATAAAAGCATCTGATGCTGCCCAGCTGGCTTTTCCACCAAGACCCCTGGGACATGGAAGCCATAAACCTTCTACCCCTAAAGAATGCGGGGCGCCTGGGTGGCTCAGTCGGTTGAGCGTCCGACTTTGGCTCAGGTCATGATCTCACTGGTTCGTGGGTTCGAGCCCCGCGTTGGGCTCTGCGCTGACAGCCAGCCTAGAGCCTGTTTCAGATTCTGTGTCTCCCTCTCTCTCTGACCCTCCCCTGCTCACGCTGTCTCTCTCTCTCAAAAAACATTAAAAAAAAATGCAATGCCTATCAGGTGGCTCAATCCACCCTCTTCAGACCATAAAAGCGTTCTTCCTCTCCCCCCGTCCTTAAGCCGCCCTCCCACACAAGAGTGCGAGGGGCCTGGAGGAGGTCCCCAGGCCGCAGCTCACCTGGCCAGGTGCTCCAGCAGCCCCCCGTGCAGCACGGTCAGGTTGCCGTGGCTCAGGTGTTTCCGCACCTCACAGCCGCAGCACAGGCACCAGCAGCGCCGCTCGTGCTCCGGCACGTAGCGCTCCACCTGTGCGGCGCGGATGGCCTTGCGAGCGGCCTCCACCTGCGGCGGAGAGGGTGTATGNCGTCCGCACCTGGGGCAGGAGCCGCTCCAAAGCCTCCTTCAGCTGCCGCCGATGCTTGCGACTGTACACGTGTCCGCGACCACAGAAGAAGGTCTGGCGGCACAGCGGGCAACGCTCCGCCGGCGCCATGGGCCCAAGCCTGGGTATCCGCGACGCTGTGCCGCTCTCTCGCCGACCGGTGACCCCTGACCCCTCGGGGGCGGAGCGAACCCAGCGGCCCCCGCGGCCCCCAGCGGCGGGCAGGCGCCACTGCAGGCCCTTCTGCGGCTGCGCGAGTCCCTTCCCGGGCTCCCAGTGGACGCGCAGACCTGGCCGGTCCCAAGATCCCCAGATGCTGTCTACCTAGAAAAAGTGGCAGCACCAGTGTGCAGATGCGCGGGAAAGGGCACACGCAACAGTTAAGTGACACCGCAGGACTACAAACCGCGCGCATGTCGTGGCATTGGCAAGGACCTGCATTAGACATCGCGACAAGTCGTAACTAGTATTTATAGGGTGCTCACTGACATCCTGAGCTTTACGTTAACTACCTAACCTGATCCAAACCATAACCTTGTGTGACGCACTATTATTCCCGGCATTTTGCAGATGGGAAAACAGGCATGGAGAGGAAGGAACTGTGTGGAAGTTTGCACAGGTGTTAAGCATCAAAGGTGGCATCATGGGCTTCAGTGTTCTTCAGTACCAGCTGGCAGTAAGGAATACTTGCTGGAGGTGGCCTTAATCTAAGACCTCATCACAGCAGTTGTTCCTGTAAAGGGGAAGCTATAAAGGGTACAGAATCATTGCTGAGGGTTAACAGACATTTTTAGTCTGTAAGCATGCACATCTAGTGGAATTTTCATTCTTTACAAGCTGCTTTTCCCAAAAAGAACAGCCTTCCTGTCTTGCACTCCTAAGCCTTAGGGTCTAAGGTGAATTGCTTCTTACATGGCTGAAATCCCCAGGCTGCAATCTCTACCTAAGTGCAGCCCCCAAAAAACATGAGGCCCAGCTCAGACCTTACTTATACAATGTGCCTGCGGCGCCTGGGGGCTCAGTCGGTTAAGCGTCCAACTTCAGCTCAGGTCATGATCTCATGGTTTGTGGGTTCGAGCCCCACGCCGGGCTCTGTGCTGACAGCCAGTTCTGAGCCTGGAGCCTGTTTCAGATTCTGTGTCTCCCTCTCTCTCTCTGACCCTCCCCTGCTCACGCTGTCTTTCTCTCTCTCTCTCTCACAAATAAACATTTTATAATTTTTGAAAAAAAAATAAACACTTAAAAAAAGTTTTATACTGTGCCAGACAGGGAGCACCTGGGTGGCTCAGTCGTTTAAGTGACCGACCCTTGATTTTGGCTCAGGTCATGATCTCACAGTTTGTGAGTTCAAGTCCAGTTTCTGGCTCTGTACTGACAGCATGGAGCCTACTTAGGATTCTTTCTCTCCCTCTTTCTCTACCCCTCCCCTACTTGCTCTCTCTTAAAATAAACTTTAAAAGAAGATAAGGAAAAGAACGTGCCACACAGAACTAGCATAGAGTCCCAAATTTCCCTTAGATTTGTTACCAGTACTGATGCATTTACCTGGATGGGCCATCATGTCTGTAGGTGGATATTCAGTTAACTATACATAATTCAGGCCCAGAAAGTAGCCAGACTCTCCTTCAGATCTTGACTTCCTCTTTGAGCTTCCCTTTAGATTCAGGCCTCTGTCAGATGTGACTCATTTTGAAGACCCTGTAATACTCAATTCCTTGACCTTCCATCATTTCCCTGGGAGGGTCAGTCCCAGACCTTGTCTGCCCAAAATTGCTCCTTCTCTGAATTCAAACTCTGTAGTTATATTCCAACCACCACCCTCCTTCCTCCTACATGACCTTACCTTCCATCTTGTCTTTAACGTCAGGAAGATCTTCCATTCTTGAAGATGATTACTCTTATCCATTCACTCCGGAAACTATTCAGTATCTACCAGCTACTTTGGTCTAGGTTTTCAAAGTGTGGCCTCGAGGTCAGCAAGAGCAGATCCCAGAAGCTTGTTAGAAATGAAGTCTTGGACCCATCACAGATGTACTGAATCAGGAACTCTGGAGTGGGGCCCAGTAGGCTGCAGTTTAATGAGTCCTTCAGGTGATTCTGATGATCAATCAAATTTGAAAATTACTGCTCTAGGGGCACCTGGGTGGCTCACTTGGTTAAGTGTCTGACTTTGGCTCAGGTCACGGTCTCGCCGTTCATGGGTGTGAGCCCCGTGTTGGGCTCAGTGCTGATGGTTCAGAGCCTGGAGCCTGCTTGAGATTCTGTGTCCCACTCTCTCTGCCCCTCCCCTGCTCTCTCTCTCTCTCTCAAAAATAAACATTTTTAAAAAATTAAAAAAAATTACTGGTCTAGGTCTTAGGTCCTCTTGGCTTCGCTCCACCCACTGGATCTCAGAACTATTTCCACTACACTTTCGTGGCAACCTGTTATTGACCTTCCAAAACCTCTCCTTTCATCAAACCCCAAATGCAGATCAACCCAGCCATCCGTTTCCCTCATTTGTTCCAAAGCTGCCTAGAGTAGTCGATGTTATTTCGCCTTCTACTACCTTCTTAGCCCTCTGCAATTTTGCTTTTGAAGGCATCTCCCTAAAGTTCTCCACTACCGGTGTTCAGTTGCCCACTGAACTTGTGTGAAATGGAACTCAACATCTTCCACTTCAGAACATCCTCTTTTCTTTTTTTTTTTTTTTTAACTTTTTAAGCATTTATTCATTTTTCAGAGGCGGGGCTCTGAGCTGTCAGCACAGAGCCTGAGGTGGGGCTCGAACCCACAGCAGTGAGATCATGACCTGAGCTGAAATCGGATGCTTAACTGGCTGAGCCACCCAGGAGACCCAGAACATCCCATATTTTCATCCTTCCACCAAATAGTGCCAAGCTAAAGCCTGGGGTTTGGGGCAGGGTTATCCTGACACTTGCTTTTACCCGGTCCCCATATCCATCCCACACAAGTTGCCTGATTGGATTTCTCAGATTTTTAAATTTTTAATTATTTTTTTTACTGTTTATTTTTGAAACAGAGAGAGAGAGAGAGTGTGTGTGAGTAGGGGAGGGCCAGAGAGGGAGACACAGAATCCGAAGCAGGCTGCAGGCTGTCAGCACAGAGCCTGAGACGGGGTTTGAACCCATGAACTGTGAGATCATAACCTGAGCTGAAGTCTGGTGCTTAACTGACTGAGCCACCCAGGAACCCCTCTGAGATTTCTTTTTAAGTTTATCCATTTATTTTGAGAGAGAGAGAGAGAATGTCCCAAGAGGATCCATGCTAATAGCCCCAATGCTAGGCTCAGTCTCATGAAGTGGGAGACCATGACCTAAGCCAAAATCAAGAGTGGGGATGCTTAACCGACTGAGCTAGCCAAGTGCCCGGGGATTTCTGAGATGTTTAAAGCCTGTTCTCTATTTTTTTACTCCTAGAGCATACCTTGTTTCAATTCCCTTGCTCTCTCATCTGGATTCATATAAAATCGAACTGGTTTCCAAGTGTCTGGTCAATTTCAGCTCCATTTATCCTCTAGACACTGGTTTTAAGAAAGTCTCTAAAATGACTCTCTGGATTGGAGCACCTGGGTGGCTCAGTGACTTAAATGTCTGATTCTTGATTTTGGCTCAGGTCATGATCTCATAGTTCGTGGGTTCAAGCCCCGCATCAGGCTCTGCACTGACAGTGCACCTACACATGTCTGTCCTGTCTTTTCCTTGGAACAGATCACTTTCCCTTCCCACTGCATCGCTGCTCCTCTGCACCTCCCAGCCTCCACCTCCACCTCAGAGAAGCATCAGCAGCTACCCGCAGAGCAGCAGAGCACGGCTGGCTTTGGGACAAGTACTACCTATTGTTTTTCTAGACCTGGGGAAAGACTCAGTGCTAACTCCTCCCATGAGAATTCTTCCGTAGCTCCTCTAAACAGAGCTCATTGCTGCTACCTGTGCTTCCAGAGAATATGGAGTCGGCCAGTTAGAGAAGTCACTTGTGGCAAATCATGCATTCTTTTTTTTTTTATGTTCATTTTTTTTGAGGTGGGGGAGGAGCAGAGAAAGAGAGAAACAGAATCCCAAGTAGCTCTAGGCTCTGAGCTGTCAGCACAGAGCCCAATGTGGGGCTCAAACTCAGGAACCACAAGATCATGACCTGAGCTGAAGTCGGCCACTTAACCGACTGAGCCACCCAGGTGCCCTATGCTTTTTTTTTTNTCTGAAATAGGCTCCAGGCTCTGAGCTAGCAGTCAGCACAGAGCCCGACGCGGGGCTCGAACCCACGAACCGCGAGATCATGACCTAAGCGAAAGTCGGACGCTTAACCGACTAAGCCACCCAGGCGCCCCATCCCATAAGTTTATTTTTTAAAGTTCATTAGAGAGAGCGAGCAGGGGAGGAGAAGAGAGAGAGGGAGAGAGAGAATCCCAAGCAAGCTCTGTACTGTCAGCACAGAGCCCGATATGGGGCTCAATCTCATGAACCACAAGATCATGACCTGACCTGAAATCAAGAGTCGGATGCTTAACAACTGAACCACCCAGGTGCCCCACAAATAGCGCATTCTTACTGCCTTACAGGCCCCACGCTAGGCTTTGGGGGGTTGGACATAAACAGGATTTATTCCAGCGTCCTCACTGGTTGTCAGTGTCACTGTGGGTAAGTGCCTCTGGGCAGGGACTTTATTTTATACGTTGCTTGGTTCAGTGGTTCTCTCTCTCATCAGCCTTAACAGCCTAGGAATAGAGCAAACATTTTGTGGACCGTCTTTACCACCTTGAAATGAATCTTACTGATAAAATAACTGACATACACGTGTGGTTTTAAAAAGATCAATATAACACTTTAACTGTACTATAACAGAAAAATAAAGGGAAATTGTATTCCAATGGATAAATTATATTTGAAAATATGGAGATAGTTGGAAATGTATATATACTTACAGTGAAGAGTTTAGATTTAAGGGCTGATATTCATATGACCATGGCAAATAGGTTTTCTTTATGGCGGCTGCCTGGATGTAATAAATATTTGTTTATACATGTAGAATCCCCATGAGTGCCGCAGACACAAACACAATCTGATATGGGCATGTGGTATTGGTGACTTAAATACCAGCGCAGCTTTGCTGTCAGTGAAGCGATTTACTGAAATGGCAAACAACTCTTGGGAAACGTCCAAACCAAAAAAAGCACAATCATCCTTCGTTTTACATAACAGTTGCATTCCTGGAAAGTTCAGCGTAACTTAAAATGGTGCCACAAATACTTTCTGCTTAGGTCTAACACCCAGTTAGGTTCTGGGCTCATCTCATTGCCAGTGGCCTGGGGTAGAAGGGCCAGTTTTTCAAGGTCAAAGACTGCCTCCTGCACTGAGGATAGCTTGATGCCCTGGGTTCTGAGGGTGGAGCCCTGTTTCTGTGCGAATCTCCTGGGGGGAGAGGGGAGAGCGGGAGAGGGAATGAGAAAGGTCATTCCAGCCCTGAGGGAAATTCAGTACTGCCTTCCAGCACGGTCTGAATGTCTGGGGCATCCTGATGCAGCTTTAAACTTCATTCCTTTCTCCCTCATTCGCAGGCGTCTCCGTCTTCCCCTGGGACCCGAGGCTGGCACCTGGCCCTGCCCTGGACACCCTTCCTGCCACCGGGAAATCGACAGCAGCCCAGCTGGGACCTGAAGCTTCTAAGGGCTTCTAATCCACTGGTGCTGTGGCCTCTGCTGAGCTGTGGTGGAGACAAACAGCACGGGGGTGGTACCCCATCTTGCCTCCAAGCTGCCACCCCTGGCTCCCACCCCTCCCACACTCAAAACGATTANGGGAGCGGGCTCAGCCTGATCAGCCCCTTTCCCGAAGAAGTCTTTCCTCTCGCCCTTCTCACTGCTCCTTCTTGGCCCCCTGGGAAGGTTTGCCTTTCCTTCAACTGCCCCACAAGTGATGTGTTTCCTTAGGCTTCTCTCCACTGTCCCCAGCTGATCGCGTCCCCTCTGTAAGCAGGCGGTGCTTCTTTGGGCCTTTGGCAGGGCGGGCTGCTATAGGCTGGCATCTCCCAAGACTATCCAGAAAAATGAGAATCGCTCCAGGCTCCTGAACGGGGTTGAGTATTTTCGTCCTTTGAGGAAAGAGGTGTATGGGCTCCCTTGGCGGCATGCCAGGCACCCGCCCTATTGCGTCTGGCGCATCCGTCAGCTCTATTGGGCAGCCCATTTCCAGCCTGAGAGCCGACCTCCACCTCCACCCCGTCCCCACCCTCAGAGACCACACACACACACACACACACCAGGCTGCTGCAGGGAACTTTAATAAGGGATGGGCTGACTCCTGCTTCTCAGATTTAAAGGTCAAAGAGGAAGGGCATCACATCTGTAAGAAAAGAAGAGAGTCAACAGGGTCGATCTGCCCTTTGCAGCTGCTGTTCCCTCAGCCTGGACCACATCACAGCAGATGACCTATTTTCCCCTCGAGGTCCAAATGCCACCAGGTCTCCAGAAAAAGAAGAAAGCCTCCTTTGCACGTCACGGCTCATACCATGCATCTCTCACTGCGCGGCCACCATTTCCCTAGGCAGCGGGGCTGTGGGGCCCATTGCACCTCAGCTGTTTCTCCATCAGTCCCCCGGACCTCACGTACATGCCTGTGTGGCTGGGGTCCCACCGGGAGGCAGGTGCCATCCCAGGATCTCAGACCACTGCTATCCTCGCCCCTTCCCATGGAAGGTGTCCCCCCACCATGGTGTGACCTGGTTCCCTACCCACCGCCCCCCCCAGCCCCATGTGTGACAGGGCCTCACACCTGGCTGGCTCATGGACCGCCTGATGCTCTCCAGCCGGCTAGAGGCCAGGGCGCGGGCCTCCTCTGTGAAGCGGCGGTGTCCCTCCTCCGTCAGCTTCCAGAGGCAGGAGCGGGGCCGTGAGCCCGCCCCAACCTGCATGCTGACCGGCACTTTCTCAAAGCTGTCTCGGAAACAGAGGTTGTGACGGACGGTGTTCTTCCAGCCTTCAGGGGCCGTCCGGAAAAAGGGGAAATGCTGTCTGTGGACAGTGGGAGATGGTGAGGAAAGAGCTGGTTTCTTTGGGAGATGCCCCATCTTGAGACCGTTCTCCTCCAGGCGCCAGGAGTCGCCCCCCTCCCCCAGAGGCGAAGGAGGGCAGGCTGGCCTGGAACAGCTCTGCTGACAGAGCACACGGCAAAGCCTGACCTAGGGTGTGGCTTGTGCCAACCCTTATTTATTTTTTTTTAATTTTAGAGAGAGCGAGAGAGTGAGCGAGGGATGGGGGTAGAGGGAGAGAGAGAATCCCAAGCAGATTCCATGCTGAGCACAGAACCTAACATGGGGCTTGAGTCCAAGACCCTGGGATCATGACCTGAGCCGAAGAGCCGGATGCCCAACCGACTGAGCCACCCAGGATGCCCCGCTAACCCTCGTCTTTTAAAACCAGTTTATTGCTCCCATTCTGAGGCTCATTGTCCTGCTTCCCTCCGAGGGCTCAAGACTGTGGCTTGTGGGGCGCCTGGGTGGCTTAGTCGGTTAAGCGTCCGACTTTCGCTTAGGTCATGATCTCGCGGTTCGTGGGTTCGAGCCCCGCGTCGGGCTCTGTGCTGACTGCCAGCTCAGAGCCTGGAGCCTATTTCGGAGTCTGTGTCTCCCTCTCTCTCTGACCCTCCCCTGCTCACGCTGTCTCTCTCTCTCCTAGAAATGAAAAAAAAAAAAAAATACTGTGACTTGTGACATGAATGGAGCAGAATCAAGCCAACTAATGCCCCTAAGAGGAATCCTGGTCAAGGAAGGACACCACTTGCGGGGTAACATTCTGAGACTCTCCTGCTAGAGGGAAAGGGTCTGAGAACCCCCTCACACTCACGTGTACGTGACTGTCAAAGCTAAATGTAAATCCCTGGGGGAGCGGGGACCTGTGCCTGGCAGTCCGGCCAAAGGGAAAGGAAGCATGCGAGAAACTGTTGGGGAAATCAGATTTTCTACTGGATGATCTTGACAGGGAAGATGGAAGAATTTCTGACCCAGGTGAATCTATGTTTTAAAGGACTAAGATATAAAACGGTTGGCGTTTTTTAGATGTGAGGGGGGCGGGGGTGGATGTCTTCCCTAACACAGGATACGTGGACACCCCGCCGGGGACAGCGCAGTACCAGTGTCTGGGGAAGGAGGCCTGGGAACACGCTCATCCTTTCAGACCCAGATGGGGGAACTGAGGCAGCAGCCCAGGGCAGGGGGCAGCTTGGGAGGTATCAGACCGAAGGCCCTGACCCCCACCTGTCCCATCCTTACAGGCCCCCCCGCCGTGGCACATACCGAGTGAAACTGTAGATCTGCTGCACGTTGAGGCCACACGGGGCACTGTTTCTTAATGCCAGGGCAATTAGGTGGAAGTAATTGAGAGGGGGCCGGGACCAGAGCCTCCTCTCCTGGCTGCTGGCTTGCCGAAGCCTCCGACTTTGGAGGGGGGCCCTTTTGTGAGGGGACGGGAGAGCCATAGAGGTGCTGTCATCCTGGTCCTCGGCCTCCTCCTCTTCTGTGAGCTAGAGGAGCACAGAGTAGGAACTGGTCCTAACTCTGCGGCCTCTACTCCAGGGGCGCGGCGGCAGGGAGGCCGCTGCCTGCCGTCTGGGCTTCTCCCCAACCCAAGGGCACAGCTCATTTCTGGACCCATTAACCCTTGGTGATCCCGAAGGAAACAGAGCTCGCTGACTGCATCATCCCTACACCCACCCTGCCTACAGCGCAAGTCCAGCCCACGCCCCCAGAAATTCCTACCTCCCAGCTGCCCGGGGGAGAGGCAAACCACTTCTGAGGGGGCGACTGCTCGCTGGAGGGCGAGGACGGTGGCAGTGACTCCACTGCTGTGGACTCGGAGCAGCTGGCAGAGTCTTCCTCTTTTGGGGCTGGCTCAGGGGAGGGGGGTGTGCCTGGGAGATCCTCCCCCTTATGAGGTTCTGGGACCCCCAGCTTTCCGGGGGGATACACAATGTTGGGGTTCACCCACATCCACAGGTTGGGCTCAACAGCTGGGCCTGTGCAGAGAAAAAGGGGATGGTGTGCCATGGCTCCCTGGCTTTGAGGTCCTGCCCCGGCCGCATGACCGTGCCAGGGAGCCCGCGCCCCCCTACTCACCATCCTTATCAGAGCTGGGTGTTTTTCCCACAGGTACTTTTGGTGGCTCAACTATTCGAAGTCTATATCTGGCAACTGGCAAAAAGAAAGACAGAAGAGGGTCAAAATGTCCTAGGATTTCCACTGTGGCCCCAGGGTCCTGTCCCAGGTGGCTGGGGGCCCTCCCCAGGGCGTTATGACACCGTATCCGACCTCTCTGACCTTGATCCACATACAGGGTCCCTGAGCCATCTCATGAATGCCTGTGGCCTCAGCCACTATCTGTCAACTTAGGGTTCCCAAATCTTTACCTCCGGCCCGGACGACTCTGCTTGCCAGGAAGCACCACTGGCCCTGGGAGGTCTTAACTTGCATAACCCGCAGGTATTTCAGACTTAACATTCCTGCAACTAAACTCCATCTTCCTGCTCTTGCCCCTGTATTCCTCGTCTCAGCAAGTGGCACCACCATCTAACCCGTGGCTTAGGTCAGGAATGTGGACGTATTCTTGATTTCTCTTTCCCGTCCAGCCACAGCCAGTTAATCCCCAAGTCCAGCCATAACCCAGAAGAGTCTGTTTATCTGCTTTTCTCTAAAATTAAAAAAAAAGTTTTTTAACATTTATTCATTTTTTTTTTAATGTTTTTATTTATTTCTAGGAGAGAGAGAGAGAGAGAGACAGCGTGAGCAGGGGAGGGTCAGAGAGAGAGGGAGTCACAGACGGAAACAGGCTCCAGGCTCTGAGCTGGCAGTCAGCACAGAGCCCGACGCGGGGCCCGAACCCACGAACCGCGAGATCATGACCTAAGCGCAAGTCGGACGCTTAACTGACTAAGCCACCCAGGCGCCCCAACATTTATTCATTTTTTGAGAGACAGAGCATGAATGCGGGAAGGACAGAGAGAGAGGGAGACACAGAACCCAAAGCAGGCTCCAGGCTCCAAGCTGTCAGCACAGAGCCTGATGTGGGGCTCTTGGGGCTCGAACTCACGGACTGTGAGATCATGACCTGAGCCAAAGTTGGACCCCTTAACGACTGAGCCACCCAGGCGCCCCTATCTGCTTTTCTCTAACTTAATCCTATTGCAGTTGGAGAATCCTCCTAAAATATTAATCCCATCTTGTCACCTTTCTGCTTAAACAGTTTTGATGGCTTTCCATGACGTTTGGGCCAAACTGATGTTCCTTGGGATAGTCTACAAGGCCCTGGCTCCTCATCAGTGTTGGGTCCTTCCTCCCAGGCTCTCCATGTCTCCAACAGACCACAGTCTAGATCCTGGGCCTCCCCATAAACTATTGTGTCTCTGCCAGATACGCTCTTCCCTCTTCCTGCTGCCCTAGTTAATTGCTATTCACTCATCATGTCTCTGTTGAAACATGTTTCTAAAGCGGCCCTTCTCTGCCTGTCCAAACACTTCCCTAACACACATTTTACCCTAATTACTTTGCTTAGAGCCCGTCTCCAGGACTGTCTTTTTCACTGCCTGGCACATGGGAGGAGCTCAGCTTAACTGGATGAATGAATAACGGATGGGCTAAGAGTCAATCATATGTTGTCACTCACATGTGGATCCTGAGAAACTTAACAGAAGACCATGGGGGAAAGGAAGGGGGAAAATATTAGTTACAAACAGAGAGGGAGGGAGACAAACCATAAGAGACTCTTTAATACAGAGAACAACCTGAGGGTTGATTGGGAGAGTAGGGGAGAGGGGGAAATGGGTGATGGGCATCGAGGAGGGCACTTGTTGGGATGGGCACTGGGTGTTGTATGTAAGCAAGGAACCACAGGAATCTACCCCCAAAACCAAGAACATACTGTACACACTGTATGTTAGCCAGTTTGGTAATAAATTATATTTTTAGAAGTATAAATAAATAAAATCATTTGCGAAAAATTAAAAAACAATTCTGTAGGAGAAAATTCAGAGCAGCTCCAATTGTATTCGCCAAAAACTAGAAATGACTCAAATGTGCTTCAGCGGGTGAACTGTAAACAAACTGTGGTGCCTCTGTGCCATGGGATGCTAAATAATAAAAAGGAACAGTTATTAAAAATAAAAGAGTAAATCAAATGGATATTAGAGCTATCTGTTTGGCAGTATGCTGGCTCCTTGGGGTCACTGGCAACTATTTCCATCCCCTCTACCCCACCCAAGGACCACTTGAGTGTCATCATTTTGCAGTCAAATCTAGGTTTTTGTCTGGAAAATTATTATATACTTCTTAAATTTTTTAAAAAAATTTTTATTTATTTCTGAGAGAGACAGCGTGAGCAGGGGAGGGTCAGAGAGAGAGGGAGATACAGAATCTAAAACAGGCTCCAGGCTCTGAGCTGCCAGTCAGCACAGAGCCTGACGTGGGGCTCGAACCCACGAACTATGAGATCATGCCCTGAGCCAAAGTCGAACACTTAACTGACTGAGCCACCCAGGCGCCCCAATGATTATATACTTATTAGAGTGCTCAGTAATTAGAAAGGATGTCCATTACATTGCTAACAACGTTCAATAATTATTTGAAAAGAGGAAAAAGTAGAAAGAGCTAGAGAGAAGGGAATATAAGGTCAGAAAGAAAGGGATGTAAAGTCGGAAAGAAAAAGGCAAAACTAGCATTATTTATAGAAAAAAATGTTAAGATAGAAACCATACAAAATCAAGACAGATTATCAGAATCAATAAGAGTGCAGAAAGTTTGTTGGATATAAGAACAGATACTAATCAACACTAACCCAGACCAGCATGAAGAAACCGGAAAATATAAGTTTGTTTTTTTAAAAAAAGGTATTATTTGCAGTAGCAACCAAAATTATAAAGTATGTAGGAGTTAACCCATCAAAGAATGAACTAGACCTTCATGATTCAGGCAGGGATCCCTGAATTACTAACAAGATGCTCTCGGACTTACTAGTAATAAGAACACAATAAAATAATGAGATAACACTTTACATCATACTGACAAGAAATATAAAAACAGATAATACGGAGTGTTGGCAAGGACTCAGGGAACTAGAATCCTTTCTCACACTGTAGATCTCAAGAGCAGCTGGTGCTATCACAGTGAAGGGCTGATTACCACCCATTAGGGTCTACGGGTGGGTGTGTCTATTCAAGTCAATGGGGGAATTTACATGCTAATCTTCTTTGGTACAATCACTTGGGTGTAGATATTGATTAATCTATTTAATAAACAAATTAAAAATTTTAAATTTATTTATTTATTTTGAGGGAGAGAGAAAGAGAGAGCAAGTGGGATAGGGGTAGAGAGGGGAGAGAGAATCCCAAGCACTATCAGTGCAGAGACCAATGTGGTGCTTAAACTCACAAACCGTGAGATCATGACCTGAGCCAAAATCAAGAATCAGATGCTTAACTGACTGAGCCACCCAGATGCCCCGACTTAATAAACAAAGAAAAAAAAAAATTTCACCTATCTTTCCAGATAACTCCCTCCCCACTCCAACTATCCTTGGATACCATGATATCACCAATCCATTGACCTATGGCTTTGGAGTACTCTTTGGTAGAGCTGGATTTAATCAGGGTGGTGGTTTGGCCAAGCAAATACTCCAAAGCCAGAGAGGTTCAAAGGAATTGAGGCGTATGCAAAGAGAAAGCATGTTTGACCATGGGATTCCAGGTAAATTAAAGAAGGGAAAACATCCAGGGATTGAGAGCAGTAAAAGGGTGACATCAGCCGGTTGGTGATCTCAGTGAGATCAAAGGAGAGTGCCTCTGTCCATCTGTCTCCCTCCCTAGCACAGGGGCTCTCCAGCCTTCTCACGGATAATGTTCCAACCAATCCCTCCTCTATTTCCTGTTATTTGTGAGTGTGTATCTACTGGATCACTCTTATTAGCACTCAAATATGATGTTAATTTTCTCATCTTATTGAAAAGACCTTCTTTTGCCCCGGTTTTCTGTGCCAGGCCACTGCCCTCTGTTTTTGCTTTTCTGTGAGGCAGAACTCCTCAAAAGAACTACCTGTTCCTTCTGACTCCACGTCCCCTCCTTCCACCCTTAAACCTTTGCCAATCAGGCTTTCATCTCCACCACCCCATCATCATCATGGTCACCAATGATGTCGGCTTTGCTAAACCCAACTGTCCGTCTACCTCACACCTGACCTCACACGGGTAGTCCTCTCACCTGACCACTCCTTCCGCGACCCACTTTTTTCACTTGTTTCCAGGAGACCACGGCCTCTTGGTTTTGATTCTCAATGGTCATTTCCTTAGTTTTGGCTGCTTATCTCTCTCCTCTCTGGTATCTTTACAATGGCGTGTCCCCAGGGCTCATGTTTGGTCCTTCTCTATCCTCACCCCTTAAATGCCACCCACATACCAAAGACTCTCAAAATATACCTCTCTCCAGTACTCTAGACTTAAACATCTATCTGCTCACTCAACTTTTTTGCTTGGAAATCTAAAAAGTATCTCACACTCAGCAGGCCCTGAACAGAATTCCTGATCTTCTTCCCTAAACCTATCCTTCTAGAAGCTTCCCCCATCTCAGTACTCCATCCTGTCACTGGATCAGCCAAAAACTTTGGAGGAGTTGTCCTTTCTCTTTCATACACTTCACGTCAGATCCATCAGCAAACCCAGCTGGCTCTGCCTTCTCGACACCGCCCTGATGGGCGAGCCTACCCCCATTTCTGGTCTGGATTCCAGCAGTAGCCTTCTGGTCTGCTGGCTTCTTCTCCCTACATTTACAATGTACTCTNATCAGATCCATCAGCAAACCCAGCTGGCTCTGCCTTCTCTGCCACCGCCCTGATGGGCGAGCCTACCCCCATTTCTGGTCTGGATTCCAGCAGTAGCCTTCTGGTCTGCTGGCTTCTTCTCCCTACATTTACAATGTACTCTCGACACAGCAGCCACGGTGATCTTTTCAGAGTATAAATCATGCAGCATTGGGTTACATAATTTGCAGAGCCCAGTGCGAAGTGAAAATGAGGGGTTCCTCGTTCAAAAATTATCTCAAGACAGTGACAGCAGAGCAGGCAACGACATGGGTCACACCTCCATCACACACTCGGGAAGCCCGAATCATGGCACTCCTCTGCTCAAAACCTTTCAACCTCCAAGTCAACCGCGAAGTGCCTAAAGTGGAAGATGGGCACATCTCCATCTCTGCTCCACATCCTCTGAACCTCCCTCCATATTTACTTTCATCCAGCTTCAGTGGCCTCTTTCCTGTGCCTCAAACACTCCAGGCATACTCCTTCCTTAGGACCTTTGCCCTGGCTGTTTCTTCTGCCTGGGACATTTTTCCTTTAAATACCCTTCAACTCTCTGCTCCAATGTCAGGTTCCCAAGGAAGCCCAACTCGGTGGCTGTCACCACCTCCCCACATTCCTGAGCCCTCTTACTCTTTTCGCCATCTCGGTTATGACTTATACTATAGACATGTCTTTATGTGGATTGTCTGCCCCCCGTAGAACATAAGCTCCATGTAGACTTGTCTGTTCTGTTCATTATGTATGACGAGTGTCTAGAACACTGCCTGGCAAATGAGAGGTGCTCGGTAAGTTTTTCTTCATCAACGAAGATACAGGAATTCACCAGCATTCTCTGGCGGCAGAGAGCTGGAGGCAATCCGGAAGAACTAAAATGCAAAAGGTAGTCTATGCAGATAAGAGTACCACCCAGCCGTCAGGACTAAGGAACCAGACCTTCATGCAGCAACCTGAGTAGCTCTCAAAAACAATGCGAGTACCCAGAAAAAAGCAATGAGCGTTAAGTAAATGAACGTCATCTATAAGCATAAAATAACGTTAAACCGTTTTCAAAATAAACCTATCTAAAGCCATTAAATCGCTTAGGGTAGATACACGGGAGTGTGGGAGGTGACGGGAGGCGGGGAGGGGGTGGCGGTGGGNGGGCAAGGGGATCATCCAAGGACCTTGTCTGACCAGATGGCAATAATGGACCACGAACGTCGGAGGTGATCGCCTCCACTCTCTGCCCTTGAGGCCCAAAGAAAAAATCATTTTCTGAAAGACCACAACGGTCAACCATCCGTTTAGCAAATATCCAGCACCTCTAGGTGTCAGCCAATGTACTAAAGGGGGTGGCGGTGGGGGTAGGGCCTCGAACAAAACTGATAACCTTTTCAAAACAGAACGAGTAAAATGTTGGTGGTGTGCCCAATGGCGATAGGCATCATGGGAAAAGGGCTGAGGCGAGGCTGAGGCGAGGCCTAGAAGGTTCTGGGACCGGGCTGACGGTGGGGTGGAGGTGGGGGCTCTGAGGGAGGCGGTGTNAGGTGAAGGCCAGGAAGGACTCGTTGCCCATGTCCCAGTCCAGCAAGCCCGGGACCCGGCCATGGAGGCTGGCCCAGAGGTCGAGGTGCTGGAGTTTCAGGTCCACCTTCAGGGAGAGGAGAGGTCGCCCGGCAGCGGGTGGGAGAGTCTGAGACACTGAGGCTGAGGGCCTCGCACCACTTCCTTAATTCCCACGGGCGGGCGGGCTCCGGTCGAGTTACTTAGCGCCAGCTCAGGTGTGGAGAGTCCCCAATTTGACGCCTTTAATCGCCTCTGGCCTCCACCCGGTACTCGGTACTCGTACTCGCGGCGACGTCTCTCCTAAACCCCCTTCGCTTTCACTGGGGGGCTTGGGGACCCTGGGGGTCCAGCAGGGAGGGATCCCAGGCCCTCTTCCCGCTCTGCCTTTGCACAAAGCTCTTCCTGTGTTTAGTAAGTTTCTCTACCACTTAAGTAGGATCTAATAGCTACTTTCTTGACATTCTGATAGATTTTATAGCTTATCTAAGATCTCATCCATAGTACCTATGGAGATAGGTTTGGATGGTGGTTTTGTTTTGTTTTTTAAGTCTGGTTTTTAATCATTTCAAATTTACAGAAAAACCCCAAGAATAGTATAAAAAATTCCTGTATACCTAAATCCTATAGTCCACCAATGACACTCATTATCAACATTTTATCACATTAAAATTTTTTC
Organism: Crocuta crocuta; assembly: GCF_008692635.1. Classification (NCBI taxonomy): domain Eukaryota; kingdom Metazoa; phylum Chordata; class Mammalia; order Carnivora; family Hyaenidae; genus Crocuta; species Crocuta crocuta. The sequence continues at coordinate 4,948,444 of NW_027527824.1, forward strand.
TTTCCAGATAGAAGACATCGATTCCCCCCGCCCCCCCCACACTATTTCAGAGTAATTTACAGACATAATGCCCCTTTCCCTAGAAATACTTCAGTGTGTATTTCCTAAACACAGGGATACTAGAATATATAACCAGAAATGAGAACATAATCAAAATCAGGAAATTGAACATTGACTCAATACTATATTTAACATACAGATTCTATTCAAATTTCACTAATTGTCCCAATGATGTCCTTTATATTAATTACTTCTCTGGTCTAGGATCGAATTCAGGATCACGTAGGGCATTTCTTCGTCATTGTCCCTTTAGTTGTCTTTTGATCTGGAACCGTTTCTCAGCCTTTTAATAGTTCATAACATTTACATGTTGGGAAGAGTATAAGCTATTTGTTTTGTAGAATGTCCCTTGGTTTAGGTTTGTCTGATGTTTCCTCATAATTGGACTTGCACATTTTTGGCAGGAACACCACACGAGTGATGTTGAATGATGTTTCTTTCTCTCTCGGTACCGCACATCAAGAGCCACATGGTGTCAGTTTATCTCATTATTACTGACGTTAACTTCAATCACTTGGTTTAGTGGTATCCACCAGATTTCTCTATGGTAGTTACCTTTTTTTTTCTACTTTGTAATTGGTAAGTAATTTGTGGGGAGATACTTTGATCTAAAATCCTGTTCCTCAAAGAAAAACGAAAGATTAAAAATAAAGTAAAAATGAATAAAATTCTGTTCCTCATCAAGTTTGGTCCCTTTAAGTCCAGTATCTATTTATGATTCTTGCCTGAATCAATTATTACTATGATGAGTGTAAAATGATTTTTCTTTTTTTAATGTTTATTTATTGGGTGGGGAGGGGCAGAGAGAGAGAATCCCAAGTAGGCTCCTCAGTGTCAGTATAGAGCCCGATGCAGGGATCCATCTCGTGAACAATGAGATCATGACCTGAGATGAAATCAAGAGTCAGATGCTTAACCAAATGAGCCATCCAGGAGCCCCTAAAATCATTTTTCTAAATCTATCACTCCTTTCCCATTTATTTAGTTGACATTCTATTGTAAGGAAGAGCTTTTCCATATCTCATATATTTTTAAAAAATATTTTATTTTAGGGGAACCTGGGTGGCTCATTTGGTTAAGTGTCCAACTTCAGCTCAGGTCATGATCTCACGGTTTGTGGGTTCAAGCCCTGCGCTGGGCTCTGTGCTGACAGCTCAGAGACTGGAGCCTGCTTCCTATTCTGTGTCTACTTCCCTCTCTGCCCCTTCCCTGCTCACACTCTGTCTGTCTGTCTCTCTCTCAAAAATAAATAAACATTAGGGGCGCCTGGGTGGCTTAGTCGGTTAAGTGTCTNCATTAAAAATTTTTAAAAATTTGATTTAATTTTTATTGAGTTTTTTAACTCCAACAGGTAAAGATTTTATTTAATTTTAATTTTTTTTTTTTAGGAGAGAGAAAGCATGAGCGGGGAGAGGAACAGGGGGGAGAGAGAGAGACTATTAAGCAGGCATTCCATGCTCAACAACAAGCCCAGCGAGGGGCTTGATCCCACAACCCGTGGGATCATGACCTGGGCTGAAATCAAGAGTCAGACATTCAACTGACTGAGCCACCCAGGTGCCCCTAAAGATTTTATTTTTTAAGTAATCTCTACACCCAGCATGGGGCTCGAACTTAACAACCCTGAGATCAGGAGCTGCATGCTCCACTGACTGAGCCGACCAGGTGCCCCCTTATCTCATATTTGTTTGTTTATTGTCAGTATGGACCCAAAGGATTCTTAAAGTGGATTATTTCTAATTATTAATTATAGCAATTTATTATCTAATTATTATAAAATTCTGCTATTTTATATGGTGAATTATAATTCATTAATATCATTATTTATTTTAATCCTCAAATTGTTACAGATTTTTCCAGTGAGAGCCTCCTTTGTTTCCTCTGTTCCTGAAACTTTGAGAGTACCTGGCATATAGGAGACCCTCAATAAATGTTTTAACTACATTGAAAACAACAGCTCCCCTTTTAAAAATTTGCGGGGACTCTACCTTTAATGCCAATAATAGTAATTTTAATGATAATTTCCCTAATTATTCAAATAATACCTGTTCTGGGTATCTGGATGGCTCAGTCAGTAGAACATTGACTATTGACCTTGGGGTTGTGAGTTCAAACCCCACACTGGATGTGGAAATTACTTTTTGTATTTTATTTAATTATTTTTAAAGGCTATTTATTTATTTAATTTTTTTTTAAATGTTTATTTTAGGGGCACCTGGGTGGCTCAGTCGGTTAAGTGTCCGACTTCGGCTCAGTTCATATTGTTCGGGGGTTCGAGCCCCACATCAGGCTCTGTGCTGACAGCTAGCTCAGAGCCTGGAGCCTGCTTCAGATTCTGTATCTCCCTCTCTCTCTGCCCCTTCCCTGCTCTCCCTCTCTGTCTCTTTCAAATAAACATTAAAAATAGTAAATAATAATTTTTAAAAATAATTTAAAAAATACATGTTCAATGCAGAAAACTTGGGAGTATAGAAAACTNCTTTTCAATTTAGTCTACCATTTAAGAATGTTTATATCATACAAATCATATATCTGATAAAGAATTAATATCCAGAATATATAAACAATCACAACCTACAGGGGTGCCTGGGTGGCTCAGTCAGTTAAGCGTCTGACTTCAGCTCAGGTCATGATCTCACAGTCCATGAGTTCAAGCCCCATGTCAGACTCTGTGCTGATAGCTCAGAGCCTGGAGCCTGCTTTAGATTCTGTGTCTCCCTCTCTCTGCTCCTCCCCTGCTCACATTGTCTGTCTCTCTCAAAAATAAAATAAAATAAAAACACTTAAAAAAAAAAAAGAACCACAACTCACACACACAGACAATTTAAAACTGGTCAAAGAAGTTGAACAGACATTTCTCTAGAGAAGATAGACAAATTTCCAATAGCCATGTGAAAAGATTCTCGACATTATGGAAATGCAAATTAAAAACAGGGGGGCGCCTGGGTGGCTCAGTCGGTTAAGCATCTGACTTCGGCTCAGGTCATGATCTCACGGTTCGTGGGTTCGAGCCCCGCATCCGTCTCTGTGCTGACAGCTCAGAGCCTGGAGCCTGCTTCGGATTCTGTGTCTCCCTCTCTCTTTGCCCCTCCCCTGCTCACGCCATCTCCCTCTCTCCCTCACAAATAAATAAAACATTTTAAAATAAATAAATAAAAACAATGAAGTACTACTTCCCATCCATTAGGATGGCTATTTTAAAAACAAACAAATAAAACAAGAAAATAATAAGTGTGGATGAGGAGGTGGAGAAATTAGAACACTTGTGCATTGCTGGTAAGAATGTACAATGGTACAGTCCCATGGAAAAAAGTATAGCGGTTTCTCAAAAAATTAAACGAATCACCATATGACCCAGCCATCCCACTTCTGGGTATCTCTCCAAAAGAACTGAAAGCACGGACTTGAACAGATACCTGTGCACCTATGTACCAGCATTGTTCACAAGAACTAACAGGTGAAAACCCAAATACCCATCGGCCTGTGAATGGATAAACAAAATGCGGTCTTATACATACGTTGGAATATTATTTAGCCTTAAAAATGAGGGGCGCCTGGGTGGCTTAGTCGGTTAAGCGTCCGACTTTCGCTCAGGTCATGATCTCGCGGTTCGTGGGTTCGAGCCCCGCGTCGGGCTCTGTGCTGACTGCCAGCTCAGAGCCTGGAGCCTGTTTCGGTCTGTGACTCCCTCTCTCTCTGACCCTCCCCTGCTCACGCTGTCTCTGTCTCTCTCTCTCTCCTAGAAATAAATAAAACATAAAAAAAAAAAGAATAAAACTCTGACACAGGCTACAATGTGCCTGGACCTTGAAAACATAATGCGAAGTGAAACAAACCAGGCACAAAAGGGCAAATTGTGTGTGGCTCCACTTTTATGAGATATCTAGAACAACCAAATTCACAGACACAGAAGGTAGCACGGTGGTTGATAAGGGTGGGGGAGGAGGCGATGGGGAATTATTGTTTAGTGGATACAGAATTTCTCTTTGGGGTAAGGAAAAAGTTCTGGGGATGCATAGTGGTGGTGGCTGCACAACACTGTGAATGTATTTCATGCTGCTGAACTGAACACTTAGAAATGGTTAATATAGGCGCACTGTGGTGGCTCAGGTGGTTGAATGTCTGACTCTTGCTTTTGGCTCAGGTTATGATCTCACGGTTCATGGGATCGAGCCCTGCGTCAGGCTCTGTGCTGACAGCTCGGAGCCGGCTTAGGATTCTCTCTCTCCCTCTCTGCCCCTCCCTGACTTGTGCACCCGTATGCACGTGTGCACACTCTCTCTCTCTCTCTCTCAAAATAAATAAAGATTTAAGAAAACGGTTTAAATAGTTAATTTCATGTCATGTATATTTTATCACAAGTTTGAAAATGTTTATATCAGTAAGTTCCAAGCTTTGCTGTGTATTCCAAACTTTTAAGATCTCCTGAGGATCTAGAAAAAAAAAATACTAATACCTGCCTCCTATACCTGTTATGCTGATCCCGGTAATGGGTATGGCCTAGGCATTCGGGTTTTTAAAACCTACCTCCTAGATGATTCCAGTGGGCAGTTTGACTCCCAGTCTGATGCTCTTCCCCCAGCATGGGAAGGTTGGGCTCCCAAAGCCCTCTTGGCTGATGCAGCGAAGGTGGGAAAACACAGCCAAACTATTCTCTCTGCGGGGCACATCTTCTCTGCCTGTCTCTCCTGACTAAGCCCAGCTCCATTAGGCCCACCTGAACAAAGAAGGGCTCCAGTGCTCATTTCCTCTCTCATTTCCCATTGCTCTTACCAACATTTTTTTTTTTTTTGAGAGAGAGAGAGAAAGAGAGGGGGTGCTCACGGTGCCCGCGCACAAGCTGGGGAGAGAGAGAGAGAATCTTAAGCAGGCGCCACACTCATGCAGAGCCTAACATGGGGCTCGATCCCACGACCCTGAGATCATGACCTAAGCCCAAATCAAGAATCAGACACTCAACTGACTGAGCCACCCAGGCGCCCCAGCACTTCTCACATTTTTAATCTATTTACTTGTTCACGTTCTTGAGAATCTGAGTCTTGCATTGAGTTCCCTGTAAACACCATGAGGGTGGAACAAGGTCCTTCTGCGTTTTATTCTTAGCACTTCTAGCAGCACCTGGCACATAATAAATGCTCAGTTAATGTTTGTGGGATGAATAAACACTGTTGCTCTTCTCTTCCATGGCCTCCCTCTCCCAGGCTTTTGTGTTACTTTAGGAAGGGGTCATTAAGGCCATTGTGCCAGCATCTTCTAGCTCTGTGTGGTTTTTTTATTGTTTTCACAGAATTTTTAGCCCTTGCCCAGTCCCCACCTTCTCTTAGGAGCTTGATCATTCGTTCATCTGTTCACTGATCCAACAAATATTTACCGAGTACTTACTATGCCCCAGGTATTGTGGAGCAAAGGTACTTTGGGAACAAAATGACTGCTGTCGTGGAACACACAGTCTGGTTGCGGACACAACTGAAGAATCACATAAACATTAATGATAAACCATAGCGATGCTATGAAAGACAGGATAGGGGAACCCAGCCTAATGGGGGCTTAGAAGTCAGGGGTTTTCCTGGAGAAGGTGAGCCACCTGTGCACATAAGGATGGAATGGGAATGGGGGGAGTCAGAAAGGCAAGCCAGGCGTGTGGTACAGTCTGTGCAAAGGCCCTGAGGCAAGAGGGAACACAGGATACTGGAGGGAACACGGTGAGAACTGAGGGGCAGTGAGGGGAGAGATCAGAGCTGGTCTTGAAGGTCACCTTAAAGAGTCAATGCGAAGGTCACTGATCCTCATAAGGGTGGTGTGTTGGAAAGGGGAACACGCCCGCCCTTTTCCCTCCATTACCAGACTGCACCATCCTTGCCCTCCCGTACCCAGGCTTCTTCCATTTCTGCTCCGTCTTCCTAGGGCCCCTTTAGACTGCCCGCCACTTCTCCCACCCCCCAGCACCCTGTCTGGGGTCTCACCCTGGTGGCCCTCTCTTCTCTCCCCTGTCAGAGCCTGCACTCCCGTACCCAACACTTCCCTTTGCTCCAACACCCCAAGACCCTCAGCCTCTAGACTCCCCCACGCGGCGCAGCACGCTCTGGTTGGGTGGCCCGCGGTGGAGGGGGCAAAATCCACAGTCCTCAGGAGCTCTGAGGACTCTTGACTCCTGGCATCTAATGCTCCCCCCCTTACCTGCGTCCTGAGAGGAGCAACTCTAGGTTGTTCTAGGGGGGCAGGGAGGGGGGCTGGGAGCCTGATGCAGGGATTCGGTTCCGCCCAGGTGGAGCGCAGGAAAGGAAACACAGCAGAGGTGGCATCAGACTTTACTGTGGAGCCTTCCGTCACTGGGGGGGGGAGNAGGGGGAGAGATTAAAGAGGTGAAGTGGAAGGCGCATCCATTCTGACACAAGTGGGGTGAGGGGGTTATAGGGAGTGTGGGGAGAAGGTGAGGCTCTGGGGAAAAGGGGAGGGGCAGAGGGAGGAAAGGGCTCCAGTGAGAGGGGGCAGGGAAGGGAGGTGAAGGCACCCAAAGAACCAAAGCCTCCTGGTTGAGGCCTGGGAGCAGGCAGCCTTTTCAGGAGAGAAGGCAGGCACAGAGGGCAAAGTGAGGGCTGGGGGAATGGAGAGCAGACCTTCCCGGACCTTCCGGAGGCCTGCTGCCTGGTGAGGGCCTCCTCACTTTCGGGCGCCCAGTGCCAGGGCGACGATGAAGCCCACGACCAGCAGGAACATGGCGACAGAGAGCAGCACTGTGATGACCACCATGCCCCCCGTCCGGGCCATGCCCAGCCCAATGGATTCCATCTTCCTCCCTGTCAGAAGACAGAGCGGGGGGGGCGACTTTGTGGGCAGGAGGAGCCCCTCTCCTGGCCCGAGGCTTTCTGTCTCATCCAGACATCCTTCGTCCATTCATTCATCCAGCCGGCCAGCGGGTCCACACATCCGTCGCGCAAGCATCCATGAAGCATCTCCTACGTTGGTCACCGAGGGTGCAGAAATTAAGTGGCCACAATCCCTACCCGCCTTTAATTTACGAGAACCTTTAGTCTATGAGATGAGTCGACAGGCACTTGAAATGCCAGGAGGATACAGGTATGCCAAGAAGCTAAGGGGGCACAGGGAGGGGCAGCCGGGGGTGGGNGCCCTCCTCCGGGAGGCCCGTTCCGGACGCCTCAGGCTGTATCCTCACTTCTTCCCCCAAACTGACCTTATCGCCTCCCACCAAATAAATGTTAAGGACTCAGCTTCTCTTCCTGTCCCCACTGCCCCCCTCGTAGGTGCCCCAGGCCTGGATCTGGTACCTACTAGTATCTGGTCCCGGGCACGAGGTTTGTCACCTGGTAGGCACTGAGCCGGGTGACGGTGAAGCCAGCCCCACTGTCCACCACACTCACCAGCTCCCGGCGCCCGCGGCACGGAGGCACCACGAAGCTGGACTTCACCACTGGGGAGGAAATCGGGGGTGAAGTCGGGGTCATGTTTCTGGAGGCCCCAAAGAGAAGGGGCAGCAGGGTATGGGTGGCCCGGGAGAAGGGTCTACACGGCGGCAGGGGTAGGAGAAGGGGCGCTGGTGGTGGCCTGGGTAGGGGTCTCCAGGGCCTAGGGGGCCACTTGGGAGGGGGTAGCAAACCTTTGCTGTCATTGGCTCTCCGGACCATCAGTGTGGCATTGCCCCCTGTGAGGTGACAGGGGGGCAGAGCAACCAGCAGGCTCTCTGTCAGCGCAGGGGACAGCAGACCAGAGACGCATGNCCATCAGATCTGGCCCTGACCCCTGGGGGCCATTTCTAAGGATGCAGTACCCCCCTTCGGTGCCACAGAACACAGGCCTTTGCCTGTGTGGCCGCCAGGTGGCAGGCTTGAGCCGCGGAAGCCGGGTCCTCCGCCGAGCGGCCAGATCCTGGGTGTCAGTAGGGGGCAGCGGCCAACCTTCCCCCAATCCCTAGCACCTCTCTGCCTCTTGGGTTTGGAGGAGGACCAGGAGTGTGCCCTGGGCTCAGTGACTGATGCCTGGTCACTGCCATCACCGGCCCCAACCCTCCAAATGGCCAGGCCAGCTCTGCTTTGCAAGCCCTGAAAGGCACCGTGCCTCCCCTCCCCACACCCGGCCAGAGAAGGCAGAGACCTGCAGTCCCCAGGGCCAGGACAGTCAGCAGCATCAGGATCAAGGGCAAGGCCCTGACCGGCAGCGGCAGCGGGGATGCCATAGCTGGGAGCTGGGACAGGTGCTGGCAGGCTGGGGCTTCCTGAAGCAAGTGCCGCCCGGCCCCCCAGGTGGCTGATTTTGTCTTGGGGTGGGAGTGGCTGCAGGGGAATCCTGTCCAACCTGCCCTTTGGGCCCTCCAGCCTCAGGGCAGGCCCCCAGACAGGTTTTTCAGGATGGGGAGCTGGCTCCCCGGTCAGAAGTGGGGTTGTTCTGGCTGGATCTTGATGCTGTGGAGGGGCAGGGTAAGGTGGGGGGGGCAGAAATCACCCCTTCCTCTGGGGCTCCCATGCGTTAGGGCCTGAGTATTCTTGCCCATGCGTGCACCTGGAGCATGGCCTGTGGAAGACTGGTCCCCTCAGGTGGTGGGAGTCTTCCCAGGAGCACAGCGAGTTCTGAGACTGCCCTGGTGTGCAAGGAAGGGAGAGCGACGCTGAGGGGCTCCTGATGGGGCCTCTCCACTGGGCGAGGATGGGAGGGAAACTGAGGCTGGTAGGAGGGGATGGGGGCAGCAGATGAGAGGGCTCCTCTTCGTAGTGGTGTCCACCGAGGCCCAGGTACTGCTGCCCTGGGAGAGGCGGAGGGGTGTGGGTGCCAGGGAGTGTGCGGGGCTTGATTCCTCTGGAGAGCGGAGAGCAGGGCCAAGGGACACTAGGGAAGACTTCCAGAGGGACTGGAGTGGTGGGCATCGACCCCGTCCAGCCTCAGCGGGCACAGCCAGCCTGGCTCAGCAACCGTTGTTGAACCGATTGAGAATAAAAAAGAGATGGGGCACCTGGGTGGCTTAGTCGCTTAAGTGTCTTTCACTTAGGTCATGATCTCGCGGTTCGTGGGTTCGAGCCCCGCGTCGGGCTCTGTGCTGACTGCCAGCTCAGAGCCTGGAGCCTGTTTCAGAGTCTGTGTCTCCCTCTCTCTCTGACCCTCCCCTGCTCACGCTGTCTCTCTCTCTCTCTCTCTCCTAGAAATAAATAAAACATTTAAAAAAAGAGAGAATAAAAAAGAGAGAGACGTGGTAGGAAAAAATGAAAAAGAGGGGCGCCTGGGTAGCTCAGTTGGCTGAGCTTCCGACTTCAGCTCAGGTCATGATCTCAGGGCCTGTGTCGCGTCAGGCTCTGTGCTGACAGCTCAGAGCCTGGAGCCTGCTTCAGATTCTGTGTCTCCTTCTCTCTCTGCCCCTTCCCCATTTGCGTTCTGTCTCTCAGTAATAAATAAATGTAAATATATATATATATTTATTTCAAAAAGAGAAGATAAAAAAGAGACACAACTCCTCTAATTGCATCTCCCAGCCCTGCACTTGATTAGACAGAAGGGGGAGTTATAAGCAGAAAGCAAGGAGGGGAAGTGCCCACTCTGGACACTGGGCGTGTGCCAACATGCTTACCCTTAAGCCACGGGGCTGCAGACGTCACAGGCTCCGTTTTTGCAGATATGGAAACTGAGACTCGGAGGGGAAGTCACCTGTGGGAAGTGGGATACTCCGTAAGGGAGGCCAGGAGATGTACAGAGAAGGTGCTGATGCAGGTCTCTGCACCATGAACCATCCTGTCTCCCCCAGGCCCAGAGAGGGGCCAGGCTCCTGTAAGGGAGGGAGGGCTCAGTGGGGGCCCCATCCTTACCCCTACGGTGGGAAAAAGGGTATGTTCAAAGCCTGGAGCGTGAGCAGGGGGTGAGGGTCAAGGTGGAACTCACAGACCCACACGAGGGGAGGAGGGTCTCAGACCAGCCCTTGTCCACACTGAATGTGCCTGTGACTCACCAGGGACCTTGTTAAGATGCAGTTTCTGATTCAGTGGGTCTGAGGTGAAGCCTGAAAGTCTACATTTTGAACGAGCTTCCAGGTTAACGGCGATTGATGCTAGTCTGAGAGGCCCAAACTTTGAACTGCCAGGTGCTTCATACTGTACCCTGTACACACACACACACACGCACGCGCACACACGCACACACTGGTGGAGGTCAGGGGCAGGTGTTTTTCCCTGGTCTTGCAGAACCGGGCTGCCTTGCGGTGAGGAACTGAATCCTGCTTTTTCTGTGCCTTGCCTTTTGCCCCTCTTTCCACCAGTCCCTACCATCATTCTACAGACTGAGAGAGGACTGTTTGCACATTGAGGAGAACTTCGGAGAGAGGGAAGAAGTAGGTGGTGGCATTCTAGGGTCAAGGGGGTCTTCCTGGTACTCCTCAGATCCCATCACTAACCCGGAAGGTATGTTCACGCTCGGGCTTGGGAGGCATCTCTTCCCATTTCACTCACAGACCAAGAAGCAGAAAGAAGAGGTTGGGTTTCTCGCGGGGTGGGTTGTGCTGGGTCCACCCCAAGCCCCCATCCCATCTGAAGTTATGAGTGGGACGGAGTGCAGTAGGGCAGGGCAGAGCTCTGACCAGATTTTTAAGGGATAAGAGGGCCCTGTGCCTTTAAGCTCTCCCTTCTCCCTCCTGCGCCCCCTCCCCTCCCCACCCCGGCCCTCCCCAGGTTTCTGGAGGAACTGAGAGTTGCGTCTTCTCCCTGCCCTGCCGAGCTGCTCACTGGCTGCTCCGGAGGCTGTGCTTTGCGGTCTCCATGGAAACCATTAGTTGCTAAGCAACTGGAGCATCATCTGTGCTGAGCTCTCGCATCTAATTATCCCATCGCAGCGGCGGCGGCCGAGAAGGGTTTGGGGAGCTGCGAGGAGGGGGGGAGGCCGAGCGCAGGAGCAAGAAGATAACTCTTTTAGCAGAGCAGATTCATTGACACACTGAAGTCATTTAAAGCCACAGCACCCCGTGCCTCTGGAGGGTGTCCTCATGGTCCGGAGTAAATGAACCAGGGCCACAAATGTCTGGAGTTTCTCTCTGGGACCCACCCCTTCTAGGCCGTCTCCCCCTTGGATTCTTGATTCTAAACTCATGCAAGTTTCCTCTTCTGCCTCCTTCCTTCCAGGCTCCCTACTCAAGTCAACAAAAACCTATTAAGAACCAGAACTGTGCTAGTTTCTGCCTTCAGGGAGCTTTTAACCTCTCTATTCTGCCTGGGCTAAAAGGTTAGCTCCTAAAGCGGACCTACTCTTTCGGAATTATGGTATTTTTTATTTTCGCTTGAAGTGTGGTAGATTTGCAGCCAGGGGACCTCAGATCAGAACCCAGGTCTGTCTGGTATGTCGATGCTTCTTGTTCCACAATGCCACCCTTCTGTCCACATGTCCGCTTGACTCCACGGGCGCGTGAGCCTCCGATGGGGACAATTGACCTGTTGATAGGTGATACCATGCAACTTTAGGTGAGTCATTCTGAACCTCAGTTTTCTCCCCTGTAAAATGGGAAGACTCATTCCTTCTCAATCATCTAGCAAGATATGACAGGTGTAAAAATGCTTTAAAATAAAGGTGCAGAAGGAATATTGGAGATCATTGTCATAGTCGGTGGGAGCCCTGGGGACTTGGGTTGAGAAGTAATACGCAGTGTTTACCAAATGCTGGTCTGATGGGAAAGGGCCGAGCCTCTATCCTTGAGATCTGAGCAAAAGGCTGGGAGAAGAGGAAAATCTGTGTCACTCAGGGTTGGAAGAGACCTGGATGCCCCCCCTTTTTTTTTTAATGCTCCCTATGATATAACCACTTACCCCAAATCTTCTGCCAGCTTTGTGACCTTGGCCATGTTACCTACCTGAGTACTCTGTTGCAGTTTCCCCTTATGTAGAAAGGGCATAAAATCTGTCTCACTAAACTATTATGACCATTACTCAAGCTAATTTATTTAGGCGTGCCTCGCATGATATCTGGTTCAATAAATATTAATTTAAGTAATTCATCTTACCTTCTCCTTTAACCCTTACTGCAGATGAAGTCTAAAGGCTCAGAGGCAATAAATGAGTCTAGAGGCTCAGAGATCACAAAGCTAGTAGGGAATGATGTGGGATAGAGTTTGATCAGGAGAGCTGATCAGAATTTGATCAGTAGAGCACGAACTCTTGATCTCAGAGTCATGAGTTCAAGCCCCACATTGGGTATGGAGCCTACCTAAAATTAATTAATTAAAAGAAAGAAACTGGAATTTGTTTTCCCCATTCTGTCACTGATGCAGAGAAAAACGGTTGGGCAGGAATGGTAATGTGAGCGGGAAGATGACGGAGATGTGAGCCAGCTGTTCCTTGTATGCTAAGCATCCCACTGAGGTCCCAGGCACCCAGGAACTGCCTACTCGCTCGTGTATTCAGTCAGTAAACATTTGTCAAATAACTACTCGGTGGTGGCTGCCATGATGAGTGAGATACAGCGAGGACAAGAAACCATTCTTGCTCTCAAGGTGCTGAGTTCTGGAGAATGAACTGGAGGTAGCCTGGTTAAAATGACCAGGAAGGGGATGGGGCGCCTGGGTGGCTCAGTCGGTTAAGCATCTGACTCTTGGTTTCGGCTCCGGTCATGATCTCACGGTTCATGGGTTTGAGTCGTGCATCAGGCTCTGCTGACAGCGAGGAGCCTGCTTGGGATTCTCTCTCTCCCTCTCTCTCTCTCTGCACCTCCCCGCTCGAGCTCTCTATGTCAAAAGTAAGTAAATGAACTAAAAAAAAACACCCCACTTTTAATAAAAAAAAAAAAAAAAGAAAGAAGTGGAAGGGGATATTCCAAAAAGGAAACAGCATATGAAAAGGCTCAGAGAAGTGAATTATCTTGACACCTTCTGGGAACTGCAAACAAATACACCTTGGCTAGGAAGAGGTTTTCAAAGATGAGCAGGACAATACCTCTCGTCAGCAACTGGGTCATCTGTGCCATTGTATCCCACACTAAGGAGCTTGGTTTTTACCTTAAAGAAAACAGAGAGCCTGGGGCGCCTGGGTGGCTTAGTCGGTTAAGCGTCTGACTTTCGCTTAGGTCATGATCTCGCGGTTCGTGGGTTCGAGCCCCGCGTCGGGCTCTGTGCTGACTGCCAGCTCAGAGCCTGGAGCCTGTTTCAGTCTGTGACTCCCTCTCTCTCTGACCCTCCCCTGCTCACGCTGTCTCTCTCTCTCTCTCGGAAATAAATAAAACATTTAAAAAAATTAAAAAAAAAAAAAGAAAACAGAGAGCCTTTGAGGAGTTCTAACTGTGTAAAGAACATTTTGGAAAAGGTGTGGGAGGGGAATGGCAGCAGGTGATGGATTGGCACATTGCGGCAGTGTTAGTCTGTGTGGCCGAGAGAATTCATCAGAGGCAATGGCCATGTCTGAGGCTAGATCATAAAAGGACTTGCACCTCCCTCTTGCTCCCTCTTGGACTGGAGGGCATAGGAGCACCTCTAGGGGAGGCCCACACGGCCAAGGATTGAGGCCTCCTGCCAACATCCAGCAGGCAACCGAATCCTCTAGACGATTAGCCACGAGAATGAGCAAGCTTGGGGCACATCCTCCAGCCCCAGTCAAGCCTTCAGATGACTGTGGTCCAGGTCAACATCTTCACGGCAACTTCATAAGATACTCTGAGCCAGAACTGCCCAGCGAAGCCTTTCCTGATTCCTGATTCTCAGAGCAGTATTTGCTCTTACAAGCTGCTAAGTTTGGGGCTATGTTGTCATGTGGTAATAGATAACTAAAACAAATATCTTTGGAAATTCAGAGGCAACTGGCATTTTCCTAGTTGAGTGTATGCGTCTGGGGGACAGAAGACAAGTGTGAGAGGAAGAGACGGAAGGGCTGCAATGGTTAAAATCATGACACGGAAAGCCGTCTTTGGACTGATGAGTAGAAGGGAAGGAGAAGATGGCCATGGAGAGGATCCTGGGACACACAGCGGGTGAAAGACAGAAGGAGGGAGGGGAGCTGATGGAGGAGGGAGGGGCGCGAGGAGGAAAACCACAAGGGAGTGGATGGGCAATTTCAAAAAGAAAGTGTTGGACAGTGTGAAGGTCAGAGTCAAAGGGACAGACCGAGAAATGGCCACTGGGCTTGGTATCTTGAGGGACACGCATTCTTTGGAGAAGCTTCTGCAGACGAGGAAGAGAGAAGCCAGACTGCAAGAGTCTAGAAATGACCGGAAGGGGAGAAGAAGAGGAAAAACAAAGAAGCTTGGCTGGGGATGCAAGGAGACAAGGAACTGGAAGGGAACTGGGGGTTCAGGAGAGGCTCACTTGCTGTGTTTTTAAAGGCAAAGGGGCACCTGGGTGGCTCAGTGGGTTAAGCGTCTGACTTCAGCTCAGGTCATGATCTCACAGTTCATGGGTTCGAGCCCCGCGTTGGGCTCTGTGCTGACAGCTAGTTCAAAGCCTGCTGGGGATCCTCCGTCTCCCCCTCTCTCTGCCACTCCCCTGCTCTTGCTCTTTCTCTCTCTCAAAAATAACATTAAAAAGAAGGCAAAGATGTAAGAGAGAGGTGTGTCTGGTACAGAGCTTCTGGAGGGGAAAATGGGATTCAGATCAGAGGTGGAAGCATTAGCATTTGGCCATAGGAATGATGCTCTCGAGGCAGAGAAAATAATGGGCAACGAGGTAGAGAAATGCAATACTTTTATGGAGAGAGTTAGGGGAGAAAGACGGGCGAAGAAGCAGATTAAGGGGGCTTCTTCCTGATGGCCTCTACTTTCTCTGGGAAATAGGAAACTCAGTGGGGAGAAGGGCTTGGGGCCTGAAGAGGGGTGAGACTTTCAGTAGCCATTTGTGGGGAGGGGAGGACATAGCCACTGGGGGCCTTGAGGAAGGCTGTTTGGTGGCTGTGGCCCAGCTGAGCTTGAAGGGGGAGACAGGCAGGCTGGAGACCCAGGAAAGAGCTGCAGTCGGAGTCCAAAGGTGATCTGCCAACGGAAATCCTTCTTTGTGGGGCAGGCGAGAGGGGAGGTCAGTCTTTGTTGGATTCAGACCTTCAACTGATGGGATGAGGCCCACCACACCATGGGATAACCTGCCTTACCCCAAATTCACTGATTCCAATGCTCACCTCGCCCCAAATAACAGCTTCACCGAGCCATCCAGAATGTTTGACAAACTATGTACAACAAACGTCGCACTAACTTTGACATTTTGGGAGTTTTTCAAATGACACAACAGCTCGAGTGCAGAAATGATACAAGTGTCAGGAGGTCCTGACTCGAGGCATGGAAAGTTGCAGGCACCGGGGCATGAAGGGCCGGAGAATAAGATGTGGGCTAGTTATGAAAAGGGCTGCTGGATGACAGGACGAGGAGCACTGCGGGGGAGGTCAAGGTCGAATGAAGTGTGGGAGTGTGGACGGGGCCAGGACGGAGAGTGGCGGCCAGCCAGGCAGCTGCCGGGGAGGGAAAGCCGAGGCCCTCACTGCAGCGGATCAATCACGGCGTTGTGAGGCCACACAGGGGCTGTGGACGCCGGTGTCTCTGGGGCCAGGGAGATAATAAAATCCATAAAACAAGGTGAGTGAAACTGGGGCAACTGGACAGAGTATAGCAGCAGGAGCTCCGGTTAGAGGGGGAGCGTCACCTCGCAGAAAGGGGGACCTCGTGAAGTTGCACCTTCTCTTTTTTCTAGAGGCCAGAGATCGGAACTTGCAGGTAAAGCGCTCTTGTTTTCAAAGTCAAAACTAGGGGTGCCTGGGTGGCTTAGTCGGTTGAGCGTCCAACTTTCGCTTGGGTCATGATCTCGCGGTTTGTGAGTTCGAGCCCCGCGTCGGGCTCTGTGCTGACTGCCAGCTCGGAGCCTGGAGCCTATTTCAGAGTCTGTGTCTCCCTCTCTCTCTGACCCTCCCCTGCTCACGCTGTCTCTCTCTCTCTCGCCTAGAAATTTAAAAAAAATACAAAGTCAAAACTAATATGTATTATACAATGTACTTTGTGAGCCAAACAAGATACAGCTTTCTTTTTTTTTTAAGTTTTTTACAATTTATTTTTTGAGAGAGAGTATGAGCAGGGGAGGGGCAAAGAGAGACAGAGACAGACGACCTGAAGCAGGCTCTGCACTGACAGCACAGAGCCTGATGTGAGGCTTGAGCTCACCAACCGACCGTGAGATCATGACCTAAGCCAAAGTTGGACGCTCAACCGACTGAGCCACCCAGGCGCCCCTTTATTTTAATGTTTATTTATTTATTGGAAGAAAGTGTGCGTGAGCAGAGGAGAAGCAGAGAGAGAGGGAGAGAGAGGATCCCAAGCCGGCTCCACGTCCAGCGTGGAACCCGACGCTGGGATCGATCTCACGGACCGTGAGATCATGACCTGAGCTGAAATCAAGAGCCGGATGCTGAACCGATGGAGCCACCCAGGCGCCCCAACAATATACATCTTTGAGGCCATCTTTGCCGCTAGGAGCCCCCCATGGTGTCACCTGGGACAGGGTGTTAGGAGAGCAGGTGTTTTGCTAGTGACCAACAAGGAAAAGCATTTGAAGCTAAAGGGAGAGAGCTTGCAGGCTGTCAGACAGCCAGGGGGCAGGGCCTAGCGAGAAGGAGGGACTGCAGTGGAAGGGGAGGGAGAGGAGGGGCAGATCCGAAGAAGCAGAGCTTCTGGGGAAGGCCTGGCCCACCATGTTTCCACAGCCTGGCTGTCAGGAGCCTCTCCCAGGGTTTAAGCAGGGAAGTGGCAAAATTCAATATCGTAGGAAAGGCAGAGGCTTACACTGCTGGGTAATGAAGCCTCCTCTTAGGCCTGAAGGAGAGCTAATCCACCCAAGAAATAATAGTAGCCCGAATGAATGTGAATTAATTTCTTCAATACATTTTTCTTAAATGCCTTTGCACCAGTCGCTGTGCTAAGTACCAGGCATTCAGAGGTGAAAATGATTGCTCTCCCGGAAATTATGGTATAATGGGAGATACTGAAGAGTCCACGACTTCACTGCAGCAGGATTTTAGTAGAGAAAGTAATGCCAACAGCCATTATTTATTGCGTGTTTACCACACGTCAGGCACTGCACTAAATCCTTCCTATATTTTCTTGCTTAACCCTTATAGTNGAGACGTTAAATGACTTGCCAAAGAGGCTCCTCACTGAAAGAGGGACTTCCATGGGCCTGGGCAGTCCTGGAAGGCTTCCTGGAGGAAGCAGTAAATAAGCAAGGATCTGAAAGTTCTGAAAGTCGAATAGGAGTTAGCAGGGTGAAGGCGGAGGAAGGAAGGGATGAGAGGGGAGATTGCTCTAAGCTGAGAGAGCAGCAGATGCTCATTAAGTTACTAGAGGTTTAAAGTGGAATTTGGTGGGGGGTGGGGGGCACCTGGGTGGCTCAGTCACTTGAGTGTCTGACTCTTGGTCTCAGCTCAGGTCTTGATCTCAGGGTCGCATGAGCTCTGCGCTGGGCATGAAGCCTACTTGAAAAAAAAAAAAATAGAGTGAATTTGGGGAAGTCACCGGAGAAGCAGCCAGGTACCAGATGAAGAGCTCTGTTAGGCCCTTTAAAGAATTTTAATTAAAAAAAATTTTTTTTAATGTTTTTATTTATTTCTGAGAGAGAGAGAGAGAGACAGAGCATGAGTGGGGGAGGGTCAGAGAGAAAGGGAGACACAGAATCTGAAACAGGCTCCAGGCTCTGAGCTGTCAGCACAGACTCCACGCGGGGCTCAAACCCACGAACCGTGAGATCATGACCTAAGCTGAAGTCGGACGCTTAATCAACTGAGCCACCTAAAAATAAAA
Organism: Crocuta crocuta; assembly: GCF_008692635.1. Lineage (NCBI taxonomy): Eukaryota > Metazoa > Chordata > Mammalia > Carnivora > Hyaenidae > Crocuta > Crocuta crocuta. The sequence goes on from NW_027527824.1 coordinate 4,966,237, forward strand.
CCTTAAAAATAAACCTTGCCTGGGCGCCTGGGTGGCTCAGTCAGTTAAGCGTCTGACTTCGGCTCTGGTCATGATCTTGCGGTTCATGGGTTTGAGCCCCGCATCGGGCTCTGTGCTGACAGCTCAGAGCCTGGAGCCTGCTTCAGATTCTGTGTCTCCCTCTCTCTCTGCCCCTCCCCCACTCATGCTCTGTCTCTCTCTCTCTTCCTCTCTCTCTCTGTCTCAAAAAGAAATAAACTACAAAAAAATTTAAAAAAAAGAATTTTAATTTTTATCCTAAGGATAAAAGAAGCCCTTGAAGGATTTAAACTGGAGAGTGTCACCATCAAATGTGTATCTTATAAAGATGATTTTCACTGTGCTGTAGAGACTGTGCTGGATGAATAGCTGGGAGACGGTTTAAATGTCTCTTGACACACTGTTGAGATACGGTCCTGGGCAAGAAATGACCGAAGAGAAAAATCCGGGGTGACGGCTGGCCTGGGAGGGCTATAGGGCAGCGTGGGGAGCAGGGTGAAGGATGCCTCCCAGGCTGTGGCTGGGGCAGCTGGGAGGGAGGACGGGGGCACCCTCACTGGCTGGGGTGCAGGTGGTGGTGGGGGGAGGTTTTCAGGGAGGCGCTGGAGCCCAGGAAGGCTGTGGGCCCCGGGGGTGACAGCTGCGGCCTGGGTATGGAGTGCCGGCCCAGGAAGGGGACCGGAGCCAGGACAGAGCCTGGGGAGCACCACTGGGGTCAAAGGCAAAGAGGAGCCTGCCCAAGAGACCGAGAAGCTTTCCTAGAAGGAAAAAGAAAAGAGCCAGGAGAGAGTGGTGTCCCAGGGACCCAAAGAAGAACCTTCCAGGCCCCGCGGCCCACGCAAGCTGGTTCCCAGGGCACGGGGAGGTCTGAAGTGTGCTCCTCGATGTGGCAAGTAGGAGTCACGGAGACTGCTTCAGGCTGGGAGTGAGGGTGTGTGAATGAGGGGCCGGGCAAGATGGTGGTGAGGGCCTGGCGCTCTGGGTGGAGAGGGGTGTAGGGCTCAGGGAAGGGCCGAGGCACCAGACAGCCTGGGGAGGGCAGATGTGAAGGAGGAGGGTAGGGAGAGTCTTCTTTCCCGGACCCCCTCCCCACCTTCCTTTGCCCCAGGCTGGGTCCCCTTCCCAGGGTGGTCTGGGTCAGTCTTCCCTGGGTCAGGCCTGCTGAGGAAGGGGCTCTATCCCCTCATCCCCCTCTACAGGGGTGAGGGGCAGAGGCCTGGGAGCTCAAGCCTAGCCAACCGGGGGACCCAAGAGAACCGTGACCTTTAGCTGCTCTTGGGGTCCAGCCAACTTCTGACTCCTCCCCACCCCCCAACTTCGAGGTTTGGCTATGGCTCAAGCCAATCCCCAGAGAGAAAAGCAAGGTGTTTCAAGGTGTTCAAGGTGGCTGCTTGGAGGAAAAGCGAGGCCGTGTGGGAAGGGGCCAGAATCCTCTGGAATCTCACTCCACCCTCTGGCAGGGAGGGGGAGTCTTGGCACAGCTACCCAAGGTCACAGCCCTGAACTCTGCCTTCTCTTCTCCTCAGGCCCTGTTTGATATGCACATCAGATCCGGTGCCCTTTACAAAACTGTTATTTGTACAGAAGCCCGAGGGAGGGGGGAGGGATACCGTTTCCCCCCCTCCTCCCCCCACAGCCACTTCCACTTGCAGGGACCCGCAGTCAAACACCAGCCCCCAGTCACACTCACTCACCAGCTCTGAGGCTGCAAGCCTGAGTGCTCCCCACTCTTGCTGGAAGTTTCTCCTCAGCTCTGCCGGAAACGCGCCTGCCTCAGAGCTTCCCCTCACCCCCACAGGCCTCTCCCCTCAGCCCTTCCTCCCCGCTCCCCTAGCCCTGAGCTCCGAGCTCTCTTGCACCTCCCACTTAGCCTGGAGGCTGCGTGGCTGTGGCACATTTGCCTCAAGTGTCCCCAGTTCTCTAAGAATGGAGTTCGAGCCTTGAAGAGGGGGGCGGGGGGAAGCAGGCTGTGAAGGGTATAGGCAGGGGGCTAGGAAGACCCAAAATGGCTTTGGAGCAGATGGGCCAGGGCTGCACCCCGGCTCGACAGCTACTTTCCAGCTTGGGACCTTGGTCTCAGCTTCCTGTCTGCAAATGGAGGTGGGGCGCCCCCGGGGCTGCGGTGAGGTGCTCAGCACGGTGTTGGGCACACAGTAGGTTCTTAAAACAAGTCCCCTCCCCGGGCTTCACTTGGGGACTCCGAGGAAGAGGTGGGGGGGTGCAGAAACGAGGGTGGATGGAGCGGGCTGTCCCAGAGCCAGTGGGGAAGGCTGACGCTG
>NW_027527824.1:4968829-4979766 GCF_008692635.1 Crocuta crocuta
TGTCAGGAGCGACCCCCTCCCCGCTCCCCCAACTCATAATCCGATTGATATTCCTACTCCCTCTTCTGGACCCGTCACCATGGCAACAGTTTTCTCAGTTGCACTTCATCAGTTTCTCGGCAAATCTTTTTCTCTGCCCCCTCCTCCGGTCTCTCTTTCTCCTCCGTCAGCCTGCATTTCTACAAGCTCCCGGGGCCCACCTTGCCCTTCACGTCCCAGCTTCTGGGCTTCTCACTCGCTGCCCGTTCATCCCCACCCGCTTCTGTCCGAATGTCTCTCTACAGCTCCCCTCCCGTCTCTCCCTTTTCCAGCCCATGGTTCTAGCAACAAGCTAGAGTCCGTTGACTGGACAGGAACTCATGGCCTTCTGGTATCAGGGCCGAGAAGCAGAGAGGCCTGGAGGGACAGCGTTTGGGTCGCAGCGGGCTCTGGACTGAGGCCCATGATGCAAAGGTGAATGTAAGGTCATGTTCATCTGTTCAGCTCTGAAAGGGAGAGAAGTCAGCGCGGCTCTGGGGCGTTCTGCAGGCTACTGTCCTTGGTTCGCTTCTCACCTCCCCCTCAGAGACCTGCCCCAATGGCTACAGCTGCCAGGGCGCTTCCCAAACACCCAGCTTTCCCTCTGACTCCTTCTGCACGCAGTTCCGCTTAAATCTCTCCACCTGCTCGTTGATCCTACCCCCTGGAACATTCTACTATCCTGCCAACTTCCGCCACTCTAAACATGAACCCCTCTTTTTTTTTAAAAATTTTTTATGTTTATTTTTGAGAGGCAGAGCATGAGTGGGGGAGGGGCAGAGAGAGAGGGAGACACAGAATCCAAAGCAGGCTCCAGGCTCTGAGCTGTCAGCACAGAGCTCAACATGGGACTTGAGCTCGAGAACCGTGAGATGGTGACCTGAGCTGAAGTCGGACGTTCAACTGACTGAGGCCCCCAGGCACCCGCTGAATCTATCTTCTCATTCTTTCTTCACACTTTTGAGGCTTATTAGGATCTGACCCCATCCCACCTACAAAACCGTGTGTCTTCTTACTTGTCAATGTGGCACAGATTGGTATCAACCAGTAGAACATTTGTGTGCTTTAGAGTTTTGTCTTCATCTCTGTCCTGTTAAATATTTTTATTACTATCTGATATGAAAACAGAGTAGCACATTTCACACATATAACCCTGGAGGGATAGTAAACATTTTGAAGAACAAGATAAGGGTCCCCAAATCATCTCCATGTGTAGAATGCCAGGCGGCCTTAACAAGATGAAATGATCAGAAGTCCATGTAAGACCTCAGCAGTGTACAATGGTGAGGCTTAGAAGCAGTTCAGGTGAAAAAAAAAAAGAAACAAAGAAAAAGAAGTTCAGGTGAAACAGAATCATAGAATTGAGGGGTTTAATAAGTTCTGCCCGAGTCATCAGCATGCTATGGTTTTCAAAAGTAAATTCAATTTTAGGCCATATTAATAAAGATATAGTATTTGGAATAAAGGAGAGGATTGACAGTCTTGCTTTACCGTAAGTTGGCCAGGTGTCATCATGGGGGTGAGGGTTTATTGACCGGGGAATGTTTAGGCTGGGTAGGAGGAAAAGAGGCAAGAGTCATTAAAGCTCAAATAAGTGAAGGGCTATCATGAGACGGAAAGTACTAGTCTTACATCTTGTGACCCCAGGAGGGAGTGCGTAGACTGATAAGTGAAGACCACGGGGAGGCAGAGTTCAGCTCAAAGGAAAGAAAAACAAATGCTCGTTCATAGGGGTGCCTGGCGGGCTCAGTCAGTAGAGCATAAGACTCTTGATCTCAGGGTCGTAAGTTCAAGCCCCATGTTGAGCCTAGAGCTTACTTTAAATAAGTAAAATAACTAATTAAAAAAAAAAAAAAGACAAACCAAGGGCACCTCTGTGGCTTGGCTCAGTTAAGCGAATGTCCGACTCATCACTTCATCTCAGGTTATGATCTCACAGTTCATGAGATGGAGCCCCACATGGGGCTCTGTGCTGACAGCATGAAGCCCGCGTGGGATTCTCTCTTTCTCTCTGACCCTCCCCCACTGGCGCGCGCTCTCTCTCTCTCTCTCTTTCAAAATGAAGAAATAAACTTAAAACCCACAAATGTTCACAAACGGAACTGGCTACCTTGGGAGACAGTAAGACAGTAAGTTCCCCGCTCCTGGAGGTATGCAAGACAATGGTGATCGATACACGGCTGACCAGGGCTGTTGGTTGAACGTGAGAAAGAACCTGAACTACGTAGCTGTTCTTTGTTGAGGCCCCTTCCCACCAAGACCTGTGATTCCTGCTGCTTTCGTTCTTTCTGAGCCCCTTACTGAGCCCTTGCCCTCCCCTGGACAAGGTCAATCTCCTCCTTCCCCACACATCTCCCTGATGACGCGGCCTGTGCTCATCACATCAGGCCCACATCTTTTCATTATTTAGCATCATCGTTTATTGTGGTTTTTTTTAAATGTTTTATTTATTTCTAGGAGAGAGACAGCGTGAGCAGGGGAGGGTCAGAGAGAGAGGGAGACACAGACTCTGAAACAGGCTCCAGGCTCTGAGCTGGCAGTCAGCACAGAGCCCGACGCGGGGCCCGAACCCACGAACCGCGAGATCATGACCTAAGCGCAAGTCGGACGCTTAACCGACTAAGCCACCCAGGCGGCCCTCGTTTATTGTGTTTTAACTGCCACTGTCGTATAAGCTCCTTGCGGGCAGGTGCCTGTGTTATCTGTTACAGGCTCGAAACTGATGAATCATCGACGGTTCTCAGCCTCCCTCCCTCCCCCCAAGATAATCTGATCCCTCGCGTGTTGTTGGAAGTCTTGCCTCGGCCCACTCAGTTCCAGGGCTTTTGTGATACAGACCTGGAAGAAGAGCAGGTGAGACACAGGCGGCAGGAGCCAAGCAGCTTCCTCGCGTGTTAGAATCTGGGTGAAAGAAAAGGAAAATAATGAAGCCTGACGGGCTAAGCCGGTCCATATGATAAGGAGACGAGAGGGCAGAGAGGCGGAAAAGCTGTGCTGATGCGGCAGAAGAGCAGGGGAAAGGGGATTTGAACAAGTGTGTCGTAGGTTACGAATCAGATCGGCCTCAAGAGGTACAAGCAAACACCGGGATTCCTTTTCGAAACTGCTTTCCGTTGTGGGCAATCAGTTGGGTGGCGGGATCGCGGAACAGATTCGGGTTTCGTACCCCGCAGCTTCTGCGGGGTGCAGCACAGCGCGAGGGTGTGGGCACCCCGCGTGGCGGTACCCCAGTGCCGGCAGACAGAGCGAGACGGGGTCCCCGCGGCTGCGGGATTCTGCACAAAAGCCTGGAACGTGAAACTTCTTCCCTTACTCAGAGTTATGTCTTGTACAAACATTCCCTCATCTGGGACTTCAAGTTCCAAATACCCTGGCAGTTAGAATTGGCGATGGGTCTTGACAGATGGAGAAAATGAGGCCCCGGGAAGTTCATCAGCTTGCCTGAAGTCACATAGCACGTTTTAGGCCCCGCTGGGATTGGATATACGGCTGGCTCAGGGGTTTGTCCACAATCCGGGGACGCCAGTTTTCTATTGGGCCGGAGAGCTACGTGCCTGTAGAGATTCACAATGAGTGACAAAGGGGGGCAGGGTCTGGGGGCCCGGGGCGCCCCTCCCTGTGTTCAGAGCCCTCTGCACCAGGCTCTGGGGGATGTCCAGATAAGAAGGCCAAGCTTGCCTTTCCAGACCTCGTGGCCTCCCGGGGAAATGAGCCAGACACAGGAAGAAGTCCAATGGAAAGTTGGAAGCAGGCGCTACGGTGGTGGTGGAAAGGGTCTGGACGGGGAATCAGGAGGCCTGGGCACCGCTTCCAGCCATTGCTCACCAGCCACGTGGTGTGGGGTGAATCCTTTCATCACTCTGGGCCTCAGTTTCCTTACTTGTGAAGTCTTTTCTTAAGAACAAAAGCTCTGAGGGGGCGCCTGGGTGGCTNAAATGTTCCCAGCACTCAGAACTGCTAGGCAGTGGGGCTCCTGGGTGGCTCAGTCAAGAGCAAGGCTGCTCTTGTTTTCAGCTCAGGTCATGATCTCACGGGTTTGAGTTCGAACCCCATGTCGGACGCTATGCTGATAGCGTGGAGCCTGCTTTGGAGTCTCTCTCCTCTCTCTCTCTCTCTCTCTCTCTCTCTCNACGCTGTCTCTCTCTCTCCTAGAAAACAAACAAACAAACAAAAAAACAAAAGCTCTGTGGTGTCACACACAAGAGCAAATTAATGCAGCAACTAAAAGCATCCTGTGTGTGTTTCCCCCATGCTCCCCACCGCCCCCCCACCCCCAGCACCAGGTCAGCNCTCTCTCTCTCTCAAAAATAAAAGAAATAGGGAACACCTGGGTGGCTCACTCAGTTAAGTGTCTGACTTCGGCTCAAGTCATGATCTTGTGGTCTGTGAGTTCTAGTCCTGCGTTGGGCTCTGTGCTGACAGCCTGGAGCCTGCTTGAGATTCTGTGTGTGTGTGTCTCTCTCTACCCCTCCCCAGCTTGGGATCTGTCTGTCTCTCAAAAGTGAATAAACGTTGTTAAAATAAAATAAAATAAAATAAAAAACATTGAAGGAAAAGAAAAAAAGAACTGCCAGGCAATGTGTTCGGGGAAGGGTAGGAAGGAGGTGGCTTTCTCTGGGTCCCTGCTTGGGGTAGCCTTTCCTGGGCTTCTGAATGCTACTGACCCTCCCCAAGCCCACCAGAGCTAAGTATTTCTCTCTCGACTAACCAAGCCTGCGGTTTAATTGCTATCTTCCTGATAAAGGAGAGCCTGAACTCTTGATTTACATTTGAAAAAGCTGAGGCCCAGAGACTGGGTGTGAGTAGGCCAAAGTCACATCCTCTTGATTCTCTGGCCAGTCTTCCTTCTTTCGGGACTTGGAGAATGTATTAGAAATGGGTTGTTTGGGGGGTAGCTGGCTGGCTCAGTCAGTAGAGCATGCAATTCTTGATCTCGGGGTTGTGGACTCTTAAAAAATAAAATCTTCAAAAAGAGTCAGAGAAAAAAATCTTAAAAAAAAAAGAAAGAAATGGGCTGTTTGGNCTTAGAAATGGGTTGTTTGGGGGGTAGCTGGCTGGCTCAAGTCAGTAGAGCATGCAATTCTTGATCTCGGGGTTGTGGACTCTTAAAAAATAAAATCTTCAAAAAGAGTCAGAGAAAAAAATCTTAAAAAAAAAAGAAAGAAATGGGCTGTTTGGGAATGCAGCTTTAGAGATTCCCCTCTCCTCCCTCATAACATCTGGCAAGATCCTTTGCTGGAATTCTGTTCTATCTTTAGGCTTCCAGTGAGCTGTACTGTCCACCTGGGCGGACCCACACCTTCGGCTGGAAGTCTCGGCCCAGATGCTGCTCCCAAGCAGGAAACGTTCCAGGCTCCCAAGTCCAGGATAGGCGTCTCTCTGAGGTGCTCCCAAGGCCTCATGACACTGAACTGAGATCACTTGTTCACTTCTCTGTCCCCAGCTAGACTGCAGGCTCTGAGGGCAACACATCTGTCTTGTTCCCCAGCAGATGCGCATTGTCTCATCCAGTGCCCAGTGCATAGTAGGTCCTCAAAAATGGTTTTTGAAGGAGTAAGTAGCTGGGTTAGTCAGAGAAGGATTCCAGGAGGAAAAGGGAAGTGTTGAGTCAGTCAAGTATCACAGCCTTAAAGGCGGATAGAACTGTCCTGCGTGTGTGTGTGTGTGTGTGCGTGCGCGTGTGTGTGTATGTGTGTGAACGGCCTGTAGAGAAAGGAATTCTTCGGGCGCCTGGGTGGCTCAGTCGGCCTGACTCTTGATTTTGGCTCAGGTCATGGGAGAGCCCGGAGCTGGACTCTGGGAGTAAGCTTGGGGCCTGCTTGGGATTCTCCCGCGCTCTCTCCCTCCCTCTGGGCCCCTCCTGCCCCTTCCATGCATGCACTTTCTCTCTCTCTCAAAAACAAATAAGCATTTAAAAAAGGGGGAAAAAAAGGAAGTCTTAGAGGATAATGGGAAAATGGGGAGAGGGAGGGAAGTGGGGCAACTGAAAAGAAGAGCAGAGAAGGAAGGAAGGGAGGCTGCAAGAACACGGCCTCCAGTAACCTAGAAGGGCTTCGGGGTGGAGGGAGGAAGGCTCTCAGCACCGAGGGGGATAAGGGGAAGTGGTTGTGGGCACCTAGGATCCTTCAAGAGTAGTTCTTTTATGAGAAGAAGCCCAGGGGGCCGCTTGGCTGGAGGCCAGGGAAGCTGAGGTGGGGGGTGGGGAGTTGATGGGTGCCTTGAAGCCTGGCTACAGGTTTGAATTTGACGCTGGGGTCCGGGGGGAATGCGAGTTCTGGGCAGGCACAGAAAGAAAAAGAAGGTGAGGAGGAGCAGCTTCCCACGATTGACCCCCTCCATTAGGTTGAGACAGAGCCTATGTCTTCACTGCACCCCACCCCCCACCCCCAGGTCGCTGGGCACCTGGGACCGGCGAAGGGAGCCCCCAGGGCAAAGAGGGGGACACGCAGGGCCTGTGGGAGTTCCCTGCTTCCCTGAGCTCTCCAGACGACTCTTTCCCTCCGGAAGTGCTTTTCGTGCGGGAAGAGTCCTCTGTCTCCAAAGTCCTTCCACCCATCGCCACCGGCGCCGCGCAGCTTCCGCCTGCAACCGCTAGGCCGTATCTAGCCACCAGGGGGCGAGAGAGCGGCCCTACGGTCAATGTCCCTCCGCGTCCCCACCCACACACACCTGAGGGCCAAGATGGGCGGTGCCTCACCTGGCTGCCTCACGCAGGCGGCGAGCTCCGTTAACCCCTTCCTGCCTGGCCGGGGTTGCTTTCCTCGGGCGGAGTCCCTCAGAGCCGCGTTGGAAGGCAAATCTGACGGTGGAGGGGGTGTTGCCCGAGAAAAGCGCTAGGGGTGGAGGTCAAGTCAGGGTTTCCAGTTACTCAGGCCGCCTTGTTCCAGCTGGAGCTGGCGGAGGCTACCGTTCCCTGCCTCAGTTGGGGAGCTACCTCCGCAGAAAGGTGAAGGAGCCCCCTGGAGGCAAAGAGGCATGGGTTGTGGTCACCCGCGCTGGGCCTCACGGAGGATACAGAGAACGCTGGGGCAGCCGCAGAACCCAGACTTCCGGGTTCTCAGGGGCCTTCGGTCGGTCGGGGACCTTTGTAACGACTAGTGGGTCGGGCGGTGGGGGGAGGGTGGCCGAAGAGCAGAGGCAGAGACACAGAGGCCTGGGGTGGCGGGGGTGTAGAGAGCAAGACTTGGCCGCAGAATGAGCCAGATTACGTAGCTCTCGGGTGCCGGGTTTTGTGTTCTCTCTCCTCGAGTGCCAGGCAGCCTTCCAGGGCTCTGACCAGCCCTGATCCCGAGACTGCGTTCCGGGCCACAAGGTGTTAAACAGTGGTGGGAGTGGGGTCCGGATTCCCCTCCCTCCCTCGTAGCGTCACCACCTCGCAGTCCACCGGGCTGGCACTCAAGGAGTTAAGTCTGCCCGCAATCTGCAAGACTGGAGCCGGGGAGGGGGAGGAGGGGGGAGAGGAGGGGAGGGTAGAGAAGAAGGAGAGGCCCTGCCCTCCCCGGGGTCGTGCTCTCTTCCCCCGCCCTGCCTCCGCCCTCCAGCTTTGTGTCCCCAGGAGGGTGGGCTGCAGGATTTCCAGCCAAGCCTTGGCTGCCTGCTCAGTTTTTCCAAACCCTCCAGTCGGGGAAGGCGAGAGCCCTGTCAGGATAAGAGTCCCTCCCCCACTGCCCCGGCCGGCCCCCTCTCCCAGCCTCCTTTTTCCTGCCCCCGCACCTTTCCCAAACTTTCCCTTTCCACCCTGGCCCCTGCACCGCCTATCCCCACCTCTATTGGCTCCCAAGTTCCAAGTTCAGTGTGGAGGGGGCCGGGGGGGGGGTCCCAGAATCCTGGCGAGGCGCTGGTAAAGCCAAACTCTGCAGGCCGACACTGAGACCTGCTGGGCGCCCGCCCGACTCCCAGCCTGGCGCCCGCCCCATCCCAAGACGTGGCCCCAGGTCCACCGGGGAAGGCGGCCCAGGGGTCTCCCGCCCCGGGATGGAGGTGGTGCTGGGGGCGCCGGCAGAACTGGGCAGCGAGCTCTGGGCGGCTGGTGCCAGGCCTCGGGGCACGCTTCGAGGAAGGGGCAAAGCGTTCCGAGCTCTGGCACGGTTCTGTCCAGCAGGTCTATTATATAATAATCACCATCTATCAGGAAGCCAGGCAGCTGGAGTGAGGGGGAAGCCGGGGTACCCGGATCCGCTCTTCCCGCAGACCCAGGAGGGTGTCTCCACCAAGACACGGGTGTGGGCGCAGCCCAGAAGTGAAATGATGTGGGGGTCTAGGGGCAAGTGAGGGGCCCTGGGCAGTCCGAAGGCGGCCCCGAAAACCCCGCCCCAGAACTCCGACTGACAGTGCCCTGAGCCAATGACTGAAGTCACTGTAGGGCTCAAAGTTAACCCGTTCTTGGGTTGTCAGTTGCTCTAGGGGATAGAGTCCCTGCCCAAGACCTGTTCTTCAGTCCTGAATTCCTCCCATCAGTATGGGGGTCGGTGAGGAGTCTCAGCTGCAGGAGACTTTCGGCTTAATCACTTCACGAAGAATCTCAGATAATCCGCAGCCCTAGCGCCGCCCCCTTCACTCCCCCTCCGACTCCAAGGCGCAAAGTAACTCGTATTCCATGATACGGTTGTGGGCGTACATTCTGTGGTTGCAGAGAGGCCCGCATGGCACTGGCGCACCCACTCTGCTCCATGAACAGGCACCCTCACTCACCTATACCCGTGCTGGCACTTCCACCGACACTCGCTGACACACCTGTGATACTCCACGTGACACAGTGACACACAGATACACGGAAACACCCGGTGATTCCTCGAGTTCGCCAGTAGAGGGAGCCGCTGGATTCCGGCACTGGGCCGCCGGCCCCTCTCCTCTCCTCGCTCACTCCAGGGTTCCACCCAGAACTCGTGGCTGCTCGGAGCTCAGCTCCGCATCCCGACCTGGAACCTACGCTGGGGAATGAGTCACAGCCCCACCCAGGGGAGCGCTCTCCATGGCTGCTCCACAGGACGTGCCGAATACGCTTGAACTTACCGTGTACCACGTTGAGCAGACCGCTTCCAACACAGCTCTCACTCACCCCGACACACACTGTTTTCTGGACCTCCTGTGAACCGGGCATCGTGCCAAACAGGTCATAACAAGCCCATGTGGTTTGTCATGTATGTAACGGGAGACTGATCCACATAAACGGGGTGGGCCTTTCCTTCTAACAAGCAGACTGTTTGAGAAATGGCCCTTTTGCCATGTGGCTCATATATATCCACAGGATCCTGGAGAGAGGAGAGGGAATTAGCCCTACTTCCTAGGCTCTAGGATCTTTCACACCAGAGCTCAGTTCCTCTGGGCTTCTTTTCCTTCAAGTGAAAATACCTACCTCATGAGGTTGCGATGATTCAGTCCCTAACCCAGCTTGGTGTTTGGCACAGCGCTTAGTAGGCACTCGGGGAAGTTTTGTTGATTGGATCAAATCATGATCTAGAGATACTGTGCACGAAAATGATTTGTAAGCCGATGTGAGGCACACTCAGGGCTTATTATGTTCTCTTTTTCTCAGGGCTTGTCCGCCATCTCCACCTGTGCTTCCTCAGACCTTGCCCAGGGCCTAGCTGCTGGCACTATCAATTCAAATTCCTGAGTGTTTGGGAAAGCCCTACTATGAACCGAGTGTTTGAGTGCTGTGGGCAGTATAGAGGCATAGGAAGCATAGTCTGGGCCTCCAGTCTTTTGGGGCAACCAAACATATATACAGGAGAAACAAAACATAAGTAGGCAGTCACTTGAGTGGCATAGATGTAGTAGGCAGTCAGGAGACAGGGCGGTTTGTAAGGGCTAGAGCCACCTGGGGACCATCTATTTGAAGGGGAGGGTGGAGAGGGCAGTGGAACCAAATATTAGGAGCCAACAGCTTGCTGGTCTTTTTTTCTGAACCAGTCCATGCTTGTTACTTGTTGGTATTAATTTTAGTAGGAGCAGTGGGATCCAGGGAAAGTGTCCTGGGGTAAGGAGACCCGAATTCCACTCCTGGGCTTCCCATGTTCTACCTGTCTAACCCTGAGGAGACCCTTAACCAATGCAAGGCTCAGTTTCCTCACCGGTATAATGGGGCCATAACCTCTCACGGGCTTGTGGCAAACACTGAAATAATATTGGTGAAATGCTTTTTTAAAAAGTGCTTTACAATTTCTTTTTCGTTGCATCTATCCTCCTATAGGGTCTGTGTGTGTGTGTGTGAGTGTGTGCGCGCGCAGCACTTTGAGATTAGGAGAGAGTTCTTTGCAAAGACAAAGATTTAACTTCCACAAACGTTTTCTTAGCATCCACTTTGTGCTAAGGACTGAGATGAAAAAATGCAGTCTATGTCCTCAAGGACCTCAAGATCTACTAGGAAAGAAAGATGAATAAAGAGATGCTCAGTGCATAATGAACGTGGGTGGGTACAGTGAACAGGGGACCCAGTAGTGTGTGTGTGTGTGTGTGTGTGTGTGTGTGTGTGTGTGTGTTGGGGTTTGAGGGGAGTCCAGGCAACTCCCACTCCCTCCAATCAGTGTAGACAGGAGGGTAGGTTTGTCAAATCTCTCTCTTGCCTGGGATGTTGTTGGGGCGTCTCATGCCCAGTCCTCAGGAATGGGGAGGAGAAAAGGGTAGGAACCCCCTCCTCGCCCCCGGACCAACCTGCCTCCCGCCAGCCAGCCGGCCGGGCGCCTTACCGAGTCAGACCACTGGGAGGCTGGGGAAGCCGGGTTGGGCGAGGAGGCGAGCGAGATGGGGGAGCTCTTATTTTGACAGGGGCCTCTCCAGGCTCTGGTATGAAGGCAGAAGGAGGCAGCCAGAGAGCCCCGATGCTTATTCAGGCTGGGGAGAGGAGCCGAGTGGAGGGGCGAGCGAGGCTCCGGCAGCGCAGGGGAGCCGGGGGAAGCGGCGGCGCGCGGCGGAGCCAG
>NW_027527824.1:4979889-4981573 GCF_008692635.1 Crocuta crocuta
CCGGACCCGGGGCCGCTGCACCACTGCCGCCGCCCGGAGCCAGCCGGACGGACGCCCGCACGCCTGGGTCCCCCGGCTCCGCGCCTCCCGGGGGCTGCGACCCGGACCCTCGGCGTCCGACCAACAATAAGCGCCCAGACAGCCCCCTCCCCGCCCCGCGCCCGCCGTCCCCGCGGGCCTCGGGGAAAGTGAAAGGAGGAGGCGAAGGAAGGGAGGAAGGAAGGAAGCAAGGAAGGAAGGAAGGAAGGAAGGAAGGGAGGAGAAGCAGGAGCCGGAGCCGTGAGGTTCGGGGCGGAGACCCCAGCCCCGAGCCCCGGGCCGGGCGGGTGCGCACGCTCTCCCGCCGCTGTCCGGCGCCCACGACCATGCTCGGCGGTTGGGAGGCAGGAACCCAGGCGCCCAGCGACCCCCGGCTACCCTCTCCCGGGCCGGGCTGGTATTGAGATCAAGGCGTCCAGCATCAAAAGATCACCGCCTGCCCGCCCCCCTCCGCACCTCCAACTGGCAAGCCGGAGGACCCAATCCAGTCACCGACCCTGACCTGGTCATGGTGTCAAGCTCCGGCCTGGCGTGAGGACCCCCGACCGGCGCGAGGTGAGGGGTGGGCTGGGGCCGAGGGCGAAAGTCATGCCTGGCAGGCAGAGGCGCGAGGAGGGAGATCCAGGTCGAACTGGGGAGGGGAACACAGTCTGATTGTCTGTTGCCCTCTGGCGCGCACCCCCAGGCTGTTTGAGGGGCGGGGGACGCCCCCAGGGTTAGTGGTGGCTACTCTTGGGCCCCCAGTCCGGTTGGCAGCCCCAGAGCTCAGGGGGGAGGGCTTAGGGGCAGCCAGGGGACCCTGCCACCCTAGCGCAGAGAACAAGGCCGGCCTTGGGCCAGCTGGAGCAGCAACCCTGCCCTGGGGGCTTCTGGGAGATGTAGTCCCCCTGCCAGGCTCAGGAACCCCTTGAGTCTCAGCACCCCAGCACTCCTCCCCTGGCTAATGGGAGCCCCCGGAAGGAGGTGCATTGGGATTGGGGATTGCTGGGGTTACCCTCTGCCCCTAAGTAGTACCTAGCAGCAGCGGGGGCTGTGACTGGAGGAGTCTTCCCTGGCCAAGGATTCTCAGTGGTGTGGGCTTGGCTGGGGGTGGGGCAGTCACACAGTTCCTTGGAGGTGTCCCTGCCCTGCCTTGGTCCCGGGGAGACCTCGGGGGAGGAATATAGGGAAGAGAAGTGAGGCTTAGGGCTTCTGGCTTGTCTGGGGGTATGTCCGATCCCAGGGCTGCTGGAATTTGGTTTCAGGAGACACTGAGTCTACTCTCCCCTTCTCCCTCTTGGGAGCAGAGAAGGAGAGTGTCCCTCACAGCCTGGGAGTCTGGAGGGTGTCTCTCTGGCTCAGTGAAGCCAGGGTCTGCTTCTGTCTGTCTGTCCAGCCTCCTTCCTTCCGGGTTTTTCTGACACCCCTCCTCCCTCCTCTTTCAGTCTGTCTGCTGCTTGGGGTGTGTGTCTGTGTCTGGGCGTGTGTGTGNTGGGAGTCTGGAGGGTGTCTCTCTGGCTCAGTGAAGCCAGGGTCTGCTTCTGTCTGTCTGTCCAGCCTCCTTCCTTCCGGGTTTTTCTGACACCCCTCCTCCCTCCTCTTTCAGTCTGTCTGCTGCTTGGGGTGTGTGTCTGTGTCTGGGCGTGTGTGTGGGCGTGGGGGGGGG
>NW_027527824.1:4999965-5005195 GCF_008692635.1 Crocuta crocuta
CTCTGATGCCGAGAGAAAAAGTATTGCTCTGGGAGAGGTGAGCTGGGAATGTGCCTGAGCCAGGGAATAGGGGCTGGAGGCCCACTTGATCTTTGGCCTTGGTTTCCTGTTTTACCTAGAAAAGCTGTCTGCACACTGTATGTGCTGAATCCCACTGATGCCTCCAGGCCACTCTCTGAGTGAGACCTCCAGGGTGGGTGGGCGTTCACTGCCATGCTTCTCCCCACTCCTCAGCCTCTCCTGCAAGGAGCCACTTCTGTTGGGCCTGGCTTTTCTGCTGTGCCCCTAGCACCGTCTTGCCTTCTCTGGGTCAGGACCATGCTTTCATGGCCCCAGGGGAAGAACATGATCAGGCCCTGTCTTTCTGGTGTCATCTGTGAGGTGTCTGCTGATAGAAACCTCAGGACCCAGTGAGAATGGGCAAGGAAGGTGAGGGGCAAAGGAAGTCTGGTGAGGGAGGAAGGTGCTCCCTCTCCTAGGTGATCAAGCTCCTCGGCCTGGCCTTGGAGAACCCGGTCTGGTTCTGCCACTGCGCTCCAGAGGTTCTCTGCTTACCTGTGTTTCCTTGATTAGGGGAAGGGGAGCTTAATGTTTGCGAAGGTGCTGGCCAGGGGTGGAGTAGCATAATCTTAGATCCAGAGTAACTCTTATGCTGGGGATAGCAGAGGCTCCATGACTGGAGATGGGTTCCGGAGGTCCATGTGGAGGTTCAGAAGGAGTCTCTGATTATTGGGGTTGAGGGTCAAGGTGGGAAGAGATTACGGAGTCCTGGAGAGGGGTTGGTGGGCCACAGAAATCTGGGACTAGCACAGCAGTGGTAATGTGCGACCCAGTGAACTTGCTGATTGAACCTATGCTGGGCGCCCATGCCTATCCAGGGAGCTCCCGCCCCCCCAGCGTCTGGGTACCTGGGTTAAGCAGGAGCCCTGGGCTGGGGACTCGAACTTCCATGAATGAGCAGGGCAGCAGCCTTCTGGGCTGAGGCCTAGTGGGTGGCAGTGTCGACTCAGCCAGGGCTGGAATGCCTGGCACCTGCTTTAGATTAAAGGAGATGCCTGCAAAGGGGGGATGCCTGCCTGGGGGGGAGTGGCTGGGATGGAGCTCCGTGGAGCCCAGGAGTGGGGTGGAAGCAAAGGACCAGCACTGTAGGTAGCAGCAGCTCTGGCGGGCGCGGAAGGAGCCAGAGGTCCCCCAGCTCTGCAGCCCCTCCTCCGGGGAGTCTGAGACAAGAGCTGGGGGCACCCCCACACCGCCTCTGGCGCCACAGGCTGACCTTCTGCCTCAGCGCCCAGGGGACGGGGCAGCTGCTGGGAGCCAGGGTGTCTGAGTGTCCGGTCTTCCCAGGACCGGGAAAAACCTGCAGGGAGGTGGGGAGGCACTTTGGGGTTCTTGTTGTCGTGATGCCATGCTATCTCTTCCTGGGGCTCCTTGGTTGCTGGGAGTGAGGTACCCCCAAGGGCCTGGGCACCCAGGGGTGATGGGGAAATGGCATCCCTTCCTTGTGCCAGGAGCCCTGGGCGCTGCCCCGGTGCTGACCCAGGGGGCGGGGGCAGAGGGGGATGGCACCGTGGGAAAGTGGGCAGCCGTGGGAGCCAAGTGGGTACAGGCTGGGTGCCGCGGGCAGGGAGCCTCTGCCAGGCCCGCTCTCCCTGGGGTGGGGCTGACTGTTCCAGGGACTGGCTCGACCTGTTGAGCGCCTGGCTCCCGCAGCTTGGTATCTGTGTCCCTGCCTGCCAGCTGCCCACCCATAGCGGCACAGTACGGGCTGCCCCCGGGGGTCCGGGAGAAGGAGACCCTGAGCCCCAAGGGGCCGGGATGGGGCTGGTGGAGTCTAAGTTTCCCCAGGTCCTGTCCTTTATCTACTAGAGCTGGGGCTGTAGCCTGTTGCAGGGCTAGGAGCTGAGGGGCTCGGTGAAGGAGACCCCCATACTAGCGCTCTTGAGGTGCTGCCTGTCGCTTGGATGGGCGGCCCTAAAGGCAGCCTGGAGTTACAGCCTGGAATTTCCTCTGCCGGGTGCCAGGGCCAGGCCTCCAGAGCCCCACCCCCAGCCTGGCCTGACCTCCCCTCCCTGGGAGAGAACTGCCGACTTTCCCCAGAGGTTGGGGGAGGGGCAGGGAGGGCATTCTGCTGCCCTGGGAGGAGAGGGGTGACTTCCTGGGTGTGGGGGTATGTTGTACTGCCTCAGTCTCCCCGAAGCCTCCCCCTCCCCTGCCATGAAGAAGAGGGAAGAACCAGGAAGCTGTCTCTCACCCTGCTCTGAGTACAGGGAGTCCCGGATCCCAGGAAAGATGTCTGAGCCCTGCAGGCCCTAGCTGTTCCCCCACCTTCTCAGACCCCTTAGCTCTGGGCCCACCTTGGGGCTCTGCTAGCTGGTAGAGAAGGGCGCCAGGGTGCTACTCTGTAGGGGAGAAGGCATTTACCACTGGCCGTAACTAGGGAAGCGGGCACAGGCGGCTTCCCTCTTCCTCTCCCTCCTCAGGGCAAGGGCGGCCTCCCCCGCCTTCTTACTTTTTCAGTCAGTGGCCAAAGCGGAGTCCTCTCCTTCTTTCCACCCCAGGCCCTTCCTGCTTGGCCCTGGACCACCTGCCCCTCCTAACCTTGGTGTCTCTTCTAGGCCCCTACTCCCGGAGGAGGCTGGGATTCCCTCTGTCCAACCCCCTCCTCCAAAGCGCTGGTGGCCCTGCACTGGCCTGTCCTCCCCTCCCCCACCCCAGCCTCAACTGGGAATGGCCCTGAATCCAGCATTTCCAGCATTTCGAAACCAAGATTGTTTTGAAATCCCTGAGTACTTCTCCACCCCCCTCTGCCTCCCCTCCTCCCCACTAGCCCAGAACTTAGTCCTCTAATCTGACCTCACGCTGTGCACTGCCAGGGTACGTGTGTGAGTTGGAGTGCTAGCACTCAGCCACATGTATACTACTCTGTGTGTGTGTCTGTATGTGCGCGTGCACGCCAGTGTGTGTGTGTGTGTGTGTGTGTGTGTGTCCCACTGTGGGTGTATCTTCCGTCAGCAGCTCTGTGCGACTGGCCCATGTCTTTTGTGATCCTTGAGATCTCATTCTCTATGAAGATGACAGCCTCGGGGTGCCTGGGTGGCTCAGTCGGTTAAGATGACAGCCTCTGTGGGTCTTGAGCCAGTCCTAGGGAGTTTGGGGTTCTCTCTAGGAGGTATCTGGGATGTGTATCTGTGGTAGTTGTGCCCGGGTCTCGGCTGCACCTGTGGGGAGTATCTGTGAGGAATGGGTATGCCTGGGGTCGTGTCTCTTTGATGAGTGTACGTGTGTGTATGTGTGTGTGCGCGTGCACGTGTGCTCTGCTTCTGTTCTCGCTTCTCTCCTCCTCCCTTTGAACATGTCTGGGGTGTGTCGTCACAGGTCTCTCCTCAGTGACCTGGGACATGGAGTCCTCTGTCCCTTGACAGGGAGGTTTCCTGGAGTGGGGCCAAGGCCCTGGCAGTTCCGTGGTCCTTGGAGAGAAAGTGGCGGAGTGGGGAGACTTCGGGATAAACTGTCCCCAGGGCTGGGCTCTCTTCCTCTGCCCCTCGCAGATGCCCAGCATCTTGAGGGATCCCCAGACTACCAGTCCCCCCTCTTCTTGGCCTCATGAGACAGCGGTGGCTGTCACGGGGAGGTCCGGTGCGCTAAAGGAAAGGGCTAGGAAAGGGAATTACCGCTCTGCCTCAGTCACTTGCTTCCCCCCCAGATGAGGATCATCCAGCCCCATCAGACCTGGGAACTCAGTGACTAATTTAAGATTCAGGAAAGTTGACTTCTCTAGCCAGGGGCAGACAGCAAAACAACAGAAGACGTCTGTGTTTCCCACCATTTGGGGGGGGGGCTGGAATCCTAAGGGTGTGATGTTTTACCCCAGAAATATGAGGCATTTGGGGTGGGGCCAGCTGCCACTGGAGCCTGGAGCCTGGGAAGTCCTTTCTGATGTTGAATCTTATCCTTCTTTTCTGCAGTTAGACAGTGCTGTGTGTGCGTGCGTATGTGTGTGCGCGTGTATCAGAGGGGCTTTCTTTTTTGGCCAAAGCAAGGGTGGTGATAGCAGAGTTATGTTGTTATGTTAGCCTGGGATCCAGGCACTGGAAACCCTGATATCTCGCTATGACTCAGTGTCCCATCCTGGCATCTCAAGCTACAATTGAATGCTTCCCTCCAGAAGCAGTTGGGTCAAATCCGTGAGGAAGAAGAGGGCCAGGGCAGGCGCTGTTTATAGGAGTCAAGGGCCTGAGGAGAGAGCAGCGGGAGGTACGCAGAAGGCTAAGCTGTCCCTTCCCCCCAACCCCGTGGCCTCTGCTCCCAGGACACAGTGGGAGGAAGGGAGGGGTAGAGGCACAGGTTGGTACAGTGCTCAGTGACCCAGCAAGGGGAGGGCTTTGGCAAGGAATTTTCAGTTTGTTTCTCAATCTCTGTCTCTGAGACACGCACACACACGTCACTGCAGACACCTTCAGGAGATGAGCCTAGAGAAGTCACCCAGGTGGTGTGTAGGGCAGGGTGCTACGAGACGGGGCTGTGTGGGACCAGCTTCATTCTGGCGGAAACCCCCCACTTGCCTCCTTGAACTGGAGGTTGAGCTGTACTGGAAGTCTCCTACCCAACTCCCTTGCCCTGGGCCTGGGAACAACACAGGCTGGACAGGGTTAAGTCTGGTTGGCAGGGACACCCCCCTGCCCCCGGTGCAGAGAGAGAGAGAGGGAGGGGTGGTTAGCAGCTTGCTCTAGTTGGCGTCTCTCCCAGAATTCTTCGGAAAAGAACTCCCCTTTGACCCCCAGTACAAACTGAGCCCAGCCACCAGCCTCCCTCCCGCCTGCCTGTGGGAGTTTTACCCAGCCCCCCTCCTGCTGAACTGCTAAGCCTGATTCTCTCACCCTGGGCCCTCCCAGCCAGGCCGGTGGGGCCTTTGCATCTTCAGGGGACAAGGAGTGTAGCTACAGAGGCCACACAGGGACTCAGGAGAGGCACCCTTCTTTTCTCTGACAGACGATAGCTCTGGGGGACGGCGGGCACTGAAAGCCAGGGTCCTCAGGTCTCCCCATCCATCCCTTCCCCCAGAACCTCAGGCCAGGTCATGGGAGTCATCGGCCCCTCCTCTCTCTCTCTCTCTCTCTCTCTCTCTCTCTCAGGCATCTTCCAGTGCCTTCTCCTTTCCTGCTTCCAGGATAGGGAGGGGGAGCGGTGTGGTGCAGCAGCTGGGCCAGGCCTGGCTCCCAGCCAATCCACA
>NW_027527824.1:5005285-5012359 GCF_008692635.1 Crocuta crocuta
GAGTCTCTCGGAGACTTCCTGGAGCTGCAGGCTGTGTGTCTGTGTGTACACGTTTATGTGGTGTGCGTGCTGGGGGAGGGGCTGGGGTTTATGGGAGGAGCAGGGGCCGAGATCGCCGCTTGGGGCTTCTGGCTCCGACCCTCTCTCCACAGGGAGCCCCCTTCCCAGACCACACCCTTGAGCCTGAGCCCGGCCCACATTGCTCCTGAGGTGAGAGTTCCCGTGCCTGCGCCTTGCCCTCCGCAGCCTCTTCGCCGCTCTCTCGAATCTGCCAGAGTCTCCCGCTTGGCTTTTTGTCTGGGGCGCCCTCCTCCTGGCCGTCTGCCCCCACTTCTCCTTTCCGTCTCTTGCACCCATTGGAGGGGAGCTGCCAGCCTTACTGCCTGGAACCTGGGGTGGGGAGGTGAGCCAGGAAGGGTTAAAGCGCTGCTCCCGGCCGGCTGAGAGTCCCAGCCCTTTTCAGAGCTGGATCCTATCCCGGTGGGAGGTGGGGAGCTCCTGCCCAATCACCCCCAGAGGGCAAGGTACAGTTTCCTGGTCATCCCGAGTACTAGCCCCGCTCTGTCCCGGCTTTGGCCTCAGCTGGCTGAGTCAAAGCCAGGGTGGCTACCAGCCACCATAATGTGGTTTCTGCCCTGGCCTCTAGACACACACACACACACACACACACACACGCACGCACGCACGCACACGCACGCTGTCTCCCTACTACCACCCCCCTTCTTCCCTCCCCTCCTTCCTTACTTAGCAACAACTCCCTGAATTCACAACAAACACGCCTGTAGGCTCCTGGGCGCACTAGGGAAAGCTGGAGAAGGCTGATGACCGGGAGGAGGGCCTTCCCTCAGACTGTCCTCTGGAGGGAGGAGCTTCTCATCNAGACATGGTCCTGTTTCCCACTGGAGCACTGAAAAAAGGGGGGCGAAGCAGTGACAGGTGGGGCCGAGCAGGTGTGGGGGCAGGGTTTAGACTCCACCCCTCTCTACTGAGTCCCACTTGACCCTTGACCCCCACCTGGTGAGTGAGAGGGGCGGCAGACTCACCTCCAGCCATGGGGCCTCTCTCAGCTGGGGCCCTGTGCTGTTGTCATGGTAACTTGCCTGGCTCCCTTCCCACTATTAGGGACCAGGATGGGTGAGGAGTTAGCGGATTGGCGGTGGGTAGGACTGGCGGCCCTGGAGAACTTTACTCTCAAGGCACCTGTGCTGAAGGGGTGGGGGCTGCTGCCCTCTCTCTGATCTCTCCCAGGGCCAGGGGCAGGNTGGAGGGAGTTTGTGCGGAGTGAGTGAGGGGCACCCGTTCTCTCGTCAAAGCCGATCGGGGTGAATCTGTAGTGCAAAATGGTTATGAGCCCAATTGCCGGCATGTCCGGGTTCAAATCCTGATTCTTCCTAGTCTGGACCGTGTGCCTCAGGCAAGTTACTTAGCTTCCCTGTGGCTTAAAGGTGGGGATCCTGAAAGTACTTTCCTGTGGAGTTTCTGTGAGGAGTAAATTAGATCATGCACAGGAAGCATCGGGCAGCCTGCTGTTAGAGAGTAAGTGCTCAATAAATGTTAGAGTTGCCCCCCTTCATTAACCCGGCCCTTCCCCTCCCGCCCCTGCCGGTGAGGCTCTAGCAGGGAAGAACTGATGGCCAGTGGGAGGTGGGGGGGGGGGGACAACCTTTCCAGCACTTCAGACTCCTTGATTCCAATACCTGTCCAGACTCACTTTCTGGCTGCCTCAGTCTCCCTACTCTTGGAGCCCTGGGACATCTGGGTTGCAAGTTTGCCAAATAGCCAGAGGCCCAGAGAGGGGCCTGGGGGACTTAGGACATGTCCCTCCCTGTCCGCCAGCACTTCTCGGGCTGAGCTTTCCCTCCCCCGGGCTGCTTGGCTCAGATCAACTTTAGCACCCTCCCACCATCCCATCCGAGCTGCTCCGTCCTTCACCAGGCTGAAACGCTGCATTCTGTCCTTAAATGGCCTAACTGGTTGCCTCCCCTCCTTCCTGGCCTAAGGGGTCAGGGACCTTCCTTGGGGAGAAGGTGGCAGTGTGGAGCTGTGACGTGGATGGCCGCTGTTAGGCCTGCCCCAGGGTCCGGCGTCCCCTGGGTGCCCTGTACCCTGCCTGGACACTTTCCCCAAGTGTGGCAGAGCGGTGCCCAGGCCTGGGATATGTATAGAAGCCCAGACGGGCATGCCTGGCACACAGGCGGGCAGGGAGGAGGCATCCTGAAGCCCACCCCAGAGGTGGGGGTCATACTGGCATCCACAGTGGCCAGAGGACTCTTTTCCTGGGTTGCCTGAGTGTGGGCAGTGCTGGAAAGAGTCCTGCTTCAGTCCTGTGTGCCCCGGGACAGGGCGATGCTGAGGGCCCCTGGGTGAGCAGCGTCCTGTAGGCCTTGGGGTAGAAGTTGGATAGCGGAGGGGCTAGGCTCAGGGACATCTGAGTGGGGAGCCCAGGAGTAGGCCGCAGGCCTGGGGTGCCCACCACAAGGGGAGCTCTGCATACAGGTGGTTTGGATCTGCCAGGGAGCGAGTATTCAGATCTCAGGACGAAGTGGATGAAGATGTGGCTGGAGTGCCTAGGATGCCAGGGCTCCTGGGGCTGAGACCTGGGCTTGGCCAGCAGGTACCTTGGCTGGCCTGGTACCAAGATGGCTCTGCTCCTCCCCTCCTTGTGGGACCAGAGAGGGCACCTCCCTTCTATGGGCCTGAAAGCAAGGGCTCAGAGTTGGCCTGGGCCATGCCTCACTGCTGGGCTGGCCATGCTGCCGATGCCCAGCCCCTGGGGCCTGTTCCTTGGGCAGGCTGGGGCTATTTTTGGGATCGGGCTGGGGCTCTGGGGCTGGTTTCAGATGTTCCAATGTGAACAGGAGAAAATGGGAACAGATGGCTGGAGGGTTCCAATCAGCGGGTCCTGCTGGGAGCAGGTTATTTTTAGGGCCTTGTTAACCCTTTGGGGGCCCGTGGAGCCACCCTGAGAGGGACAGCCCTCTCTAGTTGAGGAGAGGACAGGTCTTCTCCCTGGACCCCTGCTTTCCAGACCTGCCTGTGCCGGTTGCTTTTCTTGCTCTCTCGCACCCTTCCGTCTTTAAGGATGTGCATGGCAGGAATGTAGGCCCCAGCTCTGTCCGGCCCAAACCCTACAGGAGACTATCAAGGGGTCAGACAAGGAGAGGGATGCCTGGCTGGTGGGATGCAGGCCACCCCTGAAGGAACACTTGTCACTTGCCTCCTGAGGTTTTGAGACCCACACCAAAAGCTAAGAGAGTGGATAACCACTTTTGGGGGTCACATTCCGAGTTCAAGTGTATGTCAGTATATCTAGTGACGCCCAGTGGAGTGCTAGCTGAGGGAGCTGGCCTCTTCCAGAAGGGGAGAGGGAGAGCCAAGTCTTTTGTACTTGGGACCACTGATACGATGTCCATGGGCCCCATTCCCTTGGACGCTCCGAGGGCAAAGGCCCGCCTTTACCAAATGCCCACATATCTGGGCGCCATGCAGGGGGTAAAGTCGGGGAAATCAGGGCCAAAGGCAGTTTCTTGAGGGCTGAGTGTGCCATATGCGTTCTGTTAGATATTTCCCTAATAGTCTCTCACCCTCTAAACGTATCCTCATTTTGCAGATGAGGAAAGGGGCTCAGAGGGACAAGTCCCATAGCTCAGAAAGGGCGGGATGTGACTGGCACCTTGTCTGCCTGGCTGCAAACCGTGTTCTCATTGCCCTGCGTGACTCCCACTGCCTGCCAGTGTCCCGACCCCAGAAGGTGAGGCTGCCGGGGCAGGATCTCCTCAGGGAGCAGGTTTATGGAATGAGCGTGGGAAAGGAGGCCTGTGGGCAAGGGACCCTGCCGGTCACAGGTCTCACAATCCCCTAAGCCCTTCTGGCCTGAGGGTGCCAGGACTGACACCAGAAACCCCGTTTGGCCTTCCTGTCTTCCCTGCAGTAGGATCACAGGCATACATCCTGTCTTGTCGGCCCCCACCCCCACCCGTCCTGGCCCACATGCCCCTGCTTCCTGTAGGGTCAT
Source organism: Crocuta crocuta (assembly GCF_008692635.1). Lineage (NCBI taxonomy): Eukaryota > Metazoa > Chordata > Mammalia > Carnivora > Hyaenidae > Crocuta > Crocuta crocuta. The sequence continues at coordinate 5,009,301 of NW_027527824.1, forward strand.
GGCCGTCTGGATGTCAACGTGGGCAGAGCCCGAGGGCCCTCCAGGTGCTGCTGGTGCCAGGGGTCTGGGCCAGGCAGGCCGGGGGGTGGGGGGCAGGGGAGACAGCAGAGNTGCGCGGCAGGCAGGCCCGCCTGCCCCGCACTGGGTGAGGTCCCGCCCCGTGGTGGCTGGCTGGCTGTGCCAGCAAGTCTGCCCGCACTCCGGTCCTCCCACAATGGCCCCATTGTTCCTAGCCGCCAGGCAGTTTGGAGGAGGTTCCTAGGCCACCCCTACACCCCCCCCCCAAACAAGGGCCAGATTAACCCCTTGGAGGACAGGCCAGGTGAGGGCCCCGCAGGGAGCTACCCCTGCCCGTTCCTCCCTTCTGGGAATCAGAATCCAGGCTTTGGGAGGTCACCTCCCACCCACGTGTACCCAGCAACAGGACAACTCCAGAGAACAGGGTCTCCCACTGGCCAGGGAGTAGCACCTAGACCCTCTCCCACCCCCACCGGGGTGCAGGTGCCAGGGGGCAGGAAGTGCCAGGGGTGGCAGGCGGAGACCAGATATATTTGGGCCGGTGGGGCTAATTCCAGCCACCACCGCCTGCCCTACTGGCTCCTGAGCTCCTTTCCTTCCTGTGAAACCAGAGCTGGGTTGGGCCTAGCTCAGGATTTCGGTGGATTTAAAGAGGCAGCACCGGCCCTTGCCAGCCTGGCTTCCTCTCCCCCTCCCCAGGTAGGGTCTGGGCTAGAGAGAAGACTGAAGAACTGCTTGCTCCTGCCTTGCCCTGGGCTAACCCCGGGCCCTTGCCCCAGTTGGGGTACCAGGCTCTTGGCAACTCCTCTCTCCCAGAGCTTTGGGTGGGGGGGGTGGGCGGGGGTGGNCCCCCTCCCCGAGGGAGGGAGCAGCTCGGGATTGGGCAGCAGCCTTTGGGGGCACCCCACTGCCAAGGCGGGACTGTGTCCCAAGGCCTGGCCACATTGGCACTGGCTGAAGGAGCCAAGTGAGGTGACTTCAAGCTTGTCTAGGCAATGCCACTTGTTTGGCGGCCTCCAGAAGGGACCGTGGGCCCCAGCGTGGGCAGCATCCCCCAACCCCCAGAAGCATCCTGTTCAGGGCCCCCCCAGACTACAGTAGTCTGGGACCAGGAGTTGCCATGTCCCTGGAGAATTGAGGTTGCCTGGCGTTACCCTGGGGCTGCAGGTGGGGTGAGGTGGTTTGTCAACCAGACAAAAATTGTTGATTTGTGTGGTCTCCTTTGGCAGGAGGTGGGGGGAGAGGGGGAGAGCTGCTAGGAACTAGGGCAAGTGTGAGGCCTCTGAGTCTGTGAGTCCCCATAGAGGGTCCCAGAGCAATACCTTAGTCCTTGAGCAGATTTCCTGCTGGGCTATGAATCCTTGACCTCCCCAGTTGGCTGAGTCACCACCTCAGGAAGAGGAAGTGACCTGGGTGGTAGGGGAGAGCTTCTAGGGACCAAGGAGTCCCGACACCCAGGAGGAAGGGGCGCCCGGACCTTATCTTGGGAGCTACATCTCCCTGAGCCAGGGGACAATAATCCCACCCCTATTGCTCCAGCAGAGCCCTGTCCTTTCGGCCATCACAGAGGGCCCAGGCAGCCCATGTCCTCTCTGGAGGTGTCTGCCCACTGTATGGGGGAGCCTGGAGCCTCCAAGCCATTTTCTCACTGCCTCTCGGGTGGTTTTGAGCTAGGCAATGAGACCAGTGGGCTGGATGACAAACCAAGCAGGGGGCTCCCAGTGTGGGGGCAGCTGGAAATAGGCAGGTTGCCAACTGGTGCGTGAATGCCTGTGCGGCACTTCTGTGTTGCGCATCCATCGAAGCCTCCTGGTCTTCTCCCCCAGCTGGGGTCAGGTCCGCTGGCTGCCCCCCCCCTCCCGGCCCCCATCTCCCCCAAGGAAGGCAACCAGCGAGAAACAGCTGATCTGAGGCTCTTTGTCTCAACAGCCTCCTGGGCTCAGTTCTCAGGGTGTGCTCCTGGCCATTCACTCAGGTGACTGAAGTCTGTGAGCACATGTCACCCCTCCCCATCTGCCCTCCAGGCCATTCCAAGAGCCCCGCACCTTTCCTTTCACTCATCCCAGGGGTTTCTGCTCTGGTGCTGGGAAGCCCCCTTCACTCGGTGGTGAAAAACTGCACCCTCCAGGAATTAGCCCTTCTACCCCCCATCCCCAGGCTTTCCAAGTCTCTTCTGGGCCAGTGGGTGTGTAGAGGATGAGGGGTCTCTGGGAGCTGGGACAGACTCCTGAGGGGGGTAGAAGGGGGGTGGTGAGAGATGGGAAAGTCCTGACTCATCTGTGCTTGACTCAGCTGGCCCTGCAGCCTGGTGGGAGCGAGGGGGTGGAGTCCGAGCAGTCTGAGCAGAAGACGGAGGGTCACTCCAAGATTCTTCTGAGGAGGGGCGCTGGCCTGGCTGGGGACACTGGAGAGAACTAATTTTCTAACAGCCCCTTCCCAAATTATTACAGGTCCCAACATTTGAAGCTGTAAACACAGGAGACAGTGGGTGGCCCTGGCCCTGCCCCTCTGCCCCACAGGGGACACACCCAGTAGCTGGCCTGTGGGAAGCCCACCAATCTGGTACAGGCTCTAAGGGGAGGGGGGACGAGACCCTGCAGTGCAGAGAAACACCCCAGGAACAAGGTCTTGGAGCGCCCACATCCTGGTCACATGACCTAGACCTTCTCCCCCCCCCCATCTCAGTTTCCTTAGGGTGAAATGGGGATAATGATACGGTCCCTATTGGGTGGTAGGTAGTTTCGAGGATCAGGCCGTGGTGAAGGGGAGTGCTCGAGACTTGTCAGCCCCGGGCCTGTCCCTAAGTCCAGCTGCCCTCTCCAGGCCCCCTCTTAACTGTTCCTGCTCTGACCTGTTGCAGGAGACGGCTTCCCAGCCAGGCTCTGGACTTTGGAACCTTCTCCTGAGGAGCCTCTTCCCAGAGACAGAGCTAGAGCAGGGAAGGCCAATATGCCTGGGGCTAAGTTAGGGTTAGCCATCCACAGGATGGGGGGGGTAGAGGGGGGAGGGTGGCCCTCGCCTCCAGCTCCAGCAGCCAAGCT
>NW_027527824.1:5012484-5013039 GCF_008692635.1 Crocuta crocuta
TGTTTGTGTGTGTATCTATGGCCCCGTGTATGTGTGTGTGTGTGTGTGTGTGTGTCCGTGAGCGCGTGATTCTTTGTCACTATCAGGCTCAATTTTCTATGGTTCCCTTGTGGCCGGCCTCAGTCTTTTCATCTGTTCAATGAATTGGCGCGCTCCCTCTCTTCGCGCTCTGCCCCGGGCCAGCCTGGGCGTCCGCGGGTGCCCCAGGCTGATTCCGTGCTCCTGCTTGGGCCAGCGCCTCCCTCGCCCTCCAGCACACCTCCGCGGGGTCGGCGTGGGTGCGCCTTTAGTTTCCTGGGCTCCGTGCGTGTCTTTGTCTCCCCTTCCACGTGTGTGCTGTGAGTGTGTGTGAGTCAGTTCGGGTGCTTGTGNCGCCGCCCTTGGCCGTGTGTCCGTCCGTGCGGCGCGTGCGGGGCCTGGCGAGGCACGCTGCAGTCCTGTCCGCCTCCCGCTCCCTCGCTCGCTCGCTGGCTCTCTCGCTCGCTCTGCCTCTCCGCTCGGGCTCTGTCGGGCTCTGCCAGAAGGGGGTGGGGTGGGGTGCAGGGGCGGGGGGGG
>NW_027527824.1:5013082-5013262 GCF_008692635.1 Crocuta crocuta
TGGTCTCCAGAAGGGCCCAGCTGCAGCCCCGGGGCCCCGCCAGGCCTCTAGCTGCCCGCCCGGGCCTGCTGGAATGGGTACGGTCTAGGCCTCGAGCTGGGGGCGGGGCGGGGCCTTGCCCCCACCCCGGCCCCCTCCACGCCCGGGCGCCCTGGGGGCGGGGCGTGAGGAGTTTCCCTA
>NW_027527824.1:5013367-5015756 GCF_008692635.1 Crocuta crocuta
TAGAGACTGCAAGCTTCCTGAGGGTAAGGTGCCGGAGGGATGGGGATAGGACCGGCCTCTAGGATAGAGACCCCACCTAGTAGCCCTCCTTTTCCATTCCCACCGCACCCCGTCTAGTTCCCTAGTCCCAGGGCTGTTGGGTCTTCCCGTCACCCCTTCCCTTCTTATACCCCCTCCCCAAGTCACAAGTTTTCTCTTTGGGGCTTGTTGCTGCAGTCCGTGCTCCAGTACCGAGTACCTGGCTGGGCCCTGGGCACGCACAGGGGCCGTAGCCCCACTGTGTGTGGGAGCCATGAGGATCCTGGCTAACAAGACAAGGTGTGTGGGTGTCGTGGAGGGCGGGAAGTGTGTGTGTGGAGTGCGGGAAGGGAAGGGCCCCGTGGTCAGGGGGCTGAGCTGTGCTGGCTTGGAAGGTGAGCCCTCTGGCTCACTTGGCTTCCAGGCCACCGTGGGCTACAGGGAGGTCAGAATGGGAAGGCCCACCCTGAGCAGGAGCCCACAGCCTTAGTGTCTGGGCCCAGGGGACAGGGGTGAATGGCAGCCAACTATGCCTGCTGCTCCAGCCCCTTCCAACCCTTGCCTCCTAAAAAAACGGGTTTGAGCAGACCCCCGCCCTCCCCACTGTCGGGTCCATTGGCGCCCTCTGGCCTCAGTCTGGTTGGGGGTGGGAGCTGGAGGGAGGGGCGGTGCCTGCCTCCCTCCTCTTCCCCAGGAGAAGCCGGCAGACAGGGCCAGGCGGCAGCAGCAGGACAGCAGAGCTGAAATAAATCTGAGCTGGTGTGGAATGAGGGGGGATAAATATCCTCTCCCGTGATGTGATCTTTCCAGCGGCTATTAATAGGTCTCCGGGGAGGGGGAGGCGGTGGGGGGAGCGGGCTGGAGCTTAAAGGGCCCGCAGCCTAGGCTGCAGGAATCCTTGGCTTCCAGCTTCACTCCATTCTGCTTAACACGCCACTCCCCTCCCCCTTTCCTCCTGCTCCTGCCTGCCTGCCAGGCCTGCCGGCGGACCCCCTTCAGGCTTCCCCCTCCTGCTCTGGGGAGCTGTCTGGACCAGTGGGCACCACTCTCCAGTGTGCTTTTCCCCTCTTCCCCAGGGGAAGGGGGCTGGGGCGTGAGCAATGACCCTCAGGTCCCATGCCCCCTCCCTGCTGATGTAGGGGGCACCTGAAAGTTGAGGTTTAGGACCTTGGAAGGAGTCTGAAAACAGCAAACCCTGAAAGAGAGGCTGTTTAGGTGTTGGTCAGGTGCTAGTGGAGGGGACTTGCCACGGAGGCTTGCAGTCTGATGGATGTCGGGGATGGGGGCGGATTCTGCCACTTGAATTGTGGAGTCTGAGACGCGGAGGGGGTTGCCGTCTCTTCACTCCCCAAGGTGGAGACAGACATCAGCCCATGTCTGAGGAGCCATGGAGGGAGATCGGGAATAGCTGGCGGTCTTTAAGATGCTACTCAGTCCCCACCTCCACTGCCACTAGGAGAGGCAGGATGGGGCAGTTGAAGTCAGGCATGCCAGGCCCCTAGCACGATTAACTTTTCGCGTTTCTCCCACCTTCTCCCAGGTTACCCCACCCCAGGAGGAGAGAAGCTCCAGGGAGCCCGCCGCTCTCCCCACGCGGCCACTGCCCCCCAGCCCCAGCCAAGCCAATGCACCCAGAAAATAAGTTGACCAATCATGGCAAGACAGGGAATGGCGGGGCCCAATCCCAGCACCAGAATGTGAACCAAGGACCCACCTGCAACCTGGGCTCGAAGGGCGTGGGGGCGGGGAGCCATGGGGCCAAGGCCAACCAGATCTCACCTAGCAACTCAAGTCTGAAGAACCCCCAGGCAGGGGTGCCCCCTTTCAGCTCGCTCAAGGGCAAGGTGAAGAGGGAGCGGAGCGTGTCTGTGGACTCTGGAGAGCAGCGAGAGGCTGGGACCCCGTCCCTGGATCCAGAGGCCAAAGGTATCCCATTTCTCGGTCCCCGAGACCCCAGCATGTTCTATAGTCCAAGGGCCAAGCTGGCCGCCCTCTTTGCCTGCTCCGTGTCCCTTGCTTCTCTCCAGCATTTATGCAGGGTCACCTTTCTATTACCCCCATCATACCCACCAACTGGGTCGTTCTCTCAGGAGTGGGGTTGGCCAAGGTGGAGATTTCTCATCCTTAGGTGCCACCCATGGAGCGGCCACCCAGTGTGATGGGGCTTCCGGTCAGCCTCCTTCCTCTTCTACTTTCCCACCAGAGCCTCTAGAGGGGGAGAGGGAGGTGCCCTGGGGTGAGGAGCAGACCCACACACCTCCTAGGAACCTCCTAGCATCCCAGCTGGTGGTAGCCTTTGAGCAGGCTCTGGGGCCTGGAAGAGTAGCAACGCCTTCCCCCTCCCTCACCATCCCCCCCCCCCCCCCTAAGG
>NW_027527824.1:5015852-5024120 GCF_008692635.1 Crocuta crocuta
TAATTAGAACCAGTTGTGGTTGGGGATTATGCTGTGCTTGGTGCTGGGTGGGGGAAGGGAGACAGGCAGCGGGGCTGGAGAGAGAAATCAGAAACAAATGGCAGTGTAGTGGGGGCCGAGGGCTGGCAAAGTGCCCACCATGGCCTGGGCAGTGCCCTCTTGCGGTGGGGCATCTGGGAGAATGGGCCTGTGGAGACCCTGGGTGTAGGAGGACAGGGCCTCTGGGCATTCATTCTGACCCCTGCCTGCTCTGTCCTGCCCGGGCAGAGGTGGCACCCCGGAGTAAGCGGCGTTGCGTGCTGGAGCGGAAGCAGCCGTACAGTGGGGACGAATGGTGCTCAGGACCGGACAGCGAGGAGGACGACAAGCCCATTGGGGCCACCCACAGTGAGTGCCCATTGACCCCAGGATGCTGTGGGCCATTGTGCCCCCGGGGGATGGCTGCCCCAGGAAGCCTCCCTCTCCTCACCTAGGGCTTTAGAGGACTGACTCTGGCAAGGAGCAGGGGTCAGGGCTGTTTCCCATCCCACCTGTCACTCTGTCCCTCCCTGTGCTCTGACAGCTTACCCCCTGCCTTCCAGGTGCTCAGTGGCCCCCTCTTCCTAGGGACAGAGGTAGCGTGGGGTGGCTGCTCCTGGCCACACCAACTAGACCTTCTCCCATGAATTCCTGGCCTCTGCTGCCACCTACTGGTCAGTGGAGGGAGGGTGGTGAGGGTCCTGCTTCCCTGGGAGCCAGACAGTTGGCTCTGCTTACACTCTTGCTAAGCCTGGGTGTGAGTTGACGGTGGCTGTGTCTCTGGCACCCTTCCCCAACCTCTAATTGACTCCTGGCAAATGCCTAGAGTGCATCACCAGGACGAGGAGTGGGTGTGGGTGGATGCCCCTTTCTCTTGTTTTTTTATTGATTGGTGTGTATTTGGGTCTTGCTTGTGTAACGGGGAGAACCAGATGCTCTCCTGCCCTTGGGAAGCCCATACACGTGCATTTGGTGGGCTTCCTCAAAGCTTACACCTGTTCGAGGGGTGAAACAACTTAATACAGAAGAAATTAACCAGAGAATGTTAAGCTGTGAACTACTTGGGGGCTGGGACCCTAGAGAGAGGGAAGGAAAAAAATGTGCTGGCTACTTTGCTACTTTGTTTTAATGAATCCTTACAACAGCCCTGTGAAGTAGGTGTTCATAGAATGCCTATTGCAGAGGAGGAAACAGACCCGCAGTTGTTTGTGGAATGAACGGACCACGTCCCTGGAGGTGGTGCCTGGGATCAAATATGGAAGCCTCTGCACCTGGCTGGGACTTTAAGAGTCATCTGGTCCCAAGTGGCCCCCAGGCGGTCCAAGAGCCTCACTGAACCCATCAGGGATAGGTGGGGGTGGTCACTGCCTCCCTGGACCCTCAGCCTCCCATCACACGAGTTCACTTTTATAACATTAGACTGGCAGGATATAGAAACAGGGAAATACAAAGGAGAAACTGCTAACTTCCTGTATCCAACACTAAACAACCACTGGTACTGTTTCAGTTGTGCGGTCAGTAGATTCTCAAAGAGTTCTTAGTTTGGGGGCAGCGTGATGTAGAGGCGAGTCCACAGACTGCCGTCAGACCACTTTGGTTTATACTCTGGGTCTCCCATTTATTATTTGTGTAAATTTGAGAAAGAGCCTCAGTCGTTGCATCTATAAAAAAATATTTACCTCGTAGGATTGGTATGAAGAGTAAATAAATAGATCTACGTAACACTTAGAACACTGTTAGCTTTTGTTATTGTTATTATTGTACTAGAAAGTTCCTCACTGGAATAAAGCCCGCCTCCCTCCCCTGACTTGCACCTGGGAGGCCTAGTTCTGTATACTGAGTATGTACCTTCCTCTTCCCCAGGTCAGCCCTGCACATTGAGGTCAGCAATTAAGCCCCCGGGGCCCCCAAGCTTTTGGCTCTGTTGTTCTATGTAACATTTGTTTTTCTTTCTTTTTTCCATGTTTGTTTATGTATTTTGAGAGAGAGCATGGAGGAGCAGGTTAGGAGCAGAGAGAGAGAAAGTAAATCCCAAGCAGGCTCCACTGTCAGCACAGAGCCTGACACAGGGCTTGATCTCTCGAACCATGAGATCATGACCTGAGTCCAAATCAAGAGTCGGATGCTTAACCAACTGAGCCACCCAGGTGCCCCTAAAATTTGTTTTTCTCGGCATGGGGAAGGGTCTGCTGACTTACCTAGTACCATTAATGACCGTGTGTAGTTATTTTTTTTAGGCTAGGACTTAGAATCAACTTTATGACCATAGAACAAACTTCAGTCCATACTCAGGGCAGTCCATCTACGCTGGGAGTGCTTCCACCTGCCAGCCTTTCCTGTGTTTTCTGAGTGTTATTTTTCTAGTTCGTGACATAGTTCCTGTAAAAACAGACTTCTTTGACCTGCCCCTGTGCTGAGTGGGAGTTAGTATTTCCACTGTCTCAGTGAAATAGCTGAGGCTTAACGGGACGGACTTGTTCATAAGATCATAACATCTGTTAATGGTGGGTTTGCATGTAAAACCATTCATCGTTTGAATCATCAATCTGTACAGCCTTTTGGCCTCCCTGCCCCCCACTGTCAGAGCTCACGCGCACTTGCGCACGTGCGCGCGCACACACACATACACATATACACACCCCACCTGGGCTCAGAGAAAGGCTTTGCAGTCCCTGCCCGGGTTCAGACCTTGGCTCTGCACCAACGGGCTGTGTCCCCTTGGGTGAGCAATGTCGTCCTTCCAAAGTCGTTTCCTCCTCTCTAAAGTAGGGTATGTGACACCTTCTTCCCAGGGACGTTGTGGTTAGATGGAGTCACATCTGTAAGTATCCTGCAGAATACCAGGCCCACGGGGGTCTGTTTGTGCGGGTCACGTTTTCCTTCCCCCTCATCTCTGTATGCTCCCCACAGTTTACCCGTCTTGGTCAAAGACTGGTGTAGGGCAAGTAAGCGTAGAAACCAGACCCGCACTGCCAGAGTGTGACAACAAGTGGCCCCTGCCGGCACGAGCTGTAGAACAGTGAGCCCGTCTGTCCCTGGGCATCTCTGGGATGGGGTGGTGGGCAGTGCCAGCTGGCTCTCCTTTCTAAATCTGGGCTGCTTACCCTGTTTCTCTCCTCTCTCACGCAGACAGTAATGTAGCAGACCCAGCCATGGCGGCCCCACAGCTGGGTCCCGGCCAAGCCACCCAACTGCCCCTCAGCGAGAGCAGCGCTCCAGGACCCACCCACGGGCCCCCGCCGGGCCTCCGGCCTGATGCCCCTGGGGGCGGGGGTGGAGGTGTCCCCGGAAAGCCTCCCTCGCAGTACGTGTACGTCTTCACCACCCACCTGGCCAACACGTAAGTGCCTCGGGCGGGCCAAGCCTGCTCCCTCTCCCCAGCGCCCCGCAGCCCGGGGCCCTGAGTGTGTGTCTGCAGGGAGCCAGGCTTAGGTTGGGTTGGGGGAGGGCAAGGGCTCCCTCCCGCCCCGCTGTCTCTGAGCTCTCTGTGCCTCACCCTTCCGTGCAGGGCTGCTGAGGCGGTGCTCCAGGGCCGGGCCGACTCCATCCTTACCTACCACCAGCAGAACGTGCCCCGGGCCAAGCTGGACCAGGTGAGTGCGGCGCCTCTGTGAACAGTAGGAGGGGCCGGTGCATCCCCTTAGCTGTCTCACGCTCTGCCTCTGTCCTCCTGCAGGCCCCGAAAGTGCCACCTACCCCAGAACCGCTACCCTTAAGCACGCCGTCAGCAGGCACGCCGCAGCCCCAGCCGCTGCCGCCGCCGCCGCCCCCCGCCCCTGGCAGTGCACCGCCCGCTCTGCCTTCAGAGGGTCCCCCTGAGGACACCGGCCAGGACCTGACACCCAACTCGGTGGGAGCCGCCAGCACGGGCGGCGGCACCGGGGGCACCCACCCTAACACCCCTACAGCCGCCACCGCCAGCAACCCGCTGCCTCCCGGAGGAGACCCCGGCAGTGCCCCTGGCCCCGCCCTGCTGGGGGAGGCCGCCCCCTCGGGAAATGGGCAGCGGAGCCTGGTGGGCTCTGAAGGCCTGTCCAAGGAGCAGCTGGAACATCGGGAGCGCTCCCTCCAGACCCTTCGAGACATCGAGCGGCTGTTGCTCCGCAGCGGGGAGACCGAGCCCTTCCTCAAGGGGCCCCCAGGAGGAGCAGGGGAGGGGGGCCCACCAGCAGCAGCCCCTCCTGCCCCCCAGCAGCCCCCCGCGGCCCCTCCCGGTGGGCTGAAGAAGTACGAGGAGCCTTTACAGTCCATGATTTCACAGACGCAGAGCCTAGGGGGTCCCCCGCTGGAGCATGAAGTGCCTGGGCACCCCCCGGGCAGCGACATGGGGCAGCAAATGAACATGATGATGCAGAGGCTGGGTCAGGACAGCCTGACGCCCGAGCAGGTGGCCTGGCGCAAGCTGCAGGAGGAATACTATGAGGAGAAGCGGCGGAAGGAGGAGCAGATTGGGCTGCATGGGGGCCGCCCTTTGCAGGACATGATGGGCATGGGGGGCATGATGGTGAGGGGGCCACCGCCTCCCTACCACAGCAAGCCTGGGGACCAGTGGCCACCAGGAATGGGTGCCCAGCTGCGGGGGCCCATGGACGTCCAAGATCCCATGCAGCTCCGGGGCGGACCGCCCTTTCCCGGCCCCCGTTTCCCAGGCAACCAGATGCAACGGGTGCCTGGGTTTGGAGGCATGCAGGGTATGCCCATGGAGGTGCCCATGAATGCCATGCAGAGGCCTGTGAGGCCGGGTATGGGCTGGACCGAAGACTTGCCCCCCATGGGGGGGCCCAGCAATTTTGCCCAGAATGCTGTGCCCTACCCAGGTGGGCAGGGCGAAGCAGAGCGATTCATGACCCCTCGGGTTCGGGAGGAGCTCCTGCGGCACCAGCTGCTGGAGAAGCGGTCGATGGGTATGCAGCGCCCCCTGGGCATGGCAGGCAGCGCCATGGGGCAGGGCATGGAGATGGAGCGGATGATGCAGGCGCATCGGCAGATGGATCCAGCCATATTCCCTGGGCAGATGGCTGGTGGCGAGGGTCTGGCGGGCACCCCCATGGGCATGGAGTTTGGTGGAGGCCGGGGCCTCTTGAGTCCCCCCATGGGGCAGTCTGGGCTGAGAGAGGTGGACCCTCCCATGGGGCCAGGCAACCTCAACATGAACATGAATGTGAACATGAACATGAACATGAACTTGAATGTCCAGATGACCCCACAGCAGCAGATGCTGATGTCGCAGAAGATGCGGGGCCCGGGGGACATGATGGGGCCGCAGGGCCTCAGTCCCGAGGAGATGGCCCGGGTGCGGGCCCAGAACAGCAGTGGCATGATGGGTGGCCCGCAGAAGATGCTTATGCCCTCGCAGTTTCCCAACCAGGGCCAGCAGGGATTCTCTGGGGGCCAGGGGCCCTACCAAGCCATGCCCCAGGACATGGGCAATACTCAAGACATGTTCAGTCCTGACCAGAGCTCAATGCCCATGGCCAATGTGGGCACCACCCGGCTGAGCCACATGCCTCTGCCCCCTGCGTCCAATCCTCCTGGGTCAGTGCATGCGGCCTCCAGTCGGGGGCTGGGCAGACGGCCTTCAGACCTCACCATCAGTATTAATCAGATGGGCTCCCCAGGCATGGGGCACCTGAAGTCGCCCACCCTTAGCCAGGTGCACTCACCCCTAGTCACCTCACCCTCTGCCAACCTCAAATCACCCCAGACTCCCTCACAGATGGTGCCCTTGCCTTCAGCCAACCCACCAGGACCTCTCAAGTCACCCCAGGTCCTCAGCTCCTCTCTCAGTGTCCGTTCGCCCACTGGCTCGCCCAGCAGGCTCAAGTCTCCCTCCATGGCGGTGCCTTCTCCCGGCTGGGTTGCCTCGCCCAAGACAGCCATGCCCAGCCCTGGGGTCCCCCAGAACAAGCAGCCGCCTCTCAACATCAATTCTTCCACCACCCTGGGCAACATGGAACAGGGTAAGTCTGCCCACCCAAGCAAGGGAGCACTGGCCTCTGGCACTGGGCACCTCCCGGGGCGGGGGAGGGGATGGCTCTGCTTAGGGGGCAGACGTCACCAGCTGGGCGTGAGCTTCCGCAAGGGAGCGCCCGTGTTGATCTCCCGGGTGTTTCGGCGAGTTCCTACGTGGGCTCTCCCCACTGTCTGGGCCTCTGAGGCTGCAGGAATTGCTTGACGACGGGTGGGCTGTAGCGGGGATCCCCGTTAAGGTGTTGAGCAGAGCATCAGAACGGAAGTGTGCTTGGAGGAGTCAGGGAATTTGGGAGCTGGCCTTTCCTCACCCACAACGGGCGCAGCCGAATTTGTCTTGCCCTCCCAAGTCACTCCCGCTCTTTCTGTCTCCCCACTTCTGTAGGTGCCCTCCCGCCTAGCGGCCCCCGGAGCGGCTCCTCAGCACCTCCCGCCAACCCTCCCAGCGGCCTCATGAACCCCAGCCTGCCATTCACTTCCTCCCCAGACCCCACGCCTTCCCAGAACCCCCTGTCACTGATGATGTCCCAGATGTCCAAGTACGCCATGCCCAGCTCCACCCCGCTCTACCACAACGCCATCAAGACGATTGCCACCTCTGACGATGAGCTGCTGCCCGACCGACCCCTGCTCCCCCCTCCACCACCGCCGCAGGGCTCTGGGCCAGGTGCGGGGCGGGGAAGGGGCCACAGGGAGAAGGGCCGGAGTGGGCACCGGGCATGGGAGGAGATGCCGTGGCCAGCAGTCGCCCCTGTGGTTGTGCGGGCTATCATGTGCTTCTAGCGGGCCCTGGGAACGGGGGTGTGGTGTCCCGGGTCAGGTTCCCACTCGTCGTCATGTGGCAGAGCCACGCCCAGAGCACTCCAGCTGTCCCTCCAATGTCCAATGATGTGCCCATGGCAAACTGGACCAGAACTTGGGTCTCTTGGCTTCTAACTTAAATGCCTCAAGTCCATGCCCTTGCAGCCAGGACAGGCCCATGGTGGAGGCCGTTACCCGTCCTGGCATGAGCCTGGCTGGGGAGTGGGGAAGGACTGAGTTCTGTACCCTCCCACGGCCGGGGGCACACAGCTCCTGACCCCCTTTTCTCTCTCCCCACAGGGATCAGCAATAACCAGCCCAACCAGATGCACCTGAACTCGGCTGCTGCCCAGAGCCCCATGGGCATGAACCTGCCAGGCCAGCAGCCCCTGTCCCACGAGCCCCCGCCTACTATGTTGCCCTCCCCTACCCCTCTGGGGTCCAACATTCCATTGCACCCCAGTGCGCAGGGGACAGGAGGGCCCCCTCAAAACTCGATGATGCTGCCTCCGGGGGGCCCAGACTCCCTGAATGCCCCCTGCGGCCCTGTGCCCAGCTCCTCCCAGATGATGCCCTTCCCCCCTCGGCTGCAGCAGCCCCACGGTGCCATGGCCCCCAGTGGGGGTGGGGGCGGGGGGCCTGGCCTGCAGCAGCACTACCCTTCAGGCATGCCCCTGCCCCCAGAGGACCTGCCTAGCCAGCCGCCCGGCCCCATGCCCCCTCAGCAGCACCTGATGGGCAAAGGCATGGCTGGGCGCATGGGCGACGCCTACCCGCCGGGCGTGCTCCCTGGGGTGGCATCCGTGCTGAACGACCCCGAGCTGAGCGAGGTGATCCGGCCCACCCCGACGGGGATCCCTGAGTTCGACTTGTCGAGGATCATCCCCTCTGAGAAGCCAAGCAGCACCCTCCAGTACTTCCCCAAGAGCGAGAACCAGCCCCCCAAGGCCCAGCCCCCCAATCTGCATCTCATGAACCTGCAGAACATGATGGCGGAGCAGACCCCCTCACGGCCCCCCAACCTCCCGGGCCAGCAGGGCGTCCAGCGGGGGCTCAACATGTCCATGTGCCACCCCGGACAGATGTCCTTGCTGGGCAGGACAGGTGTGCCCCCACAGCAGGGCATGGTGCCCCACGGTCTGCACCAGGGGGTCATGTCGCCTCCACAAGGCCTCATGACCCAGCAGAATTTCATGCTGATGAAGCAACGGGGCGTGGGGGGCGAGGTCTACAGCCAGCCCCCCCACATGCTGTCCCCGCAGGGCTCCCTCATGGGCCCCCCGCCCCAGCAGAACCTCATGGTGTCCCACCCCCTGCGACAGCGCAGTGTGTCTCTGGACAGCCAGATGGGCTACCTCCCGGCGCCGGGCAGCATGGCCAATCTGCCCTTCTAGCAGTCCCTGCGCGGGCCGGAGCTGGGGCACTACCGCAAATTCGATAACCTTAAAGTTTCTTCCCCTCCAGTGTTGGGATGGACTG
>NW_027527824.1:5024250-5030602 GCF_008692635.1 Crocuta crocuta
GGGTTCCATTTCGGCCACCAGGACTGCCCCTCGCCCGTCCCCCCCAGTCCTATGGAGCCTCTCCCTTCCCTCTTTCTCTGCACCCGCCCTCTTCAGCTGTGCTTTCCGAGTCCTGTGTCTCGAATCTGTTGGGGAGAGGGAAGGGGGAGAGGCCTCCCCAACTCTGTCCCTTTTCTTTCTGCCGCTGTCTCCTTGGCTGGAACTTCTCTCTCCTCTTGGTTTCTCTGCTCCCACCTGTTTTTCCTTCTGTCTTTTCCTGCCTCATTCCCTTTCCCTGCTGCTGTTGCTGACCCCACCCCCCCCCACCCCGCAGGCGGCCGGCCCGGTGGGCAGGTGCCAGCCGCAGCTGTAAATAGAGCGCTGCGCTTTTGTGCCGGTTTGTGTGTGTGCTGTATTTCTGTGTTTTGATAGGAGTCACAAAAAAAGAAAAAAAGATAAAAGAAATCCTTCCTCTCCCCCCACCCCCCTTCTTCAAATTCTTGCCCCTTCCATTCTCCTGGACTCAGGACCATGCAGTCTGACACAGGTAGCCAGTGTCTGCCTTGTCTCTGGGTCTGTAAGGATACCATTCCGGTCCCTTCCCCCCCAGTGGTGAAATGACAGATACCCCGCACCTAAACTGAAGTCAGACCACCGAGGCTTCCTCCTGGAGAGCCCCATCCGGGCTGAGGCCTCCCAGAGCGGCAGTCTGTCTGCTGCCGCGTGATTCAGGAGAATGTGCGCACGGGCATGTGTGTTCGCCCCACGCAGGTGACACGGGGCCCTGGCTTCCCAGCTATGGGTGGCTGGTGTCCCCTGCTGCTACACCTTAGCCAGAACTTGAAGTCCTTCGTGCCCAGCCTGGGCTGAAGGACACAAGGAAGGGGTGGGGGCTGTGTGGCCCACGTGGTCCTGGTCCTGTGCCTGTCGCGGTAGCCCTGGGCCAGGTAACCCCCCAGGCCCCGTCTCTTCCAGGAACTGCCACCTACTTCTTACCACCAAAGGCTGAAGGAAAAGAGTTTGGCTGAGTAGATCTCTCTCTCCAGCCTCCACCCTTTGAGCATGGATTAGAGAAAGTGCTGGAGAAGCAGGGGGCGTCCTCTCGCCTCCTCTCTGCCTGCCCACCCCCCAGCCAGGTCCCCCTGCCCCGGGCTCAGGGCTCTGTGCCCGCCCAGCCGCAGCCCCTGCCTCCCCCTCCGCCCCCTCCACCCCTGCTCTTTCCCAAAACTCCCCACCTGCCTCTGGTCAGAGCTGAAGCCATACAGACTCAGTGTTTTGCCCCCTTGGCCCCAGGAGTAAAACACTTCTCCTTTTCTCACTTCCTTTCCTGCCTAGTGAGGTGGCACGACAGCTCCCTGGCCTTCTGTGCCCCGCCTCCAGGGCCGGGGGCCATATCTAGACAAGGTGTCTTGTGCCGTGGCCCCGTCCCCAGCCTTCCTGATCTGCAGGGTCTGGTCTAGCATTGGCAGCTGTGATACAAAGGGAATTCACCCCACCTCTCCCAGTCTGGTGCTGTCCTCAGTCCACCGTCGGCCAGGTCGAGCGCTTCCTCCGGGGCTGGCTGGCTGCAGGCTCCTGCCTCCAGCGCCTGCCCGGGCCCCCAGGGCCGGGGCCCCGGCATCTGTGTTTGGGGGCCACCTGCCTTCCATCTTGCCAGGCACTTTGCCCACCCTGCCTCAACCCGGGCCCTGTGCCCACGAGCCCCCCCACTGCTGACCCAAGACTCCCCAAACTGACTCTAAGTGTTTCCTGCCCAGAGGAGAGAGGGGTCAGACCGCACAGGGCCTAATGCCCTCCCCGTTCTCTTCTCCCATCTCCGCCACCAGACTAGCTTTCCAAGGTGAACTCCACAGGCCAGCCTACTTCCCTCCATCCATGGCCATACCCCCAGCCATTTCTTACCATTATATAAATATATATATAAATATAAATATATAAATACAATATGTGAAGACATCTTCTTGGTTTTTATTTTGAAACAATTTTTAGGCTTGTTTCGGGGGTCTCTGTGCTGCCTGTACTGTATTGACCTGTTTTATAGGTGCCTTTTTATTAAAAAGAGAAAATTAAAACTCCAGCTTCTTGTCTTTTTGCTTCTGTGTCTGGCTTCTCCCCTGCCCAGCTTACTGTTGGATGCTNCCTCCCAGGGAGCTTGGCCGGATGCCTTGAGTGGGACCAGGCAACGCAGATGTGCCCTCAGCAAGTGCAGGGGCCCGGACATCCCACCCTAGTGAGCCCAGAGGCTGCGGAGGAGGGGGGAGAGCCCTCTCTGGGCAGGCAGGCACGGAGAACCATCCTCTGGTTCCGTCTGAGTAGTATCCTCTCAGGGGCAGGGCTTGGCTTCCTGAGGCTCGGGGACTTCCCTGCCCGGGCCCGCTTTTCACCCTGCCTAGATGAAGGGGATGCCTCGCGCCTCTTGCTGAGGCCCGGAGAGACAGGCAAGCTCTGGGTTTGGCCTGCGGGCAGGGGGCTGGATGTGATGACCACATTCAGTCTGTGATCCCTCTCGGGGTACAGGGGTCTCCATCTCCGTTCTGACTCTCGGCGCAGTGCTCCCTTCTTGTGATGGGGACCCCTCTGCTGTGTAGCTTGCAGAAAGGGGGTGGGAAGAAACAGTGGCCTCCTTCCTAATCAGTGCTCACACCTACCAGGACCCTGGACCCGGCTGCCCTTAGCCCTCTCTACACCGGGCAGAGAAGACAGTGGGCTTTGGTTTTTACTGAGGAAGGAGAATCTTTTCTTATAGTGGCTTCTCTTGCTGGCTGGGCCTTATTTCTTCCGTGTGACGCGGGCTGGCTGGTCTCTGAGGGCACCTGGAGTCTGCCTTCAGTCTGCAGACCTCCCAGAGCCCAGTGACGTGGGGCTGGCCCAGCGCCATTTTGGTCAGGGCCAGAAGCAGCTTCCGGGATTGAGTCGGTCTGAGTTTCCTGCTTGGTCAAGATGCTGCCGGGCTGGTGGCCTGGCAGAAAGTCTGTGTTTGTTAGTGACCGAGACATTAAGGCCACACTCTTTTGCCAGGTGGCCTTTCCTCAGCCTTGATCTCCATCCATTGCCCAGTGCTCGGCCTCTGGCTTCCTTCGGCAGGTGGGGCGAGAGGAGAGGTGGGTGGTGGTGCAGGTCGGTGGTCCATAAGCTGATGCGGTGCATTCTGTGAGGGGACCGACTCCCCCAGAGGGCCAGGGCAGAAGTAAAAGTTGTTTCTTGAGCTTCCAATGGTTGAGATGAAGCTAGGTGTGTGGGGTCATCCCAGCCCCAGGGGCTACAGCTGGGCACAGGTATCCTTCACTTTTGTCTTTGGGCTGCCCCCCCGCTCTGGCCTGCAGCCCAGGCCTGGGGCCAGAAGAAGAGATGGCAGGAATGACCTGGAAAGGGGTTGGTTCATCCAGCTGCCCCCGTGTGAGGACACTGGCCATGGTAAGCTCTTAGGATCCCAGGTCCTGTTGGAGGAGGCGCCAGGAACAGCGCATCCACCAAGGAAAGCACAAACAAAGGGCCCCGGGACCTAGAAGGTGGTGAGGGAGGTAGCATTCTCTGACTCAGAGAGGCTGCTCTTGCGCCAACTAGGGAAGAACTGGCAAAGGGAGGCAGGGCCGGCACAGCCCAGCTTGGTCAGAAGGCGCGACAGGTCACTACGGAACTTCACCCCTGCGAACGTGTAGAGCATAGGATTGAGGCAGCAGTGGGCCAGGCCCAGGAACTCGCTCATGGTGATGGCCACGGAGAGGTAGCCGTTCAGCTCACAGCCATTGCTCAAGGTCTTCAGCCTTGCCAAGGTGTCCAGGAAGATGACGATGTGGTAGGGTGACCAACAGAGGAAGAAGACACTCGTCACCAGGATGGCCACCCTGACTGCCTTCTGCCTCTGGGGGCGCCGCTGGGCCTGGCACAGCCTGTGCACCACTCCTACGTAGCACCAGGCCATCACCAGCATGGGCAGCAGGAACCCTCCGATGTGGTAGAGGAAGCGGGAGGTGAACCAGGCGTTGGTTTCCGCTCGGTTCTCCTGAGAGAAGGTGCAGCGTGGCAGAGAGTCGTTGTGATGGGGTTGGCTCACTTTGGCGAAGATCATCTCTGGCAAGGCGAAGAAGAAGCCCGCCAGCCAGATGGTGGCACAGGTGATGTGGATGGAGAGGAGGCGGCGGTGGCGGTAGGCATGGACGGCGTGGACGATGGCCAGGTAGCGGTCCACGGCGATGCAGGCCAGGAGCAGGCTGCTGCAGTAGAAGTTGATCTTGTGCAGGGCAATCACAATTTTGCAGAGGGAAGTGCCCAGGCGCCAGCCCACGGAGCCCTCGATCACGGCGAAAGGCAGGATGAAGACGAGGAGGAGGTCGGCCACGGCCAGGTGGAACAGGAAGGTCTCGGTGGAGCTGCGTGTCTGCCGGTGCCGCTCCAGGATCACCAGCACCAGGATGTTGCCCATCATACCCAGGAGGAAGATGAGGCCGTAGGCCACTGGCATGAACACGGCCTTGAAGGAGGTCAGGAGGGGCCCCTCCACTGTGGAGCAGACATGATTTTCCACCATGGGGCTCTCCGTGCTGTCGCTGTAGTTGCCTAGTTCCTTGTACTGCAAGAGCAAAGAGACAGCAGGGTGGGGAATGAGGACCCATCGTTCCCCTCCCAGGGGGACCCTGAGTCCCCTGTAGGTTTCTCTTGTCCTCCCCACCCCCACGCTACTTTTGTTCCCGGACGCCCAATACAGCCCGCCAACCAGCCCGATCTGCCCTCGTGTGTCCATGAACAGATCACTTTGCCCTTTCCAGCAGAAGTTTTCTTTTTTTTTTTAAATGTTTTTTTTTTTTTTTTATTTATTTCTAGGAGAGAGAGAGAGAGACAGCGTGAGCAGGGGAGGGTCAGACAGGGAGACACAGACTCCGAAACAGGCTCCAGGCTCTGAGCTGGCAGTCAGCACAGAGCCCGACGCAGGGCTCGAACCCACAAACCACGAGACCATGACCTAAGCGAAAGTCGGACGCTTAACAGACTAAGCCACCCAGGCGCCCCCCAGCAGAAGTTTTCGACTGTAAAAAGGACCCATTCTGGGGCGCCTGGGTGGCTCAGTCGGTTCAGCGGCCATGATCTTGCGGTTGGTGAGTTCGAGCCCCGCGTCGGGCTCCGGGCTACCAGCTCAGAGCCTGGAGCTGCTTCAGATTCTGTGCCTCCCTCTCTCTCTGCCCCACTCCCCCCTCATGCTCTGCCTCATTCTCTCAAAAAAAAACATTAATAAGAGGTTTAAAAAAAAAGGACTCATTCCTTACAGGGTAGCGACGAAGATGGGAGGAGACGCATGGTGTATACGGCAGGGAGAGGCCTCACAAACGCTGAAGGGCTGTGCACCTGTTAGTCGCTTTGTGTTTACGTGCCCTCAGATACGGAGGGCTGCCGGCTCATGGCTTGGAACCAGAACTTCAGTTTTGGAAACGGGTCTGGTTGGGGCAAGGAGACGTCTGTTCCAATTCCCAGCAGGGCAGTGGGCACTAAAACCTAGGATCCAGCTGAGGGGGTAGCTGCTGGTGCGGCCTGCTGGCTTCCTCTTGTCTCCCTGCTCCTGAATGTCTTCATTATAACAGATTGTAGTGCTAGCCTCCTGTTTTGTTTAATCTGCACAACAAGCTCGGGTATGTGATATTACTGTCTTTTTTTCTAATGTTTATTTATTTTTGAAAGAGAGAGACGGACAGAGTGTGAGCAGGGGAGGGGCAGAGAGAGAGGGAGACAGAATCCGAAGCAGGCTCCAGGCTCTGAGCTGTCAGCACAGAGCCCGACGTGGGGTTCGAACTCATAAACTGCGATATCATGACCTGAGCTGAAGTCAGACGCTTAACCGACTGAGCCGCCCAGGGGGCCCTATGAGATTCCTATCTTTGCGTTTGAACCCACGTTGATCTCCCTCCAGAGCGGATTCTTCCACCTCTACACAGCGCTGCCTGGCCTTCCTTCCCCGCCACTTCCCATCACAAACGAGCTTCCTCCTCTGCTTCCTTCTCTGCTCAGAAGGGAGGAAGGGGTGGTGCTGTTCCAAGAGAGGGTGATGTGCCCACTTGGTCTCTGACATCTCCTCCTCCTCCCCCTCCTCCCCCTCCTTCTCCCCCTCCNTCAAAACCAATTATAACCAACGTATGTGGGTTGAAAAAGACACGTCTATAAATGATGAGCCCCAGGGAGGGAGAAGACAGGAAAGGGCACTCTGCACAGAAGCCCTAGCTTATCTCACGCTGCCCTTCTTCCAGGAGCGTGAGGGTCTTGCACAAGCAGGAGATCGTTGCACTGCCTCCCAGAGGCCCCCGTTGTGGCTCACACACTCACTCTCAGTGGGCAGACCCGGTTCCCCAGCCTGTGTCTTTTCTCCTGGACCCTGGGGACAGTGGGT